>NC_089594.1:55391123-55695339 GCF_019320115.1 Miscanthus floridulus
TGAAAGAGTTCACAACGTACAAACCGAGATCCCGGTTAGGTAACAGAATCTCGTTTATATACCCGAGATACATCATGACGAGCTGCCCATTATTTCTCTTTTTAAGCATATGGGCTTGATGGAAATATTCGAAGTCTATGTACCAGCAGTTCCGTATCAATATAAGAAAGTGAAGCATCAAATTTTGGGCAATCCAAGTGACCATGGAGGCGCACTCAATATCACCCGTGAGAGAAAATAGTTCCAAATAATGGTGCATCATAGATTTGATAGGAGAAACCTTTCTCCTTTTGACCAAAGCATACAACAGTTTAAGATCATCCACTCTTATCGTACAAAAATCTAGTCTAGGAAACAAAGTGAAATCTAGCCACTTATGCTTGAACCGTAATGTGGGGTGATGGATATCATTAGTACAACGACGATAGATTTCGGTTTTTCTAGAAATTTCTCTCCAAAATTTTAACTTATCAAAATCTTGTAGAGCATGGTCTAGATCAACTGCACACTATTAATTGAATCCTAGGATAAAACTTAAATCTTTCTAGGAAGGAGAATATTCTTTCCCAAAAAGTTTGAATTTAACCCCAGTATCAATGATTTGCAGAGTGCATAGAAATTCTGGTGTTAAAAGTTTGGACCCCTACTCAACTACATTCCAAACACTTTCCCATCCAATAGTTCTAAAAATGAAATCAAATTCAACGTCCATACCTATTGCCTAGAGAAGAGCAGGGATCATATGCAGACGTGTGCACAAACCTTCAGGTCTTCAAATTCTTGAAGGCATCCTTCTCTTGCTTGTTCCACAACTTGAGGTGCTTCTCCTCCAACAGGATGTTGGGTGAGGGTGATGACAGCGGAACTCTGGCTACGGGAACTGTCGACTTGCATGTCGGCGCTCACCCTAGAAGAAGCGCTTCTCAGTGGAGCAGGAAGATCCAGCTCGTGTGAGCTTGCCTACCAGCTTGTTCATCATCCTACAAGAAATCAACATGACAATAAAACTTGTGGAACGAGTTAGGAAATAAAATGTTAGCGGTTAGGGTCCAGAAGTCAGTCAGTCTGAGGGTTAGTCATTCTTAATTGCTTAATGATTTTTTGAATCAGTGATTTGATAGAACTTCTACCCTCAATCTCTTTAGTTTTTCTTCCTAATTTTGGCAATACTTTTATTAAGTGGATTCTTAAACTACGAACTTGGAATTTGAATTTTTCGAACTTAGAGGCTTGTTTGTAGTTGTGCTTGAAGCCGAGAGCAGCCAATAGAGGTGCCATTTATAGGCAGCGCAAGCATAGGCCGACCAGCCAAGTGGTGGGGCCGGCCGGCCCCCTTGGGCCCACTTGGTTGGCTCTCCACCAGATGCTCCTTTACTTCATGCTTAAGCAAAATTCGATGGTTGTCGGTGCTCTTTCGATGGAGATACGAACTGAACGATGCATGGTGCTTGGTGGTGGTTGAGTGGGTCCTAGTTTCCTGTATTTCTACCATATACACAGGTATATATATGCAATGCAAAAATATTTTACTGACACTATAAAATATAAGTAGATGAATGAATGGTATTTAAATTTTTACGCCTCCACGGTAAATATCCATTCGGGTTTTTACTGCTCCGTAAAGATTATTTACATGGGGCTTAACATTTTATGATGCAGTGAAAAGATTTTTTAAATGCAATGCAAATGCAGAAATAAATAAATATGCTAAGGTAAAAGTAAATTTATGCAAAGTATGGATAATTATCGATTTTACATCTCGGTGAGGGTTTAGAATTTTAAGTCCGCCAAACCTGGACTTCTCTAGTTTCATTGATTCCTTGTGTGCATCAATCGGTCCTAGAGATGGAGACCTTGATGGTTGTTCTGCTTCTCACGCCATTCCAAATTAGAGCATTGTTCCTGGACTTGGCTTGAAGGCGAATCGCTCTTCCTTCCCATTGATATGGAATCGGATTTCTCTGGCTCCTGACATCAATGTGCGCATTTGTAGTGCTCAGGAAAGGCCTCCCAAGAATGAGGGGTGTCTTCATCATGTCAAGCGCTACAAAATCTGCTGAACAAAGAAGTTTCTTATTTTTACTAGAATATTTTCGACGATTCCTGTAGGATAGCAAAACGATTGGTCGGCTAGTTGCAGGCACATCGATGTTAGCATGAGTGTTGAATAGTTGATATTGTCAAAGACTGTCTTGGGCATCACACTGACGCTGGTGCCAAGGTCACACAGTGCATGCTCAAAATTCTGATTTTCGATCGAAACAATCAATAGTGGGGCATCCTAGATCCTTCTTCTTTACTGGTGATGTGTTTAGGATGGCCGCACTACACTCCTCCGTTAACTTGATTACCTCAGTGGTGGATAGTGGTCTCTTGTTGTTTAGAATGTCTCTGAGGTACTTCGAATAGGTAGGTACCTGTATGACATCTAGCAGAGGAATATTGATATATAACTTTTGAATTACCTCTACAAACTTACCAAACTACTCATCCATTTTAGCCTTTCGATTTCTATGTGAAAACGGTATGAGGGTGGTGTCATGATAATCTTGCTTCATCTCTTGGGCTTGTGGTCCAAATTCTTGGACTTATTCTTTTTCTTCCTCTCGTATTGCTGCTGGTGTCTCACCTGTCTTTGTCGGATATGGCGGATCATGAGTAGACTTACCACCTCTTGTGGTTATGGCGTTGACCTTGTCAAGGTTAGTGGCAAAAGATAGAGCAGCTGCTAGTTGAGCTAATTGTGATTCTATCTTTTTATTATAGCTAAGTTGGTCTTTTATAGCAGAAGAAAAACTTTTCATTTTAGTGTTTATGTTTTCTAAAACCTTATCATTAGAAGCAAGCTTTTTAGAAATACTCTCATCAATCTTAGCTTGTTCTAAGATCAAATCTCTCAAGGATGGTTGTTTAGGATTAGAAGAATTATAGTAATTACCTAGGTACTTACCTTGGCAATTTGACCATTGTTGTTGTTGTCCCCATCCTTGTCTTTGTTGTTGTGGAGCAGAATTATTGATGACAATGCTTACATCCTCTTGAGATTCAAGGAAATCAACCGCCAAATATTCTCCACATATGTTTTGGGAATTGTAAGCATCTTGAATGGCCTGACGATCCTTCTTGTAATTGGCTTGCTGTTCGAGCCAATTCAATAGTACTGTCCATCTTGGTTGAAAGTACACACACCTCTTCCGGTACTTCTTCACACTTATTGCATGATTGGATATTGCATTGAGACTAGCCTTGATTAGAGGCTATCTTTTCCATGAGAGTTTTAGCTTTTCCAAGGGTGAGTGACATAAATGCTCCTCCAGCAGTAGCATCGAGTTGTTCATGAGCTTTTTGAATTAATCCATGGTAGAAGCCTTGCATGAACAACCAATCTTCCATCCCATGATGAGGACAATCTGAAATGTATTCTAGAAAATGTTCCCATGCTTCTAGAATGGTTTCTCCTTTCTACTGTTATAAATTGGAAATTTTTCCTCTCAAGGCATTGGTCTCGCCAATAGGGAAACACTATGCTAGAAAGGCCTTCAAACATCTTGCCCATGTATTGATGTTATCTTTGTTGGTGTAGGACCACTGCTTCGCCCTTCCCACTAACAAGAATGGAAATAGGTGGAGTAGTATGATGTCTTGAGCAACGTCCTTGATGACGATTGTGCTACTAATCTCTAGGAAATTCTAAAGATGACCACTAGCATCTTCATGTGCCTTTTCAGTTGAATGGGGTAGCTTGCACCATGTTGATGAGGCTTGGCCTGAGCTCAAACTCAAGGTTGTTGGTTTTGAGTGTTGGCCCAGTGCGGATGTTCTCAGTGCTCGGAAGCAGAGAACTCATGCAGAGTCTTGTCAGCCATAGCTTCAGAAACTAGTGTTGAGCTACCTTCTGATTGATTTGATTCAGTTTGATGGAATTTATTGGTGAATCAAAACCAATCCTGCAATACCATGTATAAGATATGAACAAAGACAAATAAGGGTAAGCCTGCTAAAGCAGAGGTGTATAGTTATGATTTCATCTATAAGTATCATTTTGATCAATTCTCTTTTAGCCTTGTGCCCCTCCTCGGCAATGGCGTCAGAAATGCTTGTTGACATTTCTTAACATCACCTTATTACTAAGTTGTCATCCCTAGTAATGATGCCAGAAATATTTGTTGGTAATTATTAGTAACACCTTGTAATTTTAGAAAAGATTATATATGTTGAAATAATCCACAAGCGCACAGATAATATACCATTGTAGCATTTCACCCGGGAGTATACCAGGTATCGTTATTTATATTTTTTCCATAGGGAGAAGCGATGGGGTGGCTAGAGATATTGACAAACAAGAATACTTATGATAAGATCATTAACTACACATTTTCTTTAACAGGAGTAAGTCAGATGATATATAAATGGTAAGTGTAAAGCATTAATAATAATCCAGAGATAGAAATAGATACTCATAAATATAGTATGGCTAGGCAGGAGATTAGTTAAGAGAAAAGATTCCTAAGTCATTTCTTATTTACTGTCTTTTGTACACCCTAGTATATATACTTTCATCTATAGCATAACTAACTCTGTATCTATGCATAAGGAACATTACTAAGGAAGATCAAGAACAAAGCTTGATTCCCTTCGCAACTAGGTCCTACTTGTTATACAAACAGGGGAGTGGACAATAAAGGACTCAACTGAGTGTCACACTCGTGATCTACCACATGGCTAGAATGTAGAGTGCATCCGCAGGTAAACAATATTTAAGCACCACGCTTACATAATGTCGACCACTTAACTCACCCGAGTACTGAGCTAAGTGCTTTGCCAACTTATGCATAAATTCATTATCAATCATTACCAAAGCAAACTAGGAATATAATAAATAGAAACATAGTATTGAAATAGCACAAAGTCACAAAATATAGAGGATACAATGGCTTTACCAGCCTCCAAACTGGTGAATCCAGAATCCTGAGCAATAGCCCAACTCTACTTGAATCTTGCTAGATAGCCTCTACTAGAATATTGAGTAATTGGAGACCTATTCTATTCTCTATGGAAACCCTAACTTCTGATCCTTCTTAAACTATGACTTGATGATCAGGGTAATGCTTGGGGGTGGTAGGGGTTGGTATATATAGGGTGGAGTGTCAATCCTGAGCCCTTGGATCAAACCGACTAGAAAAAACAGCGTAGATGCAAACCCTAAGGTGGTGGAGAACTGACGTCACAGTGGGAGGCTGGCAGTGGGCCCCACATTGGTTGGCCAGCCTATAGGTGGGGCTAGTTGGCCCCACCTAGTGGCCACCCCCTCTTTGTTTCGTTGGGGTGCCTTCTGGTGTCCTCTGGAACCTTCTAAAGTTGTTTTCATCACTGATAGTTATGATTTAATTTGACGATTTGATCCACCGTGATAGTTTTCTAGATAAACCCTACTAAAAACACAGATTCACCAAAACTTGTGGAAATTGTCAGTTAAAACCCCTAGACCTATGTTGGTGATCATTTTCATGCATTATCTCGGCGGTTATTGATGGATGATAACTACCATTAATAGTCTTCAAATCAAGCAAATGAAGAATGGTACATCTGTGAGTCAAGGCAAGAACATCAAAGACATGCTCAAGAAGTTTGAAATGGATGATGCAAAGGCTATTAATACACCTATGGGGACAAATGGAAACTTGAATAGTGATGCTAGTGGCAATATGGTGGATCAATAGATGTATCGGTCTATGATTGTAAGCCTACTCTATGTGACCGCATCAAGGCCGGATGTGATGTTTAGTGTATGCATGTGTGCAAGATTTCAAGCATCTCCAAGAGAAAGTCATTTGAAGGCAACAAAGAGAATATTGAGGTACTTGAAGCATACACAAAATATTGGATTGTGGTATCTCACAAGGAGCAAGATTTGAAATGATTGGACATTCGGATTCTGATTATGTGGGATGCAGAATTGAGAGAAAGAGCACATCAGACATGTCAATTATTGGGAAGATCACTTGTGTCTTGGTCATCAAAAAAGCAAAATAGTGTAGCACTTTCAAGCGCCAAAGCTGAGTATATTTTGGTCGGTAGTTGTTGTGCTCAAATACTTTGGATGAAGTCCACTTTGAATGATTTTGGAATCAAGTGCAAACAAGTGCCATTGCTATGTGACAATGAGAGTGTCGTGAAGCTCACTAACAACCCGATTCAGCATTCAAGAACAAAGCACATAGATGTCTGTCATCATTTCATTAGAGATCATCAACAAAAAGGGGACATTTGCATTAAGAGTGTGGGCATAGATGATCAACTTGCCGATATTTTTACCAAGCCACTTGATGAGAAGAGGTTTTGCAATCTAAGGAATGAATTGAACATACTTGACTTCTCAAATATGTGTTGATGCACCCCCATTATATGACATGCCTCTCCTTCGAACAAAGCAAGGTAAAATTGGTTGACATGTCATTCATCCTTTGCTAAGGACTTGTTTAGTGCATCTAGTCATTCCTCATGTTTTATAGGCTCATTCATGAAAATCAAATGAATTTGATGCTTGTATGGTACCACTATTCCTTCTATGTTTGAAATGATCTAGTGGTAGCATATGACATGTTTGTGGGCTTGTGAACCTAATGTTTAATCTAGAAAATGAGCTATAAGTGTTTAACTCAACATTGTCAAGATAACCCTTGCAATGAGGTGTGAAGAAGCTTGTCATTGGATCAAACCGAGTTAAATATCTTTTGCATGTGATCTAGATTGAACCAAATTTGGGGAAATGATCCTCACATGACATGGTTTCTGTGGCAGAACCTCCTAAGAAATCGGGCCCACGTGCACCTATCGTTGTCTTAACAGACCTCGGATAGTGTTCACGAGTTCCCAACAACTCAACAGGTCTATTGGGTGTCCTTGGGAAACCCAAATCATCCACAATTCTCTTTTCAAATAGGATCTCAATCACAAACATTGCAGATTACAACAACTTATTCAAATATATACATCAGAGTAAAGATAGCGGAAGTCTTAAGACAACATAATTTACAAACCAGTTGTTTTCAAACTTACAATACCATAAGTGTCATACAACCATAGTAGTGGGATAATCTTGCATTAACTTTATTTATCATACAAACTAGTGCCTTGTCCAAAGGCCATTCATCACTCCTCATCGTCATTGACTTCAAACACAGACATGCAGCAGGGACCAAAACAAGCCTGCGCATGTGACTCACCTCCAACAAGGGTTAACAAACCCTGAGTACAAAAGTACTCAACAAGACTAACCCAACGTAAAGGGGTGTAAGACTTTTAGAGATGCAGGGGTTGGGGCAAGGTAAGGATGTAACAAAATTCAAAGTTCTTTGCCAAAAGCTTACTATTCTTCATCCTATTTTCAAGTTTTACCCCTAAGTCCTTTTTGTTCATTATCTCAACTAAATGTACATTTCCCATATTCCTATCCTTCTCATTCCATTCTTTTCTCATATTTTAGTAATTCACCAGTACTGCATTGCTTCTGTAATGAATCGAGTCTCCATATCCACGGAGCACCGGCAATTCGAATTGATTCAAGTCCTAGCTGGGGATTCCTTATCACATGACATATGTAGAACTTAATCTTGCATATATCAACCTCGCTACCGAATCCTCCTATACTAAGCCGTCTCCACGCCACCCGAGAGCACAGCACACCTCAAATCCGGCCACATTCCAGCCATGAGGGTACACGCTACTCCTGCCATCTCTCCACTCCTAGTGCGTGGGCATTCGTCTTAGTATCAGATTAGCTGAAGTAGGCTTACCGGAGTATGTGACCAGTACTACAAAGTGTCTTGTTCAGAAGATCCACAATGAGTGGCCTTTAAGCGACATAGTCGGCAACATTACCCAACATTCAAGATAAGTCACCCGACTAGTCTCTAGTTCATTCTACCTTCTTTCTTTCTTTGGCCAGAATGCCATCTTTGATTGTATCAAACTTTTACTTTGAAAGCCTACCCTAAAGCATACTAAGCATTCTAAGCCTTTGTAAATGAAATCATCTTCAAGGATGGTAAACAATTAACAAGGTAGGCAATGCATCAAGTAGGTAACATTTGAATTAATCAACTTAATGCAATAAGTAACATAGGTGATAAACTTTTCAAAGTAATAAGGTAATGGTTTAATGCATAAATCGGAGCTTGCCTTTGTTGACGATCTCAGGTTCTGGATCAGTACCACAATTATCGAATCCCGTGACAACCGGGGATTCTTTCAGAACTTGCTCAACTAGAATTGTTTCACTCTCGGGTTCTACACCAAATAATAACATATGCTTCAACATGATGATAACGTAAACATGATGCTTTCATGGTGCATGAAATATAATAACACCTCGAATACACTCGTTTTTTCACGGTACGATTGCAAGCCAACAAAACCAACTTGCAATTCTATCATCAAGGACCACACATGTGACTTGACCAAATTGACCTTGAAACCCTACTAGTCACAAAACATGACCAAAACAAGATCAAACACTAATCTAACACTTAGGGTTTGCTTTTATTTATTTTTGAATTAATTTGGAAATAAGCCCAAAAATGAACTTGTTCCAAATGACCTCAAAATTTTATGTGAGCTTCCTCATGACAAATTAGTGTACCAAAACAAATTTCATAATTTTTAGAATTATGCAGTGGCCTACAAAAATCATGGAAATTGCATTTATCAATTAATGGACTGAATTTTTGAACATTAAAAATTTATTCAAATTTCAAGTTTCAAAAGCATTACGCCAACGAAACAAGGCCGGTAACGGTGAAACAGAGAGTTCAGGAAACATCAGTGGCTCACCCCGAATGTGTTGAAGCAACAAGCGAGACCAGAGAAGCTATGGTGACGCGTTTCGACGGTGACTGGGATCACGGCGGAGCGGACCTCGTCGACGACGGTGTTCCGGTGATGGATGATGCTGGCCACGGTGAATTGGAGTTTCCGTTGAGGTCACCGGCCGCGAGGAAGATGAACATGGACAGCGAGCTCTCGGCGAAATCAAGCGGTAGCAACAGCTCGGTCGGATGCGCAAGGAGCAGGCAGAACTAGAACACGGCTTTTCTGGGGCTAACTTGCACTGAGGAGACGAGAGAAGCTCACCAGAGTTGAGACGGCGGCGTCAGGAAAACAGAGGGAAGGAAAGAAAAGCCAACGACGATGTCTGGGTCTTATAGCTCGACCAGGAGCGCGTGGAATCAACACGCAGCGTGCTCCCCGTGCCAGTGCAAAGCCGAGGGCAGCCACGGGCACGCCTGGAAGACCGGAGAAAGGACGCCGGCGGTGGGGCGGTGACGCCCTGTTGCCAACTTGATTTTTGAAGTATTTACAGATTTGCCACTGAGTTTATTTTACAAATTACTCACAAATTTTCTAAAGAAGTTGAAAATCTCTAAAAATGAAAGTTGCTCAACCTTTCAAACTCTACAACTTTGCTTCAAGGAACATTTTCAAATTCTGCCTCCATTTTGAAATTTGAATTTGGGATACATTTGAGCATTTGAATCTTTTCAAAATTACTCCAAATTTTATATGTAAATTTTAAAAACTTTGAATACCAAAGTTGATCCTTATATTATAGGCTTCAACTTTGCTTTTTATCACAACCCCAAATTCCAAATGGATTTTGAATTAGGCAAAAGGGGCAAAAATGACTTTTATGATTTGAATTTGAATTCAATTTTGATTTGTTTACCTTTTTACTTTAACTTTGATTTTTGACCAGTAACATGGCCCATTAGGGTTATTTGAGTCAAATGACACATGGCCTCACATGATCACATGAAATTTGACCCTTGTGGTCATAATCTTTATTTAGGATTTTGAATCACATCACATAAAATAACAACATTATGAAATAAAGCTTATTTAGTGAATGCATTCAAAATTTTCTACTTTATGAATGCTTTGCAATGCATATGATGACATGTCAAGTTTTAGTGCTAGGTCAAAACACCAGAGGTGTTACAACACCTCACCTATCTAAAATTTGAGCTCACCTTTTGTGGTAATTAATGCCAAAGGGGGAGAATTAGTTCACAAAGATAGGTTTCACAAAGGAAGGGGATCAATTAAAATTTGAGGCACACAAGTAGGGGGAGCAAGCTCATAAACTTGAATGTTGCATTTGTATGGGCATTACATATGTTTGCTTGCATGGCACATGTTTTAACTACATATCTAAGCTTGTGTGATGTATGCTAGTTGTAGAATTGATTGATGAAATGAAAAACTAGCATGCATAGGATGATAGTTAAATGTGCCTTGTATGTTTTACAAATGGTACTAGAGTCTTGCTTATAATATTGATCTCACAAGGTATCTAGTGTTTGTGTTTTGCAAGTTCTATCTAACTAACCATGGATGCTAAGGATGGTATATTGGTGCACTCCTGATTGGTATCACGCTTCAAAGGACCATCTCTTATACCTTAGCATCATTTGGTAGACATTACTTCCCTACAATTCTTATCTATACATATGTGCAAGCTTTCAAATCCAAACTCTTAGCACATATGTAGGGGAGCTAATGCTACCAATTTGGGTTTATGAAACTTGTCCATATCCTTTACACATGGTAAAACACTTGGGAGAGCAACATGAATCCAAAAAGATTTTATTGAATATCTTTGTGAAAAGGTTGTCATCAATTACCAAAAAGGGGGAGAATTGAAAGCCCCAGTTTGGTTTTGGATAATTGATGAAACCTAAGTACTAACCTTTGTCATGAGTGTTGATTAGAGCAAGGTTGGTACATACCAAGTGATGGAGCAAGTGAGAGGTCCATGGAGATGAAAATGGACATGAGATGATGGTGATCAAGCTCCAACTTGGAAAAAAAGAAAGAGAAAAATAAAAAACCAAGTGTTGATCAAGGCAAAGGTATGAAATAGGTTTTTGTTTTGGCACTCAAGACACCATAGAAGGTGTGAGTGTATTTAGGATCGATAGTCATACTATAAAGAGGGGAATTCTTTGACTAAGTGGTTATCGAGTGCTACTAGGTGACATGATTCTTGCATAAGCATTAGGGACCTAGTGTGCTAACAATTAACCCTTGGAAAATGCTTTGAAATATGCTAAGACACGTGCACACAAGTTCTACACTTCGTGGTTAGCATCTTGGAAGCAAGGGTGAAATATTTGAGGAGATAGAAAAAGAAAAGGAGGCGAGGGTGCCTGACTAGATGCTGGTCTCGGCCTAACCGGACGTGTCCTGGTGGCAAACATTAAGTCTTAGTCAGCCTCTGTCGCTTGACCGGTCACAGGGACCAAACTTGGGTCTGAGTCCGATCACACAGTCTAGAGAGAGTGCTGCATGGCTTCACGACCAGACCCTGGTGAAGTCGCAAGACTAGAAGCATAGGGGGCTGTGTCAGGTCAGTGCTGAGGTACACTGACATAGGCTCCATGTGCTAGCTCTACGCGGACCGAACGCCAGGTGAGTCCTGATCACCCTAGACCTGGATGCATCTGGTCTTTGAAAATCCTCTCGAGTTAGTTTCTGTACTTGATCGGACGCCACGTTGTGGTGAGTCCGGTCTTTTTGAGGAGCGAGTTCAGTCACAACTTAACTACGCATGTGATCAACTAGTGACAGTTGGAGATGAACAGGCGAGGTTCATAGGGGCACCACAACTTAACTACGCGAGTGATCAACTAGTGATCGTTGTGGCTACGAGTGAGCAACCTAGATGGCTTGGAGCAGCGGAGGAGCATTGTCACAAGTTGGTGATTGTTCGTGGCCATCTCCTAGTGATTGTGAGGGGTCTTGTACCTTCCCCTGACGGAGAGCCAAAAGGTAACTCTAGTGGATTGCTCATGTCCTTGAGTTACCTCACTAGGGTAGCTTCTTGCTGGCACCTACTGAAGGCTTGGTGTGGTGCCTAATTAGCCATCTGAACCATCAAGTGTTGGTCGACATGACAGGGACTAGCGTGCCGGCAAGCGCGTGAACCTCAGGAGAAAAAATTCTTATGTCAATTGTGTTTGGAACTCCCCTGGTCATTCATTTCGTATTCTTTGATTGGTTCATCTCTCATGCCACGGCGGTATAACCAATTCACTCATTCTCTTGTATTTACATTCTAGTGTAGCTAAACTCTTTAGTGTAATTAGTTTTGAGAGCTAGCTTGTTTGTTGTTAGTTGGGTTAGTGAAGCTCTTTAGTTAGTCTTTGAGAGCTCACTAGCTTAGTGAGTAGTGACATAGCTGTTGGTGCTTCTTAGCGTAAGCAGAAAAGTCCACAAGCGCATGGAAGTACCGTTGTAGCACTTCACCCGGTGGTATTCAGGGTATCGTATTTCACTGAGGAACGGAGCTATAAGTAGTCTTTTAGCTAGTTTGCCCAGGAGATGTATTTAGGGTATCGTATTCAGGGTATGGTATTCAGGGTATCAGGCCAGCTAAGTGTTAGGTTACGTTCAACATGACATGAGGACGTACAGCGTATCAGTCCTTAAATGACACAGACGGAGTCACTATATCCAACCCTACACAAGACTCTGCCCGGTCTTAATTCATTATTAACATGGTTCTTTTCCATGATAGCAAATATAGCCAACCTGTGACCCACCTCATCATAAAGCTCACAGGTGACAGGAAATCACCCGACTTCTACCGCACTAAGCATGGCTAAGCATTTAACCCATTCCTAAACTTAAATAGGATTCAAGTGCTATATCTAGGACAAGGATAGATATATAATGCAACAATTGGTTCCAACCAATTCCTATACTTAATGCTATCAGCAACAATAAAAGATACTCAAGATATTTGTAAAAATATGGGAGACTTAATATGCTCTGGGGCTTGTCTTTCAGGAAAGAGGATGGGTGGTGGTCAGGGCACTCGGGCAACTCCTCCTCAGCGGCTGCTTCGTCGGTTGCCTGAACCTCGGGCTCCTCCTCCTGGCTCGCTCCCTCGAACTCCAGAAGCGTCACTCCCTCCGGCACACCTATTGCATGTATGCGCAAGATAAATATCATGGATGCACATCAATGAAGTTAGGGATGCTCAGGGTAATGCACATGCTTACTGCAGTACAAATATTCTAACTTAAGCTCTATTCAAATCACTTTAACTTATCAAGTTTAGACAACCTAATATACAATTGTGCATCTTCAGTTAAGGACCTAGCATCTGCACCTAAGCATTTTCTCAAGTTAGCCTAGCACCTAACAATCAACAAGAACAATGCTACAAAGCATTCACACCATCATTCATATTTCAGCAAAACTGGGAATATATAGCAGCATAGTAAATTGACAATAACTGGAGATTTATAAATCCAAATAATATGCAACAAGACAATTTGGAAAGCTTATAAAATTGCCTAAAATTCATTTTAGACCTCAAGACATTATTCCAACTTTTACCAGGTCGAAATCTCTTAACAACAGAAATCCGTCCTCACAAGACAGAGAGCAGCCAAAACTGGACTCAAACTAAGAACAACCATATCTCCTAAACTACTTGGCCAAATGCCACCAAAATTTAACACAAGCTAGTTTAGTAAGTTAACTATAACTTTGGTATTCACATGATTCCCAGAAAACCAAATTATCATAGTGAACTTTGCAAAGTTCCCAGAACTATCTAGAAAGACATAATGCAAGAAAATAATTATTAACTTATGTTGCAAACATATAAATGGACACAACCAACTTTACTAACTCATCACACATATCAGAAGAACACCAGAAAGTAAGGTGCTCATTACCAATTCATTTCTTTTAATGACTTTCATAATTTATTTAATTATTTAAGAGGAATAATAAACATATATGAAAAGCTGCACCATTTAATCTACTAAAAATACAGTAAGTACTACATGCTCCAAGTAGGCTACTGTAACAATTTCACCCAAAGTTACCAATAGAAACATCCTACACAAAAATAACAAGGCAGCGAGGCCAATTTTGGCCTAAATTAGAAACCCTTATTGAATAGTGTCAAACAACAGATTTCATATTTTTCTTAGCATCCTAAAGGAACCAGGACAACCTCCAATAAATTTCATGGGCATTGGATTCATAGATTAATTATTAAAATTCACAAAAGGATCATCTAATGATAAAAAGGAAATTAATAACTCAAAAACTATTCATGCACTGACTCTAAAATTTTTACCAGAGCTTCTACTCATCAAGAAGAGATCACCATCCAAATTACATAATTTTTGGATCACAAGAACTCTAGATATGAGTTAAGCAAGTTTGCATTCATTTAAAAATATATTTCAAGTTACAATTTAATTCTTCCAGAAACCATACTACAAGTGCTCATGTTATATTTTTACTAAATACTACACTTCACCAAGATCCTAACAAAATTGGAACCACCCAATTTGGATCTACCAAACTCCAGTTATGAATTTCACAAAACAGCATCAAAATCTGCATTTAAATCACCAAAAACCTAAATATGGTTCACTGACGCACGAGACCCGTGGGGTCAATGGTCCCACCGGCCAGAGGGAGCAGAGCAGAGGAGCGGCGGTTGACCCACGCTTGCTCGCCGGTGGTGAGGACTCCGGCGAGGCCAAGGGCATCGGCGAGCTCGCCACGACGAGACACACCTAACTATGCCCTCCCCTCAACCGCTACCGAGCTCAAGCTAGGATGGCGGCGTGCATGGCGGACGGCGGAGGGAATCCGATGGTGCTCCGGCGAGGTCTGACCATGTAGGGTGCGGCTAAGCTCGGTACGAGCTTCAAGGGCTCGTGGGGAAACTGATGGAGGGTAGAAAAGGGAGTGAGAGGGCTCCGGTGGTGGTCGGCCACGGTGGGCTCCAACTTCGACGAGGTCTGGACGGCGACAGGAACGACAATGTGGCCACAACCGAGGTCAGGCGGCTACGTGGAGATGATGACATGATAGAAAAGCTCAATGTAGGGCTATGGGCGAGACGGAGCAAGATGAGATGCGGCGGCGAGCGCGCGAGAGCTCGACGGAACTCTCGGCGGCCATGGCGCTCCACCGCGGGGAAGAAGAAATGCGGCCTCTACCTTGACTCTCCGTCTCAACGGTGAGGTGGACGAGCTAACGGAGACTACTTTGGAGTTGTGGGCTAGCTAGAGCGAGCAACGACATGACGGTGAGGGTGCACGGCTCAGCGGAGCAATGGCGACGGCGGCGGCTCCACTTTCTTGGTGCCTCAGACGCACGCGAGAGGGAGAGAGTGAATGAGAGCGAGTGGGAGGGCAGACGGACACGGCCTCCTTGCGGTCGACAGCGGACAGCGGACACCATGCTTGGAGACAGAGGATGAGGAGATCAGCGAGGGTGTCCTAACCGAGAAGGAGGCCCAAAGCTCATCTGGTTCGAGTCACCAAGGTGGAGGATCAAATCAAGTTCGAGCCCATCTCGGGTTTCAGGACCAGTCTGTCATAAAACTGGTCACACGGGTGTGTCTGGGCTCCGTTTTCAATGATCCACATATGGATGGAAATCTAATTAGATAAGGAAGCCAATCCAAGTGGTCTTACATCAAAAGACCTTCAGAATCAACAGGAATCGTTGAAACAAGTCAGCGTCCAGAATCTGCCAGGGTGCTGCCTGTCAGAAGCACGTTGTTTGTACGGTTGAACTCTCTTCTTTATTACAATGATACACAAATCTTTTGTGTATTCGAGAGAAAAAAAGAACGTTATCTAAAAGAAATATATAGTGATTTTTGGTCTCTTCAACACATAGGCCATGGAAGCTTCAGGTAAGGTAAGAAAAAAAATTGATTACAGCACCTTTCAAGAAAAAGAAAAACAAAAATCTCATATTACATCATAAACTTGTAACCTCCAGACATTAAAGATTTGCACATAAACCGATATATTCTAAAAACTGAAGCTCTATGTCCTACCGTACCAAGCACATAGCACCTGGCAACTAATGAAGCCCCTTTCACAGTAATCCAATCTAGCAAATATGATGCCGTAGGTAAAATAGGTAGAAAAACTATACAGATTCGAAAGGAGAGAGAAAAATAGCAACAAACCTCCTAACAGCAGCAAATAGCAGATCCTGGTAGTTTGTATGAAGCGAGATCGAGATCAAGTTTTGATTCCCTGATGTCAATTAAAATCCGGCAAGACCAAGATTCAAACCTGGCAATATCGGGTTCAGGATGCAGAGACTTCGCTGTCAGCAAAGATTAAATTTGTTTTAACTAAGAAAGATTCGTGGGCTATTATATAAGAGGAAAAAAAGAAAAAAGAGAGAAACCAGTATCGAACGCATCATGGAAAAAAAGAAGAGTTTGTGTCCAAAGTGGAGTTTACCATGGATTTCCCGATCTGAGCTGGTGTCCCGTCCGAGCTAGTGTCTTTGTTTGCTTGAATTCTGATTCCAACTTGCTACGTTGGGACCTAGCTGGCTGGCTCCTCTCCTCTGTGGCAGCACCTCCGTCGCTTCCCATGTGTCTCCCTCCCTCTTCACGAGGCTGACCAACTCCCGTGCCGATGCCAGTGCCCGCATTCGGAGCCCCAAACGGCGGTTCTTTCTTCACGGCCGCCGGACGGAGGTCCATATCCGGCGGCTCCGACCGTTGGTTCTGCCTTCGCGTCAAGCAGTCGACGCCTCCGTTCTTCCTGGCTTCCAGCTCCTTGGCCACGCTAACGGGAGTAACGACGGCCTCGGCCCTTGCAATGTGGACGGGAGGAGCGGCGGCATTGCGCGCATGCTGGAGGAGCAGTAGCACTGCGCTTTGACGGGAGGAGCAGCGGCTCGAGACACAGAGGCAGCGGTGACCTAAGGAGACGAGAGTAAGGCCACACATGTCAGCTTCATCATTGAAGCTTTTTGTGTTTTAGCTTCACGAGCAACTTTTTCGATGAAGCTAAGCTGTTTTCTTGACCTCGTTTTGGCAAAATAGCTCACATGATGAATCAAATGAAAGAAATTACTACAATGCCCTTAGCTTTCTTTTTTCTTTTTCTTCTCATCTCCTTCAAGTCTTTTTTTCCTACGTGCTCATCTTCTTCCTCATATGACATGGCTTGTTTTCTTCGTTTGGTCTGCTCATCTTCATCCTGGTGCCCGGGCCCCCGACGAGCCGTGCCCTGGCAACCATGACCCTAGTGAGCTGCACCCCACCCCGGCGAGCCGCGCCCCCGATAGCTGCGCCCTGGCAAGCCACGCCCTAGCGCCTCCATCCTTTGAGTAGGCAAAACGAGTTTTCCGTGCATGTTGGGCTCACTTGTGTCTGATAAAGCTAAAATAGGCTACTTTTTTCAGCTCTTCCACCCCATCCCTTAGTGAGAGTAAAAAAAGAGCTTCACACATGAAACTTTTTTAAAAAGGACCGTTTGATAAAAAAAAATCTAAACTGAGCTATGCCAAACAAGGCCTAGAGACGAAGTTTTCTTAATCAGAATCGAAGCGCCGTGAGGAGCCTCCATCCTTTGAGTAGGCAAAACGAGTTTTCCGTGCATGTTGGGCTCACTTGTGTCAGATAAAGCTAAAATAAGCTACTTTTTTTAGCTCTTCCACCCCATCTCTTAGTGAGAGTAAAAAAAGAGCTTCACACATGAAACTCTTTTAAAAAGGACCATTTGATACGAGCCCAAAACACTAATACGCTACAAAGTCGCGATTCGCAAATTATTACCCCGGCCAGGGCAAACCAACAAATTAGAAATTCAAAACTCATAACTATTCATATTTCATAATCGACCAGTGGGCAATGGCATAGCGTGAGTGAACTATCCAAATTACTTAACCGTGAGTACAATACATCATTATGACAGATACAATAAGTACAAAATGATAACGTCGGGACATATCCCGAGAACTGCAACCACAATGGCACAGAAAATGTTTTGCGGTGCATCATTAACCATAACTGGGAGAGAGTCACAAAAAAACAATAACTGGGAGAGCATGCTATGAGCTGAGTAGACATCCAGGAGTCCTGCAATTTATCAGGAATACACTTGTAGTCAGAAACTGCTATACAACAGAATAGATCTCTCTCTTCATTGTAGACATAGAAAGATTGGTACCTGCATATATGAAATTCTTACTATGGCGCAATATTCAGTTACTGCCAAAGTGGTCCGCAGCATCTAGATAGTAGTGCCATGCTACCATACACCTGAATGAAAAGCAAAGATATTAGAAAAATGGCTGATCAGGCAGCGAGGGAAGAGTGAGGAAGGGAGATCATACGTACCAAAGATTACATGATTTGGCATCTAGAAACGGAGCTATAAAACACAAATAGCTCATCATCCTCAAGCAGCCTAAGATTCTTCAACTTCAATAAATGTTGAACAGCAGGAACATCAAAGTCTAACAAAGATCCAAGCTTGAGAAGCTCAGCAAGAGCAGCAACTTGATCTGTTCTCTCAAACAACAGTCCTTTAGATATCTCCTCAGCAAGACCTGTCGCATACTCTATTCTCTCTGTGCTGCTCAGCGATCCATTGTACTTAGGCAGGAACAGCCTTGAGTTCTCCCTCTCCCATCGGAACTTCCCTGCAGATTTAACAACTATAGTTCTTCCTGAAGAGAGCGTTACACGGTAATTTATATCAAAAGGCCTACTCAACCCTTTAACCGCAACACTGGTAAGAGATGAGACCATCTGATGCCTCTTCTCAGCAGAAATACCAATGGTGGGATTAGCAAGGAAGGCCAGAACAATTCTGAGTAGTCCAGGTTTAATCACGGTTCCAGTGGGCGTGGTCGTTACAGAATCAAGTGTAATACTCTTGCACTCCTCCTTCAAAACAACCTTAGATATTTTCTTAACACCAATACTGCTGTATATGTCATTTAGTTTTGTGCGAGATAAAAATGTTGTGCCAGCTGACGGATACCATACGAATAACGGTTGCTTAGCCTGCTTGTCGAACAAATCCTCTAGTAGAAGATCATCAGGAATGAAGACATCCTGTTTCTCAACTAACATGATCTTACCTTCATAATGGGCAGGAACTTTTGTGATACATCCTGATAGAAGCTGCTGTGTTTCAGAGTTCCAGTGCTTGCAAATGAACTCCCAGAAAGTAGAACAGTCTTTATGTCTCAGAGTGAAGTTGGTTGTTCTCTGCCACATGCTCCAGAGCTTGCAATAGTCACCAACTGCTGGTTCATTCTTCACAACAAAAGCCATGCTGAAGAAATTTAGTATTTTTTTGTCATACCAGTTGACCAAACCATGTAGCTGAGAGCTAAAAAGACAACTTTTGTCATACAGAACACAGCTGTTAGGGTTCACCCATTGTCCTTTATTTCTTCCCTCAGGAATCCATATCCAATTATCATTAACACAGTGAGGCCTCCATTGGAATGCTTCGAGGTATGAGTATATCCTTGTAATGACATCAGTATTGGACAGGCTTTTTAAGTGACATGCCATCAATGTACATCCAGCTCTAGCATTACGCAATAACTCCTAATGTTTCAAGTTCATTCTTGTATGATGCTAGTACTTCCTGACCATAAAAAGCATCATCCATGAAAGGACCATCCTTCCTATGAACATAAGAGAAACTGGAATCAAAGAGGAGACAGCCATTCGGATGCCGGTATCCTGCATTTGTCTTCACCCACTTTGTGGCAATTCTGGTCATGAAATAGTTGGGAAGAGCAGATCCGTTCCTCCTCCATGTCTTGATGCACTTCAGCAATGAGATAACAGCTCCTGCAGTGACAGATGAAGCCTCGTTTGGAATATTGAGTCCCGAGATGACAAAGGCTGCTCCTTGATCCAATCCAGTTGTAGCACCCAACGCAGTTAGCTCCTTTCTGTAGCTGTTGATCCCCTTACCCATGCCATTTTGACAACCTGCTATCATCAACGAAGGGGAGGCTACAAATCTGATTAATAGGTCCCCATTCTGAGCTGAAAAGAATTGCTTCCTTAGGAGCTCTAAAACCCAGAGATGTGTGTATCCATTTCTCGCTGCTGCATTACATGAATAAGCTCACCTGGTAATTCGCCATGCTTGGCACTCAGTTCTCTGTAGCAAGCCAGCAGTGCAAAGTCTACTCTCATTTGTGAGAGCAGATGCACGTACGAGTTGCCTGACTCTACACCCTATTGAATTGCTTATCTCTTCTAAGTCAGTAACTAGACCAGCCTTCTTTAACTCCACCATGTATGACCTGATTTCATCTCCATAGTAATCCAGATCAAGAAGGGGTGCTTCATCAACAATCCTCAGAATACATTTCCATTTATCATCAACAAGGAAAGTTTCTGTAGGAGCCCTGAAACCAACATTAGTCTTCAGCCATTTCAATTCTTGCAGCCTTTTCAGAAAATTTTGAGGATATGCAGCATATCGGACACACTTAAGCATGAAGATGGCAACACTACTTGAAACTGACCATGTAGGATACTTGAAGTTGTCAATGATCAACTGGTAATTCTGCTTAAAGCTAGTGAGAACTCCCAGTAGCTCAAGTTCTTGCTTGTAGCCAAATATGTCATCGCCATAGAAGTCGGAATGAACAAATGGCAAACTACTAACAGCGGATGCAGATTCCCATTCCAAATCAAAGAGGATGGAACCTACAGGGGACCTGTGGCCAACAGAAGTCTTAAGCCAGCAACCATTTTTTATTCTCTCAATTAGATGAACAGGTGTCACGTGATTTTCATTCAGATATCTAATAAATTTTTTGTTCGAGTCGCGGCCTCCTCGCATTGCACAGGCGAGGGTAAGGCTTGCCACTGACACCCTTCCCCAGACCCCGCACAGAGCGAGAGCTCTCTGCACTGGGTACGTCCTTTTTTTTAAGTGAAAACAAGCTGGCCTGAGAAAGGGTGCTAGTCGTGTCTATTGGCATTAACTTGTTGCCAATATATTTCAGTGCATCTGATAGCTCAAAGAGCACTCCGAGTGCTCCCAGCTCAACCTTGTAAGCACTTATTTTGTTTCCATAAAACTCTTGATCAATCATGGGTACAACAACAGAAGCAGATTGAGTTTGAAGCAAGTTACCCCACTCATCACTTGTCAAGAACGACCCAGATGGAGCATTGTAACCATTGGATGTCTTCACCCATTTTCCATTCCTAAGACAGTTCAAGAAGTGTTGGGGTAGCTGGATACCGCTTGATATTAGGTTTCTAATCCACTGCAGAAGTAACAGTGCATTCTCCACAGTCAAAGGTTTAGAGGCACTAGGGAAACTGGCGTTAGGCGGGCGCAAAAAAGGGACATTAATTGCTTTTGCGTAGGTCCTCAACAATGTGATGAGCTGACCTTCAGATGTACAATATCCGGCGTAAGTTCCTGCACAGCTGTAATCAGCAGACAACTCTATGTACTTTTGAGCTTTCCAAGGATTTGACACCATCAAAGCAGTCCCAATTGCTCCCTTTAGCCGGAACAAGTAAAGAATTTCTTTCATTTATCAGACACCCATTGTTATCTACAACTGGCATTGCATTGCACAACTGCCTGATGTTCCCATCAGTTATGTATTCTTTTCATGTGAATGATGAAGGAAGTGGCAATACACAAGATCTAGCCTTCTCGTGTGAAGTGCCTTTGCAACAAGAACGGCATATTCATACAGAGTGAAAAAATTTAAGCGTGCAACATTTCGAAGCCACTCCATGATGTTTCTTCTACAGAGGACATTGAGAGAATTTTGTGTAGTTAAGGGCATAAAGAACAGACCAGAGGCAGCTGATAATTCCTTGTTCCAGCAAATTAACCAGGATAGGTCATTCACATTAGGGGCTAGACAGATGCATAAAGAAGTTGTGCTCATATATTGTACGCTGTAATATGACAGACTTCCATTTCCGCTGACACATTTAATGAGGGGCGCATGCTTCATATGTGTATTAGAAAACTTGGCCTGCTAATTTTCAGCAATGAAGGATAGAAGTTACACATAAACCTCTTCTGGCCCCTCTTTCACAAGATTCGACCCTTCAATGAACTTACCATGCCATCCATAATTGGCATATCCAATACCTAGAAACCTTAATACATCATCATACTCTTGGCAATCAAGATAGGAGCTCAGGATAAAAGTGCCATGCAATGACAGATTCTGCAGATTGTTTCCTTGCTTCTGAGCCATGTTCAGAATTCTCCAAAATGCTCTATCCAACCGTGATACCTCAGTTGGTTTGCAGAAGATCTTCTCTGTAGTATAGGACTCGCAAGGTATTATATCCTCTGCAGTAACCTTGGTTTTTATGGACTGCCTGATCGAATCAAATAGCATTATGGGAGAGGCCTGAATTGGCAGAAATCTGAAAATTGGTGGCAATGCAAATAGTGGGGAGTTGCTGGATGATTTCAGGAGAGCTCCAAAAGCATTGACAAAAGCTGAAGGAACACAGTCAAGTATACCACGATTCCATTTATTGTCAAACAAAATAGACTCTCTGGATGAAGCCAGAAGAAAATCAGCTTGTATAATGAATGGCAAATTCGTCACCATCTCTGTAGGAAGGAAGGCATACACGCCAGGTGACCAGTGCTCCGTTGTTGAGTCGCTGTCCATGAGGAAATGCCAAGGTAATTACCCATTGATCTACTTCTATTCTTTTCTGGACTCTACACTCAGGTTTGACAGCAAACTTCTGCTTCCACATATAGTAGGTGCACTCATCTTCTTTCCCCTTGCCATTTTCTTGTATAGCTAGATGTACAGTGTAAGACTCTGCATCAATATCCTTTCTCATCTTGTATTCCACTTCACTGGAGATGGAAATCTGGTTAATCTTGCTGGCCTTTGGATCATCATTCATTTCCCTGACAGATAGCTGCCTAATTGTGGAAAGAAACAGAAGAATTTCAGGATGTGTGCTAGAAAGTTCATTCTTCACAGCGAGTATCTTATCAGTCTTCAGAGGTAAGATAATGGTTGTTGTAGGAAGTCTTTTGGAACAGTCCATAAACTGCTTGTATGTCATCAAGACTTGGCTTTCCATCAACCCATTCAGGGACGATGTACCCTATATCACAATCTACTGATGGTTTTTCACTGAATTTTATCTGATACCCATTGCTGAAGATGTGGGGCTGACTTGATACTAGAAATACACTTTTGAATCCAATACCTAAACAAAAGGTAGATACCATTAACATGGATAAGTAAAAATGTAACATAAAGCAACAATACAAGAAAGTATATGTGGCCTTAGTCTTTCTTGGAAGACTGAAACTACAAACACCAACTAATTTTAAAAGTCACAAGTGTTATAATGGAAATGGCATTGTTTTTTTAGCGAGTTTTCAATCAACAACAATTCATCTGCATCAAATAGGTGAAGGTCCCTGTGGCCCTAGGAGCATCTCACAGGTCTGTACTAATTAAGTGTCACTAGGTGTTCATGAATTAGGCTACCTATAAGATCCTAATTAAGCATGTCTAACATCTATTTCATTAAGATTGAGTTTAAGGATTACAAGATTGTTGCTTAGGCTTACTAAGCGCTGAACACAAATATAGAATGGAAATGGTATTGTTGAACAAATTACTTCTACCCCTGGAGTCATTGTATAAAAAAATGGTGACAGTAGATACCGTCTACAGGGTATGAACTCTAAATACATAGTATATTCAGGCACATATTGACTACCTGGTTGGTTCAAGCGCACAGACACACAAATTACTATTTAGTTCCATATACCCAAAAAAATAAGTACCATGCACCCCAAAATTATCCTAATATAAACAACAACATGGAGATGAACCAGACATGATGGATTGTCTGCCATTGAAGATGCTAGTCCAAACAGGCAAAAATTCAACTAAGCAACTAGCATTTGTACTACAATTCAAAATTAGATTGTCATGACAAGGGAGTACCTTTTTCACCAATATAGCCAAGATGTCTGTTTCCTTTCTTAGTTGATTTTCCAATCCTACAAATGGATTCAATGTTTAATGCAGAAAAGCCCTTTTCATTATCGAAGACGACAAGTGTTAAGTCAGCTCCTGTACTAGTAATATCCTTTTTTGTTATGACAAACTCCAGTGATGGCTCCACATCCACTGGATAGTCATTGTCTTCTGCATTCTACAAAATGTCAACTTGTTAGGCCATGCATGGAATCCTAAACATGAGCAAAACAATGAAAATTGCGACGTATTGCATACAGCAGATATATGCTCATTATTAATAAAATGGTAAAAAATAAAACAAATTTGTATTGCAGATAGCGCTGTTGGTGACCCATCGATGTAGGTGGATGGGAAATTTTTGCTGCATATTATTCGCAGTCTAGCTTTCTATAAAATGGGACAGGGCTGTGGTCTGCAGTACTACTGCGAAATTCTAATAGTGTGACAATGGTGTCAATTCATGCAACTTCGCATTTTTGCAAGTAATCACTGTAGTAGTCAGTAGTGACATAGTTGACAAAAGTTTTACCGTACAAGAGTGGACAGTCTCTGCCAGTTTGACTCATAATAACTAGTATAGTTACTATAAATGGAAGCAAAATAGTAATGACGTCCTGTAATAGTAAACATGTGGAGTAACCAACCTACAACTCATTTTAATGATTTAATCCCAACATTTAACTAAATAGAGATGTTATATCCTTCTCTGATTCTCTCCATTCTTTCCAGAAATTGCTTTCTTCACAATATTTTCTTTTCTGAAATTCATAGAAGCATGTTAGAGCTACTTATATCTCCACTTTTGGATTTTTTTTTTTTGGCGAGGAATATCCACTTTTCGATTTGGTAGTGGTTGACTGCAAACATTTTTTTTTTTACGGCAAAATACTGTGGGGGAGATCCCCACAGTGTGGTTGCCTGCAAACATTGTCCAAACTTTAAATAATCCACCTTGACATCATGTTTTTACACACTTTCTCAAACTAACAATTACTATCATACTGACATTGGGCCATGACACCTTAATTGTTGTGATGAATCAAACAAGGATATATCAGCTAGTTCACCAGTTTGGGATATGCATTAGGTGCACATAGAAACACACCAGTCATCCCCTAAACATGATAGTACAATTTGTGCATTTCTTTTTTTTTCTTGAATACATAGGATCTGTGCATTTTTCTATGCAATCCAAATAGAATTCAACAGTGTAACCCAGCCAAGCCAGCTAAATCTCATAATTTCTTTCTTATCTCCCTGACAGTGGCTATGAGTATGAGCGTACCATGATCATGCTTTAGATAAAGGACATACTGCAGTGAGCAATAATCGAACCTGAGGATGCCTAGCCAAATGGACAATCAACATGGGCTAATTAAATATTGTCAGAAGTAGTCACCCATGTGCATCTCAGAAACTAGTATACAAGATCATATAACCAAACGATTGGTATATAATAATAATAAAAAGTAATTATGTACATAAGTATACCTGGATAAGCTCCATGAGGAAATGGACGTCCTTGGAGTAGAGTTCCTCAGAGAGGTAGCTGACTGCCTGGTGGATGTCCTCCGCCAGCGGGTTCCGCTCCTCCCGCCCGATGTAGAACCGTTCCCGCCGGATTCGCTCCACGTGCGCCCTCGCCGCCTCCGCCGCCATTGCCACTCCCACCGCCGGGGAGGACGACCCCATTGCGCTGCCTCCTAGGCTCCTAGCTATCTCTAGCTAGGTATGTACTACCTCGCTCGCTTGGCATTCTATATATCTGATAGACGGAGTATTTAGCTAGTGCATGCAGGTAGGTGAACAGGCGGGGTTCAGGGGAGCCGTGCCGCCGTCCGTTCGTACGCGTGTGAAACTGAAACGCACGTACGGCGAGACAATATGAATGTGGCACGGCCAGGAAACCAACTGCACAGGAGGCTCATCCAACGCCTCGTGCAAGGTGAATGTTGCGTCCGTTGAGTTCTCTCTAGCGTCGTAGGAATAAATAAATGGCTCTATGATTATGATTTCAGTCCCAAACTCAACCTTTCATTTGGAGGAATTAAAATTTACTTAATAAATTAGGCTACATGGTTTGAAATTTGATATTCCACCACTTTTCAAAGTTCACATATAAGTCTATCTTAATCTTAAATTCATAGGATTGAAGATAGAAATTGATTGTATTGATCATCATTCTACATTTCTATTTTGCAACTTATAACACGCTCTTCAACTCGCTCCCCTACAGCTCGTATAACCAATAATAATATACAAATATAATCCATATGCAACTATATTAGCTTAATTAATATGTCTAAATTATGATTATTAAAATGAATTGAATTCCAAAGATTCAAACGGGGCCTTATAATTTCCATACTTATGTTTAATTGTCTCATTCTTGTGGCAAAAGCAACATTTTTCTCGCTGTCTTGTCAATTTCATTTTACTAAGTTGTCTTTTGTTAAGATAACTCCGCTTCGAATGTACCTATACAAATCCTTATCTTCAGTGGGACGTTTGTGTTTCCATATGATATTGTTTAGATTTGGGACATCTTGGTGGATCAATGCCGAATAATGTGCCTTCACCGAGGATGGGCCCTTTGGGTCCAAATTCCAGCGGAAAAACATCTTATTCTTGAGTGAGCCTGAGATTAGCAATGTAAGGAAGAAGTTCATTCTAGGCTGTTAATTTAGATCCAATCAAATCACAGCTCCATAATAAGAGCAATGGTGATGAACTAAAAACCTCTACTAGAGTTTGTTGCTTATGTCTAGCGATGTTATATAAGCAAGGATACTGTTCACCTAGAGGTGAATGTTTGCGCAATTTAGCCACTACTTTGCTATCTCTCTCTCCCCATCTGAACCCCTTAGCTAGTGTGGAGCGTTGGTAAAGCTCTAAATGGATGCTTTCCTTTGACAAGATTGATTTTTCCTTTTTAGTTGCAAACCGGTTGTTCTTCCTTTGCGCTATTGCTCCTGATACGCTTGCTTTATTTTGAAGGCTCCAAGTGTCTTCCTATTTTATACTCCATCCGTTTCAAATTATAAGTTACTTTGATTTTTTTTGGTACATTAATTTTACTATGCATCTAGATAAATAATATGTCTAGATACATAGTAAAATAGATAAATCAAAAAAGTCCAAGCGACTTATAATTTGGAATGGAGGAAGTACTTGGTAGTGATTTTTAGTAAATCATGCCAAATGATAAACAAAAAACTCCTTTGCTAAGACATAAAATATTCTAAGCTCATCTGCCCATGATCCCAAACAGGAGTCAGGCGCACAAGCTCATCTGCCTCCTGTTTGATCAATTTATTTAACGCGAAGTAGGAGTGCTCTAATGATAACTCAAACAAATACTCCTGAAACAGACTAGCGACTGCGGACGCGCGTGTTTTTATTTCCAAGTGACATCTAGCTAACCATGGTGCTAAGGATGAATTTAAAGGTGCAACTCCGATTGGTACACGCTTCAAAGGTTTATTCTATACACCTTAGCATCATTTAGTAGTAATTATTCTCCCACAATTCTAATCTATGTATATGTGCGAGCTTCAAATCAAACACTCTAGCACATATGTTGGAGAAGCTAATACTACCATTTCGGGTCTGTGGTACTTGTCCAAAATCATTTTTTATATGGTAAAACTGCTTGGGCAAGCAACATGAATCCAAAAGAGCTTAATTTCTATATATTTGTAGAGTTGTCATCGATTACCAAAAAGAGGAAGATTGAAAGGTCCTTGTGTGGTTTTGGTAATTGAGTGACAATCTAGGTGGACTAATTGTGTTTATGTGAGATACACAGGTGATTAGTCCACAGGTACATATGTGTGAGCAACATATGCCATGAAGGTGAAAATGGCTTAGAGATATTGCAAAGCTCACACATGTGATGATGAAGGAGCTCATTGCAAATGAGACATGACATTGAGTCATGTGATCAAGGTGGAGAAGATCAAGACAAGACTTGGCTTGATGAACCGGTTGTGAGCATGAAGGGCAAGTTGGAGGCTTTGGAGACCGCGTGGCGGTGAAGCTTAAGCAAGACTTGGCGCCAATGGACGAAGGCAACGGTGAAAAGCAAGTGAAGTCAAGATCGATGAACTAATATGATCATGTGATGATATGAAGTGGATCATATCATTATTGATTGTGTTGGTGCATGTGTTGCATCGACATTGGAGGAGATAGAATGGAATGCGCAAGGCAAAGGTATAACTTAGGGCATTTCATTTCACCAGTCATAGGTGTCTAGAGAAGTTGATGACTGAGTTTAGGATACATGGCCGTACTATCAATAGGGGCAAACTTGTTTGCATATCGGTCATCTAGTGCCACTTGAGTGATCTAAATTTGCATCGTCGCTAGGATTGAGTGGCGTGGAAAGTTGAGTGGCTAATCCTTTGGAAAGTGATTGTGAAAATGCTAACACACATACACATGATGGTGTACACTTGGTGGTGTTGGCACATTTACAAAGGAGATGAAGTTGAAGTTGATGTGGATCAACTCGGCGATGGAACGGAGGTGAGAAGGGTTTGAAACTCCACTGGCGAAGTGTCCGCCCATAGAGTGCAGACAGTCCGATGGTGCCACCGGCACACTAGACAGAAAAGATAGGGTTTCATAGAGTGCACCGGACGCTGGTCACGGAGTGACCAGCTGCTGGGGTCCTGCATTCGGTTAATAGTGACAGCAGCGTGCAGGCGTCGGTCATCGACCGGACGCTGGCGCTGGAAGTGACCGGACGCTGGATGTGTGCGTCCGGTCAGGATGACGTGTGGTGACGCAGGTAGAGCAGTGTTGCTGGAGGTGATCGGACGCTGGTGCTGCGTCCGATTACGACCGACCGGACGCGTCCAGTCATGTCTGGTACCTTACTGGAAACGACCGGACGCTGGGGTTGCTGAGTCCGGTCAGTTCAAGCTGCTGCGTCCGGTCAACTTATGACCGTTCAGATCAGGCAAACTATATTTGAAGCAAAGGACATGTGGCATGCATCGCACGACCGGACGCTGAGGTCCAACGTCCGATGGATCGGACCAGAGCGTCCGATCGTCCTGACTTTTTGCCCAGTGAAGGGGTAACGGCTCTATTGGTTCGCGGGGTTATAAATAGAAGCCATGGTCAGCCTTGGGTCATAAGCTGAGCACACTAAGCCTTGGTGGCTTATGTAGTAGTGCTTGGGAGCCCTCTATCTCACATATACTTGGTAGTGATCATTCAATTGTGTGAGAGAGCGATTCTAGTGCGATTGCATCGTGAGGTTGCATCGAGTGGCACTAGGTGATCAAGTTGCAAGCCGATGGTGCTTGTTACTCTTGGAGGTTGCCACCTCCTAGACGGCTTGGTGGTGGTCTCTGTCGAAGCCCGCAAGAAGCTTGTGCGGTGCTCCGGAGAAGAGCTTTGTTAGGGTCATTGTGCTCGCCCTGCGGGAGCCACGAAGAGCTACTCTAGTTGAGCGTGTCATTGAGCTACCCTCACTTTTGGGGTAGGTTCTTGCAGTTCCCGACGTGCGGGCTTGGCGGGTGATGCCAATTAGCCGCCGAACCACCAAGTGAGCGGTCGACACAACGGGGACTAGCATGTTGGCAAACACGTGAACCTCGGGAGAGAAAATCACCGTGTCAACCTTGTTCTTCCCGTTGGTTTGCATCCTCGTTACACAAGCTTGTATTTACTTTTGCATATATTGTGCTTGTGTAGTTGCTCTTGTAATTAGTTAGCTTGTCTAGCTTACTAGTTACCTTCTTGCTTGTGTAGCATAGAAGTAGCTCTCTTGCGTGGCTAATTAGGTTCGTGTAACCTTGTTAGTCACTTTGCTTAGTTTGTGTAGCTAAGTATTTGCGCTCTCTAATTTAGCATTGGTTGCCTTGTTATTGAGCATTGCTAGTGAGCTTAGTTGGCTTTGTGCTTTTGCTTACTAGCATGTGTAGGAGCTCCCTTGTTGCTTAAAGTACTAGTGGCATAGGTTTGTGTGACCTTGCTCCTAGAATTGGTTAGGTGAGCTCTAGCTAGCCCGGCACCTTAGTTGCTTAATTAGTATCTTTGAAAGGTGCTAGAGAACATAGATAGAGGGGTGTAGTCTTGGCTAGACCGATAGTTCTAATTCCGCACTTGTTTTGGTTAGCCGACGCGATTAATTTTAGAAATGACTATTCACCCCCCCTCTAGTCCGCCATCTCGACCCTACAAGTCGTATCGGAGCCTGGTCTCTCATTTATGGTCTTCACCGACCCGAGAGGATGGCGAACTTTGGGCTAGAAGTTGTTTGTGACACACATATTTTTTATGGCACACACTATGCATGGTGGAAACGTCATATGCTTCATCATTTCTGTGAATTGGGTCCCAAGGCATGGTGGATCATTGTTGTTGGTTTTTCTCGTGATGCCTTGGATAAGGATAACCCACTCAAGCGCAAGAGGATTGCTTACAACTTGATCATCGTGCTCTTTATTATCTAACGTGTGCTATACATGATGATATTTTTAGACGTGTGTGGGACTTGGAGAGTGCTCATGATATGTGGCTAGCACTCCAAGCCTTTTACGGTGACTCATCCACATGGGATGATGGCAAATTCAAGAAGGATGATGAGCCCAAGAAGGAGGTGCATGAGTGTGTTGAGCATAACCACAATTTGGTGATTGTGGAAGATTGCTCCACCTTATGGTCAAGTGATGATGATGACCGATCTACCACAAGTTCACTTGATAAGGTTGATGATGATGCCACAAGTGTTGCAAGTGATGATGCTACCCCATGCACACTTGTTGGTGATGATGGTTCATGCTCAAGCCATGATGAAGATGCTACTACAAGCTCTCCAACTACATCACCACATTGCTTCATGTCACAAGGTGACACCAAGGTAACAAATGATAATGTGGTTGATCATGTTGATTCATATGATGAGCTTGTTATTAGACTTGCTAGCATGACCATGTCTTTAGATAATGAGAAAACTAAAACATTGAAATTAGAAAATGAAAACTCATTTCTAAAGAACTCTTGTGAAGAACATAAGAAATTACTTGATGCTTATAAATCTTCACATGATGAGCTAAAATTAAATCATGAGACACTACTTGCATCTCATGATGAATTGTTAGAACAACATGCTTCTCTCATTAAAATGTTTACAAAGAAACTTAAAAATAATGAGAGTTCATCACATGGGTCAATCGATCAATCACATATTATTGCTAACCCTTGTGATGTAGGCAAGAAGCATATATCCACCTCTTGTGATGATTTATTAGATATGCCATCCTCTTCACATATAGATGCTTATTCTACTTCTATGTCTCGTGAGACTAACCTTTTGAAGGAGAACAATGAGCTCAATGAACAAGTAAAGAAATTGAGCAACAAGTTAGAGAGGTACTACAACTCTCAAGTCACCTTTGAGCATATGTTGAAGACTCAAAGAAACTTTGGTGACAAGAGTGGAGTCGGCTTCAAGACTAGCAAAGTCAATCATCAAGAAAGCTGCAATGACACAAGTGGCATTGGCTTCAATAAGAGCAAGATCAAGGGCAAAATATGGGGCAAGAGAAGATATGAAAGAGAAATGAAGAAGCAAGAACAAGAGAAGTTCTCTCATTTCATGTGCTTCAAGTGCCATGAAGTGGGACATCTTGCAAATGGTTGCCCCAATGAAGAAAAGCTCAAGTTAAAGAAAGAAGAAGAGAGGCTAAGGCATGTGAAGTGCTTCAAGTGCCACACTTGGGGTCACCTTACCTCAATGTGCCCAACCAAGCAATTGGTGAAGCAACTAAAAGAGCCTCAACCAAAGCCACAAGTTGAGCAAGAGAAGACACCCCAAGAGCAAATCAAGATCAATCATGAAGATGGTGGTGACTTGATGATGAAGAAGAAGAAAACAAGAAGGGGTGGAAAGGCAAGGCATCCAATGCAAACTCAAGATGCCAAGATGATGAGTAAGAATGAAGATGAGAAGAAAGATTATGCTCACATCAAGTGCTTCAAGTGTGGAAGTACGGGATACTTTGCCTCTAAGTGTCCTACCAAGCTTGAGAAGAAGGCTAAAGCAATTCATGAGAGGCAAGGCAATGAGAAGCATCATATGAGAAAAGAAGAGAAGGCTCAAGCAAAGAGAAAGTGCTACTCATGCCGAGAAAGGGGACACATGGCACATTCATGTCCCCTAGGTGATATTTCTAAGCCTATTTCAATTGTTGATAATAACATGCTTAGAAAGGATGGTAATGGTACCTCTATGGTTGCTATTGCAAAACATCCCGCTACTCATATTAAGGCATTGCCTAAGCATGTTGCTCCTAACTTGAGAGGACCCAAACTTGTTTAGATACCATGAAAAAGTGGATGATTGTTTGTAGGTACCATCGACATTGGAAACTTGATTCAATTGATCTCACATTTTTCATCATATGTTGAATCAAGTTATGAAGCTTAGTGCATATCCAAACCCAATGCCAAGTGAAAATTGAGTGAAGTCCAAGTGCTATCAACATACAAGTGCTATAATTCAAGTTGTTGGTAATTCATTGGATATATTTGATGACTTATAAATAATTGAGTTGAAGCTTGCTAGTTGGATGATCATGAGCTAACTAAGAATCTGAGCTAGCTGTGATCTTAGCCATGTTTGAGTAATCAACACTTATTGGATTGGCATAAAAATTGGTGTACATGCTCCAGACTTATGGTATAAGATGCTATACAATTTTCATGAGAATTGAATAAGAAATGCTTCAGTTTTGAAGTGGATCTTGTCAGCTATAGTGCAGCTGATTTCAGTATGTAGCAGTGGTGGAAGAATTGAAATTTGGTAGCAATCTATAAGTCAAATGAAGCTCAAATTTTTACAGCTACTAGATAACTTAGTAAAGAACATCTCCACCAAATTTTGTGGTATTTAGATTTGTACTTTAGAAAATATGCTCATTTCTTTGAAGGGTACAAAATCTGTCAAAAAGTGACAAATGTTGGATTGATCTAGAGTCACTTTGATTGAAAGGTCCTCAAGTTGGAAACATGTTTACAAGTGTTTGAGGTACCTAAATTTGGTTTTGAGATGATCTAGAATTATGACAAGCAAAGAGTACAAGGCTATTTGATTGTGGAGTGTACTTTGCACACATTCGGTACTCAAATTGAAAGATCAAGATCAAACTCAAGATGAAGTTGAAGTTTAAGTTCTAGTGACTATTGGAAATCATTTGGTAGAAAGAAAAGGACTTAAACAAGAAGAAAGAAAATGACTTAAAGAAGGAATCAAGGTTACTCACCAAGTTAAGTCCATCACTTGGATCAATCAATCAAGTGAGTATCAAGAATGATTCTTGGAGAAAGGTCACTTCTCCCTAGTGTAGGGGCTTGCCGCCTATGTGTAGGTGAACCAAGTATGGTACTTAGAAGGCTAACATGGAAGTGGTGATCCGAGGAACATTTGAGATGCTTAGTTGAATCTATCAAAAGGGTTGATCAAGAAAAGCAAGCAACACCCGAAAGAGAGCTAGTCATGATATTTCAAGTGGTATTCTCAAATTGATGCTCTCATGCAAGCAAAGATCAAAAGATAAAGCAAGCCAACCACAACAAGAAAGTGCACTTGATCTTAAGTGGTATTCATTTCATATGGGTGAAGAATGGAATTCAAAACGGTATCTATTGGTCTTCACCAAACTTATAATTGGACTTCATATTGCTATTGGAGTAATGAATTAAAATCTATGTGACTATCCTCTACTCCAACATAGCAAAGGTATCATTATAATGTGCATGATCATTTCATCCCTTACTAGTATGTGATTAGTGCATATAGTATATACTTCATAGGATCATGCATAACAAATGAAATGTTTAAATTCATAACCTACCACTATTGTTTGAATGATTACTTGATCTAGTGGTTAGTACATGAATTTGTTCATGAGCTAGTGATCCCAAGTACTTGATCTAATTTAGATTGCTAATAAGTGACAAGTACAACATTAGCAAGATAACCCTTGCAAGAGGTGTGAAGAAGCTTGTTATTGGTTCAAACCGGACTTGAAAGCTTAGGCAAATCAATTTAGTTCAAGTCAACCATAGAAGCTCATGATAGTGATAAGAGTACAAGCACAAGACAACAATGCAAATGGATATCTAGTTTGTTTGTTTCAAGTGGTATCTAGACTCAAGTATTTCATCAAGAATCTACAAACGATGTCTAGATCAACTCACAAGTGATATCCTATAAGTGGTACTCATGAAGATAGCAAATGTTCAAGAAATAATTTTATTGATAAATCCAACAAGTGGTTCCATACTAGAAGCTTCTTTCAAGTGATATCATATATACACATGTTATCAATCATGAAAGACGATGGTTCCACAAGTGATCCTCAACTTTAAGTGATCATCAAATGAAGAATGCATCCTTCACCTACAAGAGCTCAAGTGTATCAAATGGATGACCCATGCTATCACATAGGGGGAGGTGTCTCACAAATTGATCTCAAGATCAAAAATCTCATGTGTGGTATCTCAAGAAGCCCTACATAAGATACAAGTGGTATAAGTTATAAGTGGTATCTACGAGTGGTGTCATTCCAACAGTCAAGTAACGTCCATAAAAAATGCAAGATTCAATCCTCAACCATCTACCCTAAATATATACCTTTGCATCAATGAGAAGCTCACCTTTAATGGAAATTGATGACAAAGGGGGAGAGATTGTACAAAGATATAAAAGCTTGCTTTGAGATTGAGATTGTACAAGAGATTGTACAAAGATATGAAAGCTTGCTTTGAGATTGAGATTGTACAAGAGGGAGAGATAAGATATAAAAGCTCAAAGAAGTAGAGGTTGGACATGGACATGGACAAAGAGGGAGCAACATTAAATAAAAGAGATGGATCAAAATTCTTGGACAAGAGAAGCACATAAGTAGGGGGAGCAAGCTCATGAACTTTGATTGATTGCATTTGATATGTGCATATTCATGTGCTTGCTTGCATTGCTTAAGTTCTTAAATTCAATATGCATGCTTGTGTGGTGTATGCTAGTTATAGAACTTGAATGATGATTTGATAACTAGCATCATAGGATGATAGCTAGACACTTGGTATGCTTTTCAAGTAATGCTAGTACCTTGCTGTTAATGTTGATCTCACAAGGTATGTAGTGTTTTTATTTCCAAGTGACATCTAGCTAACCATGGTGCTAAGGATGAACTTAAAGGTGCAACTCCGATTGGTACACGCTTCAAAGGTTTATCATATACACCTTAGCATCATTTAGTAGTAATTACTCTCCCACAATTCTAATCTATGCATATGTGCGAGCTTCAAATCAAACACTCTAGCACATATGTAGGGGAAGCTAATACTACCATTTCGGGTCTGTGGTACTTATCCAAAATCATTTTTCATATGGTAAAACTGCTTGGGCAAGCAACATGAATCCAAAAGAGCTTAATTTCCATATCTTTGTAGAGTTGTCATCAATTACCAAAAAGAGGGAGATTGAAAGGTCCTTGTGTGGTTTTGGTAATTGAGTGACAACCTAGGTGGACTAATTGTGTTTATGTGAGATACACAGGTGATTAGTCCACAGGTACATGTGTGTGAGCAACATATGCCATGAAGGTGAAAATGGCTTAGAGATGTTGCAAAGCTCACACATGTGATGATGAAGGAGCTCATTGCAAATGAGACATGACATTGAGTCATGTGATCAAGGTGGAGAAGATCAAGACAAGACTTGGCTTGATGAACCGGTTGCGAGCGTGAAGGGCAAGTTGGAGGCTTTGGAGCGATGGACCGCGTGGCGGTGAAGCTTAAGCAAGACTTGGCGCCGATGGACGAAGGCAACGGTGAAAAGCAAGTGAAGTCAAGATCGTTGAACCAATATGATCATGTGATGATATGAAGTGGATCATATCATTGTTGATTGTGTTGGTGCATGTGTTGCATCGACATTGGAGGAGATAGAATGGAATGCGCAAGGCAAAGGTATAACTTAGGGCATTTCATTTCACCGGTCATAGGTGTGTAGAGAAGTTGATGACCGGGTTTAGGATAGATGGCCGTACTATCAAGAGGGGCAAACTTATTTGCATATCGGTCATCTAGTGCCACTTGAGTGATCTAAATTTGCATCGTCGCTAGGATTGAGTGGCGTGGCAAGTTGAGTGGCTAATCCTTTGGAAAGTGATTGTGAAAATGCTAACACACATACACATGATGGTGTACACTTGGTGGTGTTGGCACATTTACAAAGGAGATGAAGTTGGAGTTGATGTGGATCAACTCGGCGATGGAACGAAGGTGAGAAGGGTTTGAAACTCCACCGGCGGAGTGTCCGCCCATAGAGTGTGGACAGTCCGACGGTGCCACCGGCGCACTAGACAGAAAAGATAGGGTTTCATAGAGTGCACCGAACACTGGTCACAGAGTGACCGGACGCTGGGGTCCTGCGTCTGGTCAATAGTGACAAACAGCGTGCAGGCGTCGGTCATCGACCGGACGCTGGCGCTGGAAGTGATCGGACGCTGGATGTGTGCGTCCGGTCAGGATGATGTGTGGTGATGCAGGCAGAGCAGTGTTGCTGGAGGTGACCGGACGCTGGTGCTGCGTCCGATTGTGATCGCCCGGACACGTCCGGTCATGTCTGGTACCTTACTGGAAACGACCGGACGCTGGGGTTGCTGAGTCCGGTCAGTTCAAGCTGCTGCGTCTGGTCAACTTATGACCGTTGAGATCGGACGAACTATATTTGAAGCAAAGGACACGTGGCGTGCATCGCACGACCGGACGCTGAGGTCCAGCGTCCGGTGGATCGGACCAGAGCGTCCGGTCGTCCCGACTTTTTGGCTAATGAAGGGGTAATGGCTCTATTTGTTCATGGGGTTATAAATAGAAGCCATGGTTGGCCTTGGGTCATAAGCTGAGCACACTAGAGCCTTGGTGGCTTGTGTAGTAGTGCTTAGGAGCCCTCCATCTCACATATACTTGATAGTGATCATTCGATTATGTGAGAGAGCGATTCTAATGTGATTGCATCGTGAGGTTGCATCGAGTAGCACTAGGTGATCGAGTTGCAAGCCGGTGGTGCTTGTTACTCTTGAAGGTTGCCACCTCCTAGACGGCTTAGCGGTGGTCTCTGTCGAAGCCCGCAAAAAGCTTGTGCAGTGCTCCGGAGAAGAGCTTTGTAAGGGTCATTGTGCTCGCCCCGCGGGAGCCGCGAAGAGCAACTCTAGTTGAGCGTGTCATTGAGCTACCCTCACTTTTGGGGTAGGTTCTTGTGGTTCCCGACGTGCGGGCTTGGCGGGTGATGCTAATTAGCCGCCGAACCACCAAGTGAGCGGTCGACACAACGGGGACTAGCATGTTGGCAAACACGTGAACCTCGAGAGAAAAATCACCGTGTCAACCTTGTTCTTCCCGTTGGTTTGCATCCTCGTTACACAAGCTTGTATTTACTTTTGCATATATTGTGCTTGTGTAGTTGCTCTTGTAATTAGTTAGCTTGTGTAGCTTACTAGTTACCTTCTTGCTTATGTAGCATAGAAGTAGCTCCCTTGCGTGGCTAATTAGGTTCGTGTAACCTTGTTAGTCACTTTGCTTAGTTTGTGTAGCTAAGTATTTGCGCTCTCTAATTTGGCATTGGTTGCCTTGTTATTGAGCATTGCTAGTGAGCTTAGTTGGCTTTGTGCTTTTGCTTACTAGCATGTGTAGGAGCTCCCTTGTTGCTTAAAGTACTAGTGGCATAGGTTTGTGTGACCTTACTCCTAGAACTGGTTAGGTGAGCTCTAGCTAGCCCAACACCTTAGTTGCTTAATTAGTATCTTTGGAAGGTGCTAGAGAACATAGATAAAGGGTGTAGTCTTGGCGAGACCGATAGTTCTAATTCCGTACTTGTTTCGGTTAGCCGACGCGATTAATTTTAGAAAGGACTATTCAAACCCCCCCCCCCCCCTCTAGTCCACCATCTCGACCCTACAGGAAACCAGAAGGCCGCGGAACTGTGGTAAGACATAAAAAACAAAAAAACTCCTTTGCTAAGACATAAAATATTCTAAGCTCATCTGCCCATGATCCCAAACAGGAGTCAGGCGCACAAGCTCATCTGCCTCCTGTTTGATCAATTTATTTAACGCGAAGTAGGAGTGCTCTAATGATAACTCAAACAAATACTCCTGAAACAGACTAGTGACTGTGGACGCGCGTGTAGCACATAGGCCTGGTTGGAGCTGGCCGGCCGGGTTCGAACTCCGGTTCTGCACCGCTTGCTTTGTGCGAGCAAATAATTTCCAAGCGTGCCTCTATCATGTGATGCCACAATGAGATCGTGACGTGCCCATCATCTACGAAATCAGAGGATTTCGGTGATCTCAAGAAGGACGCGATATTCATATCTAAGTGTAGCTATAGGTTTGTTTGGATACGGATGGTGTGTAGTGTGCGTGTGTTGAGTGGATGTGCGTGTGTACGAACAGATTCTATAGCTGTACCCAGATGAGACATTAAAAAAAGACAAGTGGTTGATAAATGGGCCCAGGAGCAACCAGCTGCTTTGGTTTGGCCCATCCAAACCGAACACCATGACAACTGAACCCTACAAATCTCACCCACCGCCCGCCGCCACTCGGTCACACACTCACACTTCAGTTGGTTCTCACACTCCTCAATCGGGAGTTCGGGACCAAGGGCTAAAACCTAGCCCGCGCCGGCCATGTCAAGCCGTGCGCCGTTCTCCAACCTGGACCCGGCGACGGTGGCCGACACGCGGCGCCGGCGCTATGACCCGTACGAGCAGGACGGGGACATGGAGCATCTCTTGTCGTACATCCACAACTACGTCCCCGACCCGCCCGTCCGTCTCCACCAGCGCCTGCCTCGTTGCCCGCCGCACTGGCCCCTCCGACGACGTTGACCGCATCAGTAGCCTCTCCGACACGCTCCTCCACGACATCGTCTCCCGCCTCCCCTTCAAGGACGCCGCGCACACCGCCGTGCTCGCCACGAGCTGGCGCGGGCTCTGGCTCCCCGCGCCGCTCATCGTCGCCAACGCGCACCTCCTGAACCACTGGCCCTCGACGCCCGCCGACACGACGCCTGTCACCGCTGACGTGTCGCACGCCCTCGCCACGCATCCGGGACCCTTCCGCTGCGTCCACCTCGTCTCCACCCGCATGGATGCGTACCAGCCCCAGTTCTATGCACTTGCGGAATTTCTCCTATAGACAAAAGAACTATCAACAACGCCCACGTCACGTGAGGCTGCTCGGCGTCTCACACGGTTCACTGAGGAGGTGCAGCACAAGCGAATCTCGCCTTTAATTACTAATCCATCAAGGCAGAAGGCGGCAACAACAAAACAACCCCTGCCAATCAGGAACCGACAGATTGCCACTCCACCGCTAGCACATATACCGGCCTCCAAGTGGGGTGAGGTACTCCTCATGAAGAAGATGGGCATCCTACCACTGGCGGCACCAGTTTCATCTGTGTCGAAGCAAGCATATGACACCTTATTCGCAGGAAACTTGACGCCGAGCCAGGTTGTAGCTCTGGGCGAGCTGTTCCTAGTGACCAACAGCAGGCAAAAGAGGGCTCTTCTTGGATGCCGAAGGAGGGTCACGCGGCTAGCAGCGGAGACACCCAACTTCGTAGGTTGCAGCGCTGCCCTTAGCTCGGTTCTTGACCATTTATGTAATATCGAAGCTTGAAACTGTTTGCTGGGATGCTCTAGCCTCCTAGGCCGCCTGTCAGAAGCACGTTGTTTGTACGGTTGAACTCTCTTCTTTATTACAATGATACATAAATCTTTTGTGTATTCGAGAGAAAAAAAGAACGTTATCTAAAAGAAATATATAGTGATTTTTGGTCTATTCAACACATAGGCCATGGAAGCTTCAGGTAAGGTAAGAAAAAAATTGATTACAGCACCTTTCAAGAAAAAGAAAAACAAAAATCTCATATTACATCATAAACTTGTAGCCTCCAGACATTAAAGATTTGCACATAAACCGATATATTCTAAAAACTGAAGCTCTATGTCCTACCGTACCAAGCACATAGCACCTGGCAACTAATGAAGCCCCTTTCACAGTAATCCAATCTAGCAAATATGATGCCGTAGGTAAAATAGGTAGAAAAACTATACAGATTCGAAAGGAGAGAGAAAAATAGCAACAAACCTCCTAACAGCAGCAAATAGCAGATCCTGGTAGTTTGTATGAAGCGAGATCGAGATCAAGTTTTGATTCCCTGATGTCAATTAAAATCCGGCAAGACCAAGATTCAAACCTGGCAATATCGGGTTCAGGATGCAGAGACTTCGCTGTCAGCAAAAGATTAAATTTGTTTTAACTAAGAAAGATTCGTGGGCTATTATATAAGAGGAAAAAAAGAAAAAAGAGAGAAACCAGTATCGAACGCATCATGGAAAAAAAGAAGAGTTTGTGTCCAAAGTGGAGTTTACCATGGATTTCCCGATCTGAGCTGGTGTCCCGTCCGAGCTAGTGTCTTTGTTTGCTTGAATTCTGATTCCAACTTGCTACGTTGGGACCTAGCTGGCTGGCTCCTCTCCTCTGTGGCAGCACCTCCGTCGCTTCCCATGTGTCTCCCTCCCTCTTCACGAGGCTGACCAACTCCCGTGCCGATGCCAGTGCCCGCATTCGGAGCCCCAAACGGCGGTTCTTTCTTCACGGCCGCCGGACGGAGGTCCATATCCGGCGGCTCCGACCGTTGGTTCTGCCTTCGCGTCAAGCAGTCGACGCCTCCGTTCTTCCTGGCTTCCAGCTCCTTGGCCACGCTAACGGGAGTAACGACGGCCTCGGCCTTGCATGTGGACGGGAGGAGCGGCGGCATTGCGCGCATGCTGGAGGAGCAGTAGCACTGCGCTTTGACGGAAGGAGCAGCGGCTCGAGACACAGAGGCAGCGGTGACCAAGGAGACGAGAGTAAGGCCACACATGTCAGCTTCATCAGTGAAGCTTTTTGTGTTTTAGCTTCACGAGCAACTTTTTCGATGAAGCTAAGCTGTTTTCTTGACCTCGTTTTGGCAAAATAGCTCACATGATGAATCAAATGAAAGAAATTACTATAATGCCCTTAGCTTTCTTTTTTTCTTTTTCTTCTCATCTCCTTCAAGTCTTTTTTTCCTATGTGCTCATCTTCTTCCTGATATGACATGGCTTGTTTTCTTCGTTTGGTCTGCTCTTCTTCATCCTGGTGGCCGGGTCCCCGGCGAGCCGTGCCCGGCAACCATGACCCTGGTGAGCTGCACCCCGGCGAGCCGCGCCCCCGATAGCTGCGCCCTGGCAAGCCAGGCCCTAGCGCCTCCATCCTTTGAGTAGGCAAAACGAGTTTTACGTGCATGTTGGGCTCACTTGTGTCAGATAAAGCTAAAATAAGCTACTTTTTTCAGCTCTTCCACCCCCATCTCCTAGTGAGAGTAAAAAAAGAGCTTCACACATGAAACTCTTTTAAAAAGGACTGTTTGATAAAAAAAATCTAAACAGAGCTATGCCAAACAAGGCCTAGAGACGAAGTTTTCTTAATCGGAATCGAAGCGCCGTGAGGAGAAGGTCGACGTGAGTGGGCCGTGTTGGACAGTTTGTCCAATAGAATGGCCAGACGAAAATTTACCTCTTTAGAGGTATATATATATATTAAAAAAACCTTTCTCCCAAATTTTACGAGCCCAAAACACTAATACGCTACAAAGTCGCGATTTGCAAATTATTACCCCGACCAGGGCAAACCAACAAATTAGAAATTCAAAACTCATAACTATTCATATTTCATAATGGACCAGTGGGCAATGGCATAGCGTGAGTGAACTATCCAAATTACTTAACCGTGAGTACAATACATCATTATGACAGATACAATAAGTACAAAATGATAACGTCGGGACATATCCCGAGAACTGCAACCACAATGGCACAGAAAATGTTTTGCGGTGCATCATTAACCATAACTGGGAGAGAGTCACAAAAAAAACAATAACTGGGAGAGCATGCTATGAGCTGAGTAGACATCCAGGAGTACTGCAATTTATCAGGAATACACTTGTAGTCAGAAACTGCTATACAACAGAATAGATCTCTCTCTTCATTGTAGACATAGAAAGATTATATGAAATTCTTACTATGGCGCAATATTCAGTAACTGCCAAAGTGGTCCGCAGCATCTAGATAGTAGTGACATAGTTGACAAAAGTTTTACCGTACAAGAGTGGACAGTCTCTGCCAGTTTGACTCATAATAACTAGTATAGTTACTATAAATGGAGCAAAATAGTAATGACGTCCTGTAATAGTAAACATGTGGAGTAACCAACCTACAACTCATTTTAATGATTTAATCCCAACATTTAACTAAATAGAGATGTTATATCCTTCTCTGATTCTCTCCATTCTTTCCAGAAATTGCTTTCTTCACAATATTTTCTTTTCTGAAATTCATAGAAGCATGTTAGAGCTACTTATATCTCCACTTTTGGAAAATTTTTTTGGCGGGGAATATCCACTTTTCAATTTGGTAGTGGTTGCCTGCAAACATTTTTTTTTTTGACGGCAAAATACTGTGGGGGAGATCCCCACAGTGTGGTTGCCTGCAAACATTGTCCAAACTTTAAATAATCCACCTTGACATCATGTTTTTACACACTTTCTCAAACTAACAATTACTATCATACTGACATTGGGCCATGACACCTTAATTGTTGTGATGAATCAAACAAGGATATATCAGCTAGTTCACCAGTTTGGGATATGCATTAGGTGCACATAGAAACACACCAGTCATCCCCTAAACATGATAGAACAATTTGTGCATTTTTTTTTCTTGAATACATAGGATCTGTGCATTTTTCTATGCAATCCAAATAGAATTCAACAGTGTAACCCAGCCAAGCCAGCTAAATCTCATAATTTCTTTCTTATCTCCCTGACAGTGGCTATGAGTATGAGCGTACCATGATCATGCTTTAGATAAAGGACATACTGCAGTGAGCAATAATCGAACCTGAGGATGCCTAGCCAAATGGACAATCAACATGGGCTAATTAAATATTGTCAGAAGTAGTCACCCATGTGCATCTCAGAAACTAGTATACAAGATCATATAACCAAACGATTGGTATATAATAATAATAAAAAGTAATTATGTACATAAGTATACCTGGATAAGCTCCATGAGGAAATGGACGTCCTTGGAGTAGAGTTCCTCAGAGAGGTAGCTGACTGCCTGGTGGATGTCCTCCGCCAGCGGGTTCCGCTCCTCCCGCCCGATGTAGAACCGTTCCCGCCGGATTCGCTCCACGTGCGCCCTCGCCGCCTCCGCCGCCATTGCCACTCCCACCGCCGGGGAGGACGACCCCATTGCGCTGCCTCCTAGGCTTCTAGCTATCTCTAGCTAGGTATGTACTACCTCGCTCGCTTGGCATTCTATATATATGATAGATGGAGTATTTAGCTAGTGCATGCAGGTAGGTGAACAGGCGGGGTTCAGGGGAGCCGTGCCGCCGTCCGTTCGTACGCGTGTGAAACTGAAACGCACGCACGGCGAGACAATATGAATGTGGCACGGCCAGGATACCAACTGCACAGGAGGCTCATCCAACGCCTCGTGCAAGGCGAATGTTGCGTCCGTTGAGTTCTCTCTAGCGTCGTAGGAATAAATAAATGGCTGTATGATCTATGATTTCAGTCCCAAACTCAACCTTTCATCCGGAGGAATTAAAATTTACTTAATAAATTAGGCTACATGGTTTGCAATTTGACATTCCACCGTTTTCCAAAGTTCACGTATAAGCCTATCTTAATCTTAAATTCATAGGATTGGAGATAGAAATTGATTCTATTGATCACAATTCTATGTTTCTATTTTACAACTTATAACACGCTCTTCAACTCGCTCCCCTACAGCTCGTATAGCCAATAATAATATACAAATATAATCCATATGCAACTATATTAGCTTAATTAATATATCTAAATTATGATTATTAAAATGAAATCAATTCCAAAGATCCAAACTAGGCCTTATAATTTCCATACTTATGTTTAATTGTCTCATTCTTGTGGCAAAAGCAACATTTTTCTCCCTGTCTTGTCAATTTCATTTTACTAAGTTGTCTTTTGTTAAGATAACTCCGCTTCGAATGTACCTATAGAAATCCTTATCTTCAGTGGGACGTTTGTGTTTCCATATGATATTGTTTAGATTTGGGACATCTTGGTGGATCAATGCCGAATAATGTGCCTTCACCGAGGATTGGCCCTTTGGGTCCAAATTCCAGTGGAAAACATCTTATTCTTGAGTGAGCCTGAGATTAGCAATGTAAGGAAGAAGTTCATTCTAGGCTGTTAATTTAGATCCAATCAAATCACAGCTCCATAATAAGAGCAATGGTGATGAACTAAAAACCTCTACTACAGTTTGTTGCTTATGCCTAGCGATGTTATATAAGCAAGGATACTATTCACTTAGAGGTGAATTTTGCGCAATTTATCCACCCAAAACCGTACTTGGGATCCGTCTTTAATTACAAAGGAGTCAAATAAGAGAAAATCCTATTTCACCTTCATGAGACTTCCCTATGAATGAGAGTCCCCGGTTTTCCAATAAACATGAGATAAAGGCTTTGAGCCTAAGTATTTGTTTTAAATTTTCTGTTGCCATATCACAAAAGTTGTCAGCAACTTGAGGAGTGTAACATTCTTTAGCTCCAAATCATGGATTTCTAACCTTCCCTAATCCTTAGGTTGACATGGTATGCTCCACTTGGCAAGGCCATACTTCCTTCTTAGGTTGTCACTTTGCCAAAAAAAACTTGGATATGAAATAATCTAATTTCTTAAGCACCTCTCTTGAGATTGCAAAGAAAGACATCATATACATGGGTAGACTACTTAGAATTGAGTTAATCAGGGGTAGTCTTCCCCCAGTCGATAGATCTTTTCCTTTCCAGCTACTCAACCTCTTCTCAAAATGTTCTTCCACCTTATGCTAGTCTGTGTTCCTGAGTTTTCTGAAATTAATCGGAATTTATAAATAAGTCATAGAAAAGTTTTCAGATTTACACCCAAACACCTTGGTATGTTTGTCCTCTTCTTCCCGAGCTTCTCCAAAGCAATATATCTCGCTCATGGAAATTTTCTTAAGGCTAGATGCCTGCTCAAAAAGCATAAATAGTAGTTTCATGTTTTGGGCTTCTAGATCATGTTCCATAAAAAATATGGTGTCATTAGCATATTTAGTACTCCCTATAAAGAATGGTTCTAAGTCTAGCAAAGAATAACTATAGCAACAAGTTAATCATACATCATCTTGTCAATGGTTCTAAAGAATAAATGAATGAACATGTACAAGATACATAGCTAGTGCTTTGATTCCAAGCCCAATAGATGTATCGAGGATACCCTGCTGGAACTAGTTTTACGTAGGTTGTGAGAGTTATCTTTTTACAACTAAGCGCTTACACCATAACTGAACGTGGGATATTACAAAGGATAGACATTGCTATCTCACTCTACAACCCATGGATTATGCATGTCTTTGATGGTGCTCACTTGTCTAAGTACCACGCTTAGACTAGTGGGCACTACTCTCATCCTCCCGAAAAAAACAAGAGCAAACCCGAGAGCTCACCAAACCAACATCGTAGTATTGATCAAAACCCTAACTAGGCATTTGCATAAGTCAAATAGATAATCTTTGTAACCAACATACTAATAAGATCAAACTAGTTCTTGAACGATAGACATATATGAACATGATCATACTAGTTGATGAACGATGGATGAACATGATCGAGTTCATACTAGAACGAAGGACTAGTATGAGCAAGACCATAATAAGAACATGTTCTAGTTTGAACATAGTCATAAGAACAATGAACTAGTAAGATCAAAGTAGCACGAACATGATGAACATAGCAAGAACAAGATGAATATTCCATTGGTAACTGAAGAGTGTTAAAGATGAACCAAGCTTCTACTAGAGAGCTAGACTCACCAAGAACACCTCTTGACAAGCTCAACATCAAGTTCTGGCAAGAGGTTGGTCCCATTGTAAGTGTGCTCCTGCGCATCAAGGTGATGACAATCTGTGAGTTCCGAGGGGAGCAACATGAGCTTGCCTTCCTCCAGTATTTCTACAAGAATGCACGGGCGCTGAAGTATGCATCAATCGTGGCAGCCAATGCAAGGGTCACTGGAATATCAGACAATCAGATGTTTTTCGTTCTACAGAATATGAATGATGCAAGATGGACTAGTAATTTTTTACTGACTGTCTTGGGGAGCAATGATCCTGAAGGAGGTAGACCCTAGATGTTTGAACGAGGATCAAAATTTTCTGATGACGACCCTTTTGCACCAGTTAAAGTTATTGAAGATGGTCAATATTGCTTTTCTTCACGACTTCATGTCTATCTAGATTTTATTCATGTTAATGTGTTTCTTATTGTGTATTATCACATGTTTGCTATTTTCGTATTGTCGATTATGTAATATACACACTTTGACTCATGCAAGTTGGTCATAAAAACTAGCACATCACTGTTTACATTTTCTTGGAGGGTCTGTGTTGTAGTACCAAAATGACGGTACTGTATTAATCACATCATTTCAAGCACTTAGCAATTTGTCAAAATAAGTTTTCCTGTGTTCCTCCATGATGCAATGTGAATCTTCCGTGCAGCTATATGTAAAGCTAGGTTGAATAATTTAGACATGCATTCTGGTGATGAAGCATCTTTCAACTGCATGAACATTGGACATCCTTGACCAATTGTGAGTTAAACACCAAGCATTGACATTGCTTAGGTCTTATATGCCTTTGCATCCAATTGTGTATCATATACTACAAGTGGGTTGTGGACATTCAGAATTTTAGGGGTTCCATGTTTCCCAATTTTGTTTTTTCACAAAGCTAAGTTGCAGTGAAGTATTGAACTATGTTGATTTGTTCCTGTATGCCCTTATCTTCATGTTGTACTGTTTCCTTGTGGTATTCACACACCATGTAGATAGTTATGCAGCATACCATTTTAGTTCATGTTTTGTACATCAGTATATACATTGTGGTTGTAGATTGTACAAATTGACTACACAGATTTGAGAGCTCTGGAAGCTAAACTCCTAGTGACACTCTTAGCAGACTATCACATTTCATACAACACAGTTGGGATATGTATACCGTACCACAATGATGCTACTAGCTGAATTTTTACCTTTAGCTGACAACTAAATCATAACATATACTTCAAGTAGTGGGGCTCATTTAATGGCAGAATTTACGCATGGCTAAGAGGTCAATGGTGAAGGGAATATATAGCCTCACTTTGTATTATGGTTTAGTTCTATTGCTCTATGTTGCTAATCAGGTTGTCTTTTGTCGTTGCTTTCTTGTGACCATAGGCTCTGCCTCTGTGCCAAGATAGAACAAGACTGCTTGCGGTGGCACATGTTGCATCTGAGATCTTCAACCTAAGAAGCATGCAAGTGTTCTGGTTCTGTATTGAGTAAACAACTCTTGAAGATTTCGTCCCGTTCTTAGTTCTGCCAGCATGGTTAGCTTGAGTGTTGCAGTTAGCAGTACCATTTTGATGCAAGTGACCACCTTTGTGGTAAATGCTTTTATTTAGAACCAAAACACAGGTTTGGTGCTAGAATTTCAGTTTCATTAGCCTTGCCACAACTATGGCAGGTTGGGGAGATACATATAGAATAACTTGCTTACAACTTAAGAAAGCTACAACATATTCCAACTACTAAAGTAGATGCTAAAGTAGGATAAGATAGATGATAAGGGTGTTGACACAGGCACCGACTACTCTAGATAAACTCAAGACTGACCAAGTCTATCACTTTTAGAGTGGGTATTACAGACCACCGATCTGCATTTCATGTGATTTCGTTAGGCACCACCAATGGAGGCTAACACTCCTAGTGGTCCTAGTACAAATAAAGTGATTCACGTATACTAGGAAATGTTGAAACTATTATTCACACAATGCAAACTATCACTACTTGTGGTTTGAAAAGAAACTTTTTCCTTTCATCATACATTACCTTTATTTCCTCTCCCTCTTCTTTTTTAGCAAGGACCACCTTCTCTTCCTCCCAAGCATATATAGCTTCTGCTAGCCACTAAAGTATATAGCATCTATTTTTTTTATTCGATCCTACGTAGCACTTGGGGCTACTAGTAGAAAAGTAGCGTTGGGGAAGCCTTTAGCTAGCTGTACCCTCAGATAATGATGTTGCATTGCATAGTTTCTGCTAAACATATGCGGCTTTGATGCTAATGATAATTAGTGATAACTAAGCTAATTCATGTTTTGCGTACTACTGTATAATTTACTGTCGACTTGACATGAAACGTTTGTTACACCAAGTAGTTCGAGAGCAGGAACTCTCAGTAACAAAATTCGAGGTGAGCCAGGTTTGCTGCATGAACAATGTTGAATGCATTTGAAATGTCTCCGTAGTTGCCGAATTGAATCGTTAGCCTGGTTCAATTGTCGAGGATCTGAGACGAGCAGGAAGCATCAGATTTTAGGCTTAGGTTTGCTGAATTGAACGAGGATGAGGATGCTTCCATGTATCCTGTGTTTGCTATAAGGGATAGTTTTGAAGAATACATCAATCGTTGACTTGATTGGATAAGTTCTGTTGCACAAACACCTGAGCTCCCGACACTTAACGCATCCTCACAAGAGCAACATGTTACTAACCATCTAGGGACTCTGTTGACTGTATCATGAGATTGTTGATAAATCTTGCTAAAGTTGGCAGCGATTTTTTGTTATAGATCTCTTCTCCGATCATTCTTTACAGCACCGTGTCATTGTTCGTAGAACATCTGAAAATTGTAATCGACAGAGAGGACTCAAACCTAGCTGATCAAATGTTTAATCACTAACTATACGTATCCAGGAGCAGTTTGGTTATAGCAGCCGTAATGCAAATGGAATGGAATTAAAGCTATGGACGTTACCGTCAGCCGTACCATTTGAACTACTTTTATTTCCATTTATACGTATGAACCAAACAGCACGCCAGTTAGTCTCACTTTTTAAAACTGATAATGATGATAAAGTGCCTCAAAATGACCGAGTCTGCACGTGCACCAATATTCGATCGTGTCACCCACGGGCAAGGATTTCGTAGCTACCCGGTGAATTCGTAATTCTACCACAGCCCGAGTTGGACGCACGATGGTTCAACTCGCGTTCATCCTGCATCCTCCGTAGCCACACATTGCTGAGTTTTGCCCAGAGCTCCAGGCCACCACAAATTGATGCAGTGTTTGGTTGGTGGAGTGACCTCATGTTTCATGGGTGATCCATCATCCTATGAAATTTGGTGAAGTCAACCTGTTCCTCATTCATATAGTACTAATTATTAGCCTATGAGAAATAAAATGATGATAGATCAACTCATTTCATTCTATAAATTAAATACAAAAAGTGAGGAGTGAGAAGAAGATGGATACCTCGTACCCAGACCAAACGCACTAGAAGGACTTCACTCGATGAGCCAGTGAAAACATAGGCTCCGTTTGCATGCTCTCAAACTCGGTTTGATCCGCTTCTTTTTTCATCCGAAACAGTGTTTTCCTCTCATAAATTCCTCCAGATTCCTTTAGATTCCTCTAGAATTTCTCCAAGCGAATGAGACTATATGTACTCGCATCACAAAGTGGATAGGAATAGCCATGCGCATCTGTACCACACGCTGAAAACATTCAAACACACGCCGGGACACCATCGTAGCAGGTAAGAAGTAATGCACAGGCAGAGCTATATACACATACACGACGGGTGCCAAACGCCCATGTCTCACGAGCGGTGGCTCATCACTTGCTGCCGGCAGTGGCGACGCCGACGTCGTGCTGAGACTGGGAGCGCTGGGAAACGGCCTCGACGAGACTGTGCACGGCCTTGTCGTAGCTGACGAAGCCCATGAACCAGAAGTCGTGGGAGTCCACGGTGACGATGTGGACGTACTTCTCCAGCGGACTCTCCTTCATCGTCACCGGCTCCACCGTCGCGATCTTGCCAAGAGGGATTATAACCTGCTCCACGAAGCAAAGCGTCATTTTTTCTATGTCCTCCAACTCATCTCCTGATGACGCGTCCATGCGATCGGAAAGGCCGGCTTGCTTGAGTACTTGACCGTACCTTGTAATAGCTCCAAGCGGACTGGCCAGATGGCGCGGTGAAGGAGAGCGGGCGGTCGCTGCAGAAGGCGACGTTCATGTTGGTCAGGTAGAGCGTGCCGGCGACAGGGCCGGTGGCCGTGGACAGGTAGCAAGCGAACGTCTTCTTCAGGTGCTCCTCGGGGCTGGAGGAGAAGGTCTGCTTGTACAGCTTGTCGAAGCCGCCCTCCGACAGGGCCTTCGCGCCGAGGCTTAGCTTCCCCATCGCCGCGTCAGACATGGATGGCGCAGTCTTCACTGGAACAGGTATAAGCACGTCAAATTTATGCCGCAGCTGGCCTGGCTCGACAATTTAAAGGCTACAACTAGTCAACTATTGTATCTTCTATTCTAGTACATGGAAATGAGCTCTGTCATCACCGATCACTGAAAGTTGTGCTCTGTGGGTTATCATGTTGGCAGTAAACAAGAGCACAACGGCGAAGACATCTGGAACCTCTACAGCTTGGTACGATTGGGACACTATGTAATGCTAACATTAATGAACTAATTCCCTCGTCATAAAATAAATTATCAAATGGCCTCTGAGATCAACTCCTGACCTCAGTATGGTGGTTTACTCAGCTTGGGTGTGTCAGTTATGACCTCATCATCACAGCTATGTTGAAACTACCACTACAGTCAAGACCTACCAAACAACAGCAAGTACCACTTCCCCAACATTTAAATACCCTAGAACTACTTTTTAAGGTGGAGTAGATGAGGAAGAATAGATTGAAGCACTAAAATTTCAAGACCAGCAAGCATAAATTAGATGGCAGATTACATTCCGGCAGGATCCTAATTGGATTGGAAGTGTGTACTCCTTAAAAATAAAAAAGCTAGGTAGCCTTAATATTTTTAGCAGAATCGTAGAAAATGATAGTGTTTGATGGTGAAATCAATCTAGTTATAACAGACATGGTAATAATAACCAACTAAAACGCTTAAATTACTACATGGTCAATTGTTGAATTTCAAGGTCTTTTTTGGAACGCTATTGAACATCAAGGTCTATCCATGAGTTTCTACTAATATTTGCGTAAGTTACCACAGCAGTCAGCAGGTCAATGGAATCATCTATATAATATCTATATATATCTATAATTAAATAATTCTAAATTGCAATCTTTTTTTTTGAATCATTTAATGTCTGTTGATTGAGGAAAATACAGCGTTTAATAGTGTCCGGTAGAACAACAAATAAAGATTTCAGCAAAAGCAGAGCCTCCTCTGTCCCTAGAAGACGCAGAACACTGTCTACTGTGATCAGGTGATGAGCAAAACTGAGCATCCTCTGCTCCTGTCAAAACCAAAAGTCTGTCTACTGCACAACTATGTGTTTTATGTAATTCTAATATATAAATTTTTTTACACCATAGAATTAAGATCCAACAGCCATCACCCTTCTTTTACCTCTAGCCTTCTTCTACTTCAGATAATCATAAAATCACAGATCCACAGATCATAGATCACATATCACAGAAAACAATTTATTTTGTATGGTAGGACAAATTACAGAGCGGTTCCGGACCTGGCAGTGTTCCGACGCGACGGGTAGGACGATTCCCGACCCGAGGCAGAAGATGAATCGAGCACCTAGCAGCTTCGTCAGGGCGTGCTGATCTATTCCTGCTTTCGCACCGTCAGCCGCTGCGTGTAGGGCCAGGCAAAGGCAGGGTCCAGAAGTCAGTCGGAAACACACATCCGCTCCAGATGCCCACATCCCATTACTGTCCATGGGGCGAGATAAGAAGGGACCACCTGCTATAGAGGGTAGCTAGATGGCGCGTCGTGAACGGTGGTCCCCGGTGTTCTGCGCTGGCGCACGCCGGAGAGTCGAGTGCACGCTCGCCGTGTGTTTTCTGTGTTAAAAAATTCATGTGTTTTTTAGTGCTAAAAACATGTATGTTGTATAGCATTTCTGACTGAACTTACGATTGAACCAGATGTTGGAGGCCAGCTCCTCGGCCTTGCGGCTCCAGGTGTTGAAGAAGTCGAGGATGTGCTCCATGGGGCTGTCCCCTTGGCCCTCTGCTGCTGCTGCTGCGGCGGGCTCCCCCATGATGACGTACGGCGGCAGCTCCTGGTCCCCACGCGCCGCCGTCCACCGCGCCGCCTCCTGGTTCTCCGGGTGCGCCCTGGGGGCCAGCGGCGGGCCCATCTGCCGCGTGCCCCACCGCGCTGACTCCGTGGGAGGCGCAGGCGCCGCGGGCTGCGGCGCGCCGGCCGGTGGTGGCGGGTACGTCGTGCTTGCCGTCCTTGCCCTCCATGGATGATGGTGATGACGTCGCCGGCCGGGAGATTACAGGGGTAGGTTATCAAAGTTGGGAATTGTTATTGTTGTTCATGAGGGGTTTCACCTAAACTTATATGAAGGAGAACCTTCGTAGGTGACCACCGAAGCCCAAAGAGGGAAACCGAAGGTGATAAGACGAAGTCAAAGGCGAAGGACCGAAGGTGATCACCCCACTTCGAGGAGAAGCGAAGCCAAGGGCGAGCAGAATGAAGCCAACATGAGCCAGACCAGGGAAGACTCGTCCCGAAGACCTGACTCATTTGGCGAAGCCAATTGTATGAAGTAGGGATGCTCATTTGTTGTGTAATGACCGGGTTGCCCTTCAGAGCAAAGAAGGCCATATATGGATGTAATAGTCAAATGAGGTAGAGAATTGCATTAGGATTATCGAAGACTTCTAACTCTATAAATACCCATGACATGTACTTTTTTCAGACATGAAATATGTATTCAATAGAGTTAAAACCACTCTCTCATGGTTGTGTGATTAGTCACCAACACTCTAACTTCAACTATACATAAGTATCTACAACATCAAATCAAATTTATTAAATATACCATAAAATATATTTGATAATATATTTATTTTTACATATTTTAGTATTATTTTTCCTTATAAATTTAGTTACAACTAGAAGCATATCCCGCGCGTGCCGCGGGATTTTATTAAAAATGAATATGTTATATGCATAATATACTATATGGTATTTTGTATACTATATATATATATATATATATATATATATATATATATATGAATTTGACTTGTATGTTATTTTATTATATCAGATCTGGTAAAAGAATCGGTAAGCTAATAAAAGAAAAACCAATAGAATACTTGATTACATTATAGAGGAATAGGTGATGAAATAAATAGTGTATGTAGATGGCTTATATGTTAATAGATTAAAGATTAAAAGTATTACACATGATATTGATGACATGGACATTTTTTTGTAATTAATAAGAGATGGCATGGACTTAGTGGGGAATGATGTGGACACTTTGTATGAAGAGAAAAATCATCATTAATAAGAGATGACATGGACTTAGTGGAGAATGATATGGATACCTGGGATGATGAGATATAACATCTAGTGGGTCACTTAGTGGAGGAATGATATGAACACCTTGCATGAAGAGAAAAATCATCTATTGAGGTTTAGCTTTATAAGAAGAGATGATATGGACTTAGTGAGGAATGATGTGGACACCTTACATGCAAGAGACAAAAATATCTAGTGGGTCACTTAGTGGGGAATGATGTGGACACCTTGCATGAAGAGAAAAATCATCATTAATAAGAGATGACATGGACTTAGTGGGGAAAGATATGGACACCTTGCATGAAGAGGTAAAACATCTAGTGGGTCACTTAGTGGGAAATGATATGGATACCTTGTATGAAGAGAAAAATCATCTAGTATGGTTTAGCTTTATAAGAGTACATGATATAATATGATATGATTAAAGAAATTTGACTTAACATAAAATTTAAAAATAATTTACTGGTTTTTTGAAGCGAAGTATATAAGCATCGTCTCCACGAGGATAAAAGAAAAAATTTTACTGATCCACTAGAATTCACAATTTGCAATATGCATGCAAATGACATGTGGTGCAGTAGCAAAATTTACCCAACAAACAACGCAATGCATATTTTTACATGGAGTGAATTGCGCGGCTTTTCTCCACTTCTCACCTAAGTCCATAACTTTTTTTCGCTCGTGATGGGTCCATGAAATTTATCTACGTCCTAGCCGTCATCCAAAATAGGCCACATAGGACTTTGCTGCCTACGTGGTCACTTATGTGGCGCCACATGCTCTTTTTTCATTCCATAAACTGGATGAAACTTTGAAAAAATAGAATAAAATCATAGAAAAATCATAAAAAGGAAAATCTAGTTTTGTTAGACTCCATATGGGTAGATCTATGCAATTGATATATAATATGACATGCTTTTAGTTTAAAGTTTTTGTTGTAGCTATAGATCTATATGTTTCTATGTTTAATTCATACGTGTAGCTCCTTTGCTCAATTGTGGTGAAATTTTTATGGTTTCATTATATGCTTGAGCTATGGTAAAAATTCCAGCTTCAACGGAGTATGTATGACTGAGTTATTGATTTACCTAGGTTTATGCTTGTTTAATAGTTAATAAATAGTTAAAAGGTGTAAAAATGAAAAATGTGCTTCCATTTCATTTTGACGATGTTGTTATGCATTGCGAACACTAAACATCACAATGTTGTTAAAAATGTTGAGCTTTAGATTTATCTTTGCATCACATGATTTCTTGGCCTGAAAATTTCTTTTTATTGTAGCAATTTATCTACTAATTTTGGCTATGTAATATTTTTATAGTAGCTATTTTTTGTTATCATCTATCACCCATAAAAATCTCAGCTTCAAATTAAATGTTTAGTACACCACAAATAATAGTGGGCATGTTTTAACTATTTATTAACTATTAAACAATCATAAACCTAGGTAGATCAATAACTCAATCATACATGCCCCATTGAATCCGAAAGTTTTACCATATCTCAAGCATACAGTGAGTAGTCTATCATAAAAATTTCAAGACAATTGGAACACATGAGTTGCAGTTATGAATTAAACACAGAAACACATAGATCAACGTAAATCTACTGCTTACAACAAACTGTAGACTAAAGTATGTCATATTATATATCTATATTGCATAGATCTACTCATGTGGTGACTAACATAAATGGAATTTTCTTTTTACGGTTTCTATGATTTTATACAAGTTTTTAAGTTTTAGCCAGTTTATGAAATAAAAAGGGCACGTGACGCCACCTCAGCTGCACATAGGCAGCAGAGTCCTATGTGGCCTGTTTTGGATGACGGTTAGGACGAAGACAAAGCCCATGGACCCAGATGAGTGAAAAAATCATAGACCTATGTGAGAAGTGGAAAAATGTTTTAGGACTCACAACACAATTCAATCTATTATTTATTATTCTGTATCGCCTCTAGAAATTAAGAGTCATTTTATTTCTTTCACGAAAGCATGGCCCTCGGTAAAAAAAATATACAAAATATGTATTAGCATTGCCGCCGGCGTATTACATGAGCCTGAATTTGAGACAGCAGATACTTTGCTCTTGATTTGATTGTGTGAACAAAATATACGAAGACAATTTGATTTCTCCCAAATATTCTGAATTATTATGATACAGTGTGACTCTCGCAAAGTCGGCGAGGTTCACACATGTGCAAGTAAATTAATATACACGCCTATGATAGAAACGTCGCTTGAACTATTTTTCAGCTTGGGTCAGCTCTGTCTCACCCAACGCTATTGAATCAGCCGAAGCACCGTGAAAGCGAAGCGAAGAAGACGACAAGGTACACAAGACTTTTCCACAATTCCACCTGTCCCTATCCACGACCCCCGACATTCCATGGGCGACTCCGGCGGACCCCACCACCACCGCCCTTCGCCGCCGCCGCTGTCGGACGCCGGCAAGCGACGGCGCCTCCCCAACGTCCGCCTCGCCGGCTCCGTCCCGCTCCCTTCCCACATGCCCCACCCGCGCCGCGTCCCCATCGTCCCCGCCACCAGGTCCCGCAAACCCCTCCACCTTCAGCACAACAGCAACCACCATGACCACCCCTCCGCGGAGCCACCCCAAACCCTCCTAAAACCCTTTGCCGACAGCGGCGACGAAGTCGTCCTGGCCGCCGCCTTCCCCCGCAAGGTCAGGAGGGCCCCAAAGTCCACGGCAGCGGAGGAGGCAAACGGGGAGGAGGCAAACGGAGGGGCGGAGGATTCGGAGACGGGGACGGAGATGGAGGAGCAGGAGGAAGCGGGGGATGAAGTGGTGGACGTGCCGAGCTGGCTGTGGGGGATGGGGATGGGGCGCTACGCGGCGGCGTTCGAGGCGCACGAGGTGGATGCTGAGGTGCTCCCCTGGCTCACTATGGACGACCTCCGGGACATGGGCATTGGTGCCGTCGGAGCACGCCGCAAGCTCTTCTGTGCCATCCAGAGGCTCACTTCGCAGCCGTCGCCACGGAGGTGAAACGTTCTGTCTGACCTTCGTGCTGTGGGCATGCTAGCTAGTCCGGCGCCGCCTCTTTGCTAGGGGACTAGATGCATGGGTCTTAGGAGTAGGTGTCCAAAGTGTAAAAATGACAAGCAGCCTGTTCGCTTGGTCGTAAACGATCGTAAATTTCTAAGTCAGAATAGTATTTTTCTCTCGCACCAAACCAGCCGGCAGTAATAATCCACGATCGTATACGATCGTATCAGCACCAGCCGAACAGGCTGATGGTTTGATCTTTGCTTAACTGTGAACTGTAGCGTGGTCGGTTCGTGGCCCCGTCCCATAGTGTAGATGTGGAGAAGGCGAAATAGGAATGCTAACTCCACTGCTTTTGATGTTGTCTAATGCTTTCGTGCAAGTGCTAGGATGCTGTGTCGTATGATGTAAATGTGAAAAATATGGAATAGTAATGCTGAGTTGTTGACGTCATGTTTCGAACATAATTGCTCCATTCTTTTCTTCATCTCAGTGGATTGGATTAGTGGAATTTCGACATTTTGGATACTGAAACATGCTATGCGTGTGCATTGTGTTATGAATTTAAGTTCATCTTGTAGGTGAGAATTGCATAGAAATTTTAAGTAGGGAGTTTGTCTGTGCTCCATTGCTATTTCCAAATTGCTTTTGTAGTGTTAGTGTTCCCACATGCTAAGATTGCTGAAAATGTTCATTTTTTTGGGTGTGCCAAATATCTTGCCTAAGAATTTAAATTATGCCATGGTGGATTTTGCATAGCTGATCATCTGCTGCAGAGAACAACTAGGTTTGAATGTCAATGATTCTTACCTTTTCTAAATGCTATTACTAGCCTTCAGTGAAATGATTGTTTTTACTATTGTAGTACAAGAAAATATTCAACTTACCTTATTCGCCATCTTATTGGGTACTGTTTACTGTATTCCATTCTAGTGTTTGTTCTTGATTAGTTGCTTCAGGGTATACAACCCATGAGACAGTACACTTGAAAATGATAATATACTACATCCAGCTGTGCCCCTCTGATGTCCTTTTGGAGATGGCCAGTAAGTATGAGACTTAACTTTATTAATGACTTTGCAGTTTGCATTACTATTAATGTTTAGTGCGGGGCTTTTAGAGAAAAGAGTTCTTTATAATACTCCCTCCGGTCCAGTTTATAAGGAATTTCGTGTAGGTCAAGAGTCAAACTTTATAATCTTTGACCAATAAGTTGGCTAACAACTTTTAGCTATTGACTATTGTAATACAAACTTGATATTATTAGATTTGTAATCAAATGTACTATCCAATGACCATAAGTTTATAATCATAAATAGTATAATATAAAATAATTGAATGGTCAAAGTATAGTTTAGGAGACCGTGCCATGTCGAAAGATGCCTTATAAAGTGGACCTGAGGGAGTAGTATTAAATAATTTTCTTAAATCTTAATCATCCTAAACTGGCATGCATATATGTTGGAAATTGACATTGATGCCTTCTCAAGGCATTTATGTTTAGCTTCTCTAGAACTAATTATTTTGATTGTTTACATATACTTTTGCATTAGCAGTGTCCTGAAAATTGGTGATTTGGTGAACTTGTTGTGAAATTGACATTGCCATGCCCAGCCTAATATTATTCAGATGATAGTTTATGGATATGACATAAGTAAGCTTCAATAAGTGGCCACACAGTTCAATATTTTAGTTTTTCTGAATTCACCCCGTTTTCCTTGATCCTAGTTGGAGCAATTGATAAGTTGTTATTCCTGTCTATGTAGATTAAGTATGATTAGTTCCAATGATTAGCTTTCTTTCCCGTCCAAATTGGCAATTATTTATATTTTTGGCTTTTAAGCCACCTTTGGCCACATTACTGTTTCTGTAGACTGACATATCTCCTCATCTCTGTGTTTCCACTGCATTCCTGAAACATTTCAGGACTGAGTTGTTAATATCCTTTTTGAATCTCTTCTGTTTTTTTTTAATATTTTACTGCTAGTGTATGTAGGGACTATTGTCTCATCTGTATTCACATTGTTGGGCATGCCAGTAAATGTTTCTGAAACTTTGACCTGCATTTGCTCTCTGAAGTGGCAGAATTACACTCTAGGATGTTTCTTAAGACCTGGTTTGTACTGCATGTTGTTCTATCAATCCTTTTATTATCAGACTTGATATTATTCTCTGGTTTTTGTCTGAGCAGTGAATCATACCTTATCATTGTTCAAGGCAGAATTTTACTCGATGCCACCAAACTATTAAGCTTGTTTGCGAAATTGGAAAGAGCTAATGTTTTCCTGCAGTCATAAATGTTTTTACAGGTTCCATGTTGGAGTGCCAGTTCAACAACTTTTAGAAGCTAAGTGAAAAAGATGGTGAGTCATGTGAAGGCGAATCTGGAAAACTGTTAGAAGTAATCCTTGTGTTTAGTGCTAGTATTAGTAGTATAGGGCCTTTTAGCTGTGTTAGTCGCTGAATTCTCACTCTTGGAAGTAGCAGAATTCTTACTCTCATCGAGAGAGGATGACACTAGGAGTTGGGACAATTTTCTGGTTTATTTCTCAATGCCATGCCAACCCGAGGGGTTGGGGATACATATTTATAGGCTGCTAGCCAGCCAAGCATATGCCAAGATGCTAGTCTAAGATGCTGTCCTAGATGCTAAGATGCTGTCCTCTAGATGCTAGTCTAAGATGCTGTCCTAGATGCTGTCCTCTAGTTTAAGATGCTGTCCTATGCTGTCCTAAAAACACAAAGACCACAATAGCCCTACAAAGACCACAATAGCCCCACAAAGACCACAACAGCCAGACTTATCCATCATTCTCCCCCTAAGTCTTGTGCGTCGTCTTGTGGGAAAGTTGAACCATCCCTGGTCCTGGAGCAGAGCTCAAGGAACTTAATCCTCCCAAGGGGCTTGGTGAGCAGGTCCGTAAGCTGGTCCTTGGTGTTGATGTAGCTCGCCTTGATGCTCCCTTCCTCAAGACAGCCTCGGATGAAGTGGTACCTCACCCGGATGTGCTTGCTGCGTTCATGGAAGACGGGGTTCTTTGCCAGGGCCAGAGTGGACTTGCTGTCCACCCTGAGCTCCACCGCTCTAGTGTCTCTGCCGAGGAGATCACCAAGCCTTGGCGTAGGCGGTCTGTACCTCGCTAGCTCAACGACGCGCTTGGCGTAGGCGGTCTGTCGAAGCATGATCCCGGAGTCATCCTGGTGCACCTCGATTCCCAGGTAGGAGAGAGGCCCCAGGTCACTCATCTGGAAGGTGGCCTTATCTCTTCCTTGAATGCCGCCACCTCCGCATCCTTGGTGCCGGTGATCACCAAGTCGTCGACGTAGACACCCACCAACAGAGCATTACCTCCACTGCCCCATCGGTAGATGGCCGCCTCGTGCGGGCTTTGCTTGAAGCCCATCCCCTTTAGCGTGGAATCCAACTTGGCTTTCCACGCCCTCGGTGCCTGCCGCAAGCCATAGTGGGCCTTGCGCAGGCGGAGCACCTTGCCCTCCTTGCTGGGGATCGCAAATCCCGACGGCTGGTGCATGTAGACCTCCTCCTTCAAGTCGCCGTTAAGGAACGTTGACTTGACGTCCATGTGATGAACACGCCAGCCCTCCTGGGCAGCTAGCGCATGAGGAGTCGCACGGACTCCATCCGTGCCACGGGAGCAAAGGCGTCGTCGAAGTCGACCCCCTCCTGCTGCACGAAACCTCGTGCCACCAAGCGAGCCTTGTGCTTGACGATGGCACCGATTTCATCCCTCTTCAGCTTGTACACCCACTTAAGGGTGATCGCGCGGTGACCACGAGAAAGGTCAGCAAGCTCCCAGGTGCGGTTCTTCTCAACCGCATCCATCTCCAACCGCATCGCGGCGTGCTATGCCGCGTGTCTCTCGGCCTCTGCAAACGATCGAGGCTCGCCGTCGTCACATGGAAGGTGCAACTGCGCCTCCAGGTCGTGAGGCATCGTTCCCGGCTGGTCGCCAAGAAGGTTCTCCATCGTACGGTACCGCAACGGCTCGCCATCGTGGTACGCGTCGACGCGCTCCTCGTCGTGAGAGAGCGGAGTAGCGAGCTCAACCGGGCCGTGCTCGACACGAGCTGGTGGTGGAGTAGACGTGCCCGGAGTGGTGCCTGTTGGTGCTGGAGTGCGTGGCGTTGCCGGCTGTGGTGGAGCCGACGAAGAACTCATCGTAGCCGAGGTCCTGGTTGGAGAGCGTGGTGCTGTCGGAGTAGCAGGCGCCGGGGTCGGTGGAGGCTCGGGGACTGGGGTAGACGCGCTCGCCGAAGAAGAGCCGCCTACTCCCCCAGCTCCCTCGAAGTGGACGTACTCGACAGTGAAGTCGTCGTACGTCGGAGCCGAGCCGTCGTCCACCGCCTTGTCCCACGCCCATCCTCGCCCTTCGTCGAACACAACGTCGTGCGTCGTGCGCACACGCTGTGTCTTCGGGTCGAGGATGCGGTAGGCCTTCGAGCCCCCGCGTAGCCGATGAACACTCCCGAAGTGCTCCTGTCGTCGAGCTTGCTGATGTGGCCAAGCTCCTTGGCGAACGCGAGGCAGCCGAAGACCTGCAAGTGGGAGACCGCCGGCTTGCGCCCATGCCAAGCCTCGTACGGCGTCCTTGGTAGGCGAGCGGTTGAGGATGTAGACGGCCGTCACCACCGCCTCTCCCCAGAAGACAGCCGACATCCCCCTCTGCTTGAGGAGGGCCTGAGCCATCCCCACAACCGTCTGGTTGCGCCGCTCGACGACGCCGTTCTGCTGCGGGCTGTACGGCGCGGAGTAGTGGCGCTGAATGCCCTTGTCAACGCAGTACGACGCGAATTCAGCCGCCGTGAATTCGCCGCCGTTGTCGGTGCGTAGCACGCGCAGCTTGCAGCCGCACTCCGCCTCCGCAGCAGCCTGCGCGCGCCTAATGGCGTCTGCAGCCTCTCCCTTGCTGTCGAGGACCATCACCCACATGTAGCGGGAGAGGTCGTCGACGAGCAGCAGGAAGTAGCGCCGTCCCTCCCGGTGTGGCCGGTGTCACCGGGCCACACAAGTCCCCATGCACAAGCTCGAGCCTCTTCCTTGGCTCGAAAGCTAGCCCGCTGTGGAAAGGGGAGTCGCCTCTGCTTCGTCAACACGCAGACGTCGCAGAGCTGCTCCACATGGTCGAGGCACGGCAGGCCTCGCACCATCTCCGTGGCACTGAGCCGCTTCAGGGCCTCAAAGTGAAGGTGCCCGAAACGCTCGTGCCATTGCCACGCCTCGTCGTCCCGACAAGCAGCGAGACAGAGGGGTTGTGCCACCTGCACATTAAGGACATAGAGTCGATTTGTGCTTCTGGATACCTTGGCAAGAAGGCGACGACGACGATCCCAAATCCTCATGACTTCGTCCTCAACCACCACGCGCGAACCGTTCTCATCCAGCTGTCCTAAGCTGATGATGGAGTTCCTCAACGCGGGGATGTAGTAGACTCCGGTGAGCAGCCTGTGCTCACCAGACACGGTGGTGAAGATGACGGAGCCGACACCCTTGATCTCCACGCCTGAGGCATCCCCAAACTTGACGGAGCCTCGGACGCTAGAGTCAAGCTCGGTGAAGAACTCCCGTCGACCGGTCATGTGATGGGTGGCGCCGGTGTCGAGGCACCACCTGTCAGTCTTGTCGTTGCCGGAGCTGTCGCCGAGGAGGGTGTGTGCTTTTGGCTCGTCGAGGTGGAGGAGAGCCGCTGTGGTCGGTGCCGCTGGAGGTAGCTCAATGCTTGCATGTGCCATGAACAGAGCCGGCTCCTCCGTCCTGTGCGACGTGGGCCTGGCCGCGACGTGGCTGTTGGCAGTCCTTGGCCCAATGGCTGAGCTGGCCGCAGTTGCGGCAGGCGTCGTCTCGTGCCGGCTTGTGCCTGCCGGCGGCGCCGCCCTGGGCGCCTCCGCGGGCATCACCCTCAGGCACGTCCTCGCGCCCCGGCCTGGGCGTCTCTGCGCGCCTTGCGTGGCTTGCCACGCTTGCGGCAGCCTGTCACGGAAGAAGGCTCCCCCTTCTTCCGGTCACCTTGGCTGGCAAGCCACTGCTCCCGAGTGAGAAGGAGCTTCCCGCCAGTGGTGATGGGCCCCGAGAGAGACTGTGGCTCATCGCTGTCGACGACCTTGAGGCGACCTATCGCCTCCTCGATCGACATCGTGGAGAGATCCAGGAGGGACTCGATCGAGCGAGCCATCTGCTTGTACTTCTCGGGGACGCAGCGAAAGAGCTTTTCGACAGCTCTCTCCTCGCCGTAGGTGTCATCGCCGAACTGCACCATCTTCTGCAACAGAGTGTTGAGACGGAGAGCAAAGTCATCAACGTCCTCACCTGGCTTGAAGGCCAGGTTCTCCTACTCCTTGCGAAGTGCCTGCAGTGTGGACTTGCGGGCGCGGTCGCTGTCGATGCGTGCCGCAGCGATGGTGTCCCAAGCCTCCTTGGCAGTCCGCTTGTTGGTAAGCGAGAACTGCATCTCGGGCGGGGCTGCAGCGATAAGGGCATCCAGCGCCCGTCGATCTAGGTCGTAGTCGACGTCGCCGTATCGGACTGCCTCCCACATGTGCCGCACCTGGAGCTTTACCCTCATCACCGCAGCCCACTCGACGTAGTTGGTCTTGGTGAGGGTAGGCCACCCACCGCCGGGACCGACGTCCCTAACAACAGCCTGGAGCCCGTGGTAACCACGGTACCGATCCGGGGAGAGAGAGCCACGCTGCCTGTGAAGGCCGCGCTCTCCATCGACCCGTCCGCCACCGTTGCCGTGCGCGCCTCCTCCAGGAGCGCCGCCGCCGCGCGCGCCTCCTCCAGGAGCGCCACCGGCGCGTCCGCGCCTGTCTGGGCTGCCGCCGCGCTCATGGGCGTGCGCGGCTGCCCCAGGAGCGCCATCGCCGTGCGCGCCTCCTCTAGGAGCGCCGCCAGCGCGTCCGCGCCTGTCTGGGCTGCCGCCACGCTCGTGGGCGTGCGCGGCTGCCCACTGCGCCGCCCGCGCCCGCGCTGCCTCCCTCTCTAGCAGCTCGAGGTCCGCGTCGGCGGTGTCGTCAGCGGAAATGGAGCTGCCGATGCTGCCGCGCAGAGCCTCGACCTCCGCTGCCGCCGCACGCGCTGCATTCGCCGCCGCCGCTGCTTCCGCCTCCGCTCTAGCTGCTGCCAGCTCCGCCGCTGCCAGCCTCGACGCCCTTGCTGCCGCCGCAGCGGTCTCTGCCGCCGCTCGCTCGCGTTCCTCTGCCGCGGCAAGTTCGGCCTCCTGCTGACGCCGCGTGCTCGAGGCGACCGAGCGCTGAGACTGCCTTGCGGACATGACGCGCTACCGGGGGGCTGCTGCGTGGGGAGAGGGCTGCTTCAGACGAGCCTCGTCTGCGCGGGGGAGGAGTGAGTAGGAACGGCCGGAGCTGCTGCTCGCAGCTGGGGCTGTTGTGTGGCTAGGAGAGGAGATGAACAGGAGATGCTTATGCTACAGGATAGTACGGCTCTGATACCACTTGTTAGTCGCTGAATTCTCACTCCTGGAAGTAGCAGAATTCTTACTCTCATCGAGAGAGGATGACACTAGGAGTTGGAATAATTTTTTGGTTTATTTCTCAATGCCATGCCAACCCGAGGGGTTGGGGATACATATTTATAGGCTGCTAGCCAGCCAAATATATGCCAAGATGCTAGTCTAAGATGCTGTCCTAGATGCTAAGATGCTGTCCTCTAGATGCTAGTCTAAGATGCTTATCCTAGATGCTGTCCTCTAGTCTAAGATGCTATCCTATGCTGTCCTAAAAACACAAAGACCACAACAGCCATGTAGAATAGAGAGAATCACCACACCCCCAATGTGGGTGGGGAGCCTTTCATATGTAGGGCCAATTAGGCACACATAGCAGGTACAAAAATAGAAGGCTGTCACCTGTACAAGGAAGCTATCCTAATGTAAGGAAACTAGGCTATACATAGCAACTAGCCTATCTAGGGGATCTCTCTAATGATCCTGATATATACATATTCTAATAATAACAGCCCCAGCTTCTGTTTATCCAATTTTGGCCTAGTAATTACAGGTTTTCAATGTGCACTGTTGCAATGCAGCTTTGGCAGTCAGTCTAGCCCCAGTTGCAGGTCTCCTGCACCATATTATTATATGCAGGGTTTAGGCCTGTTAAGTGTATGAAGGCCCATCTACTATAGGCCCATATGGTCTATGTGGCTCTCTCTATATAGTCATCTCCACTACTTGAGTTACTATCATCTCAATTCCCCAAGATTAGTAACATGGTATCAAAGTCATGGATCAGAGCTAAGGTTAGAGCCAATCAAAATTTTTAACTCACCCATGATCCCATTTTCCTGGCTGGCCTCATTTTGAGCATTAAATACAGCAGGGGAGGCCCTCACTGTAGAGATTTTATTAAAAGAGGCAAAAAAAAAAAAAACTGTACAAACCTGTCTGGCAAGATGCCAAACAGCAGGAGCTGGCTTAAAAAGGCCAAAAGAGAAACAAAACAGAAAAAAAACAAGAAGCTCTACACAAAGAAGAAAAGCAGCTCGTTTGGCATCATCAAGAAATCTCTGAGCCTGAAGTTTAGCCTCCTCAAGAAAAAGAACCTTCCGAGAATTAAAAGAAGGCCTTCCTCTATCAAATATTGTGTCATTTCTTTGCTTCCAAATTTGCCAAGGGGCGATGGTGAAGATTTCCATGAAGAAGGGACTCTGGAATTGCTGCTTTGCTTGTACCATCATTTGGAAGAAAGCTGCAGCCAAATTCCATTGAATGCCCAAATGCTGCTAGCATCTTTGACTGAAGGGGCAACCAAGCCAGAACACGCAAGGAGACCTGCGAAACTAGGAGAGGGAATCTATACAGAGGAGGAACTCATGGCGTTTGTTTTCACAAAATCTACAAGCCTGCAATCTGGCCTCTTCACAGAAGAGGCGCTTCTGGCCTCGTCTCCGTCCGGCCCGCCCATCACAGGTTCATCTGGTCATACCTAATCCATCGGCACGACTCTTCATCACACGAGCCTGTCCGCCCCGCTCGCCCATCTGTGATCCGCGAGTGTCGCCGTACCTTCGCCGAGCGCACAGTCCGCGGTCTCCGTTGTGCGAGCATCCGTGGTCTCCATCGCGAAGCCCGTCCGTGGCTCAAGCTTCCTTCCATCCACGGTCAATGTCGCGAAGCCCCTCGCGGCTTGGCTCCTTTCTTCAGGCGCGGCCGGACCCGTCCACGGCCTCCCAACGCCCATCTACGACTCGGCTCTCTTCTGCCTCCATTGGTCCCATCCGTCCACCCATGCGCTGCTCGTCCATCAGAGGAGGTGTTGCTCTTCTCTGCTTCTGCTCTGCTGTGAGTAAGAGGAGGTGCTGTTGTTCACTGCTACTGGTCTGCTCTGCTCTGCTCTGCACTGCTGTTGCCTGTTGGTCGTGTGCTCTGCTCTTCTGGTGTGCTCTGTGGTGCTACTTGTCTGCTCGTTTTGTGCCTTCTACTATTGATACTCGACAGATATCAGAATGTCGCAGCCCAACATTATTATTTTTCCTATGAAGCTTGATGGTCCATCTAATTATCGGGAATGGGCTTTTTCTGTCAAAATTATATTGCGAGGCCATGGGCTTGCCTCTCATTTGACAGGCACTCCTCCAGTTGACAAGTCAGAAGGATGGTTCCAGGGCTGCTGCAGTCACAACTTGGACAAGTGATGATGGACGTGTGATGAGTGCCATTATCACCAGTATGAAGCCTTCTTTGATAATGAGTCTTGAGCACCATGAGTCTGCTAACGAAATGTGGGACTATCTGCAGGGGCGATATATTCAGAATAGTGGTACTCTTCTCCTTACTTTGTCACAAGGCCTTCACGAGCTTGAACAGAATAATATATCCATAGTGGAGTATTGCACCGCTTTTGATCTTGTGATGGGACCTTTTCTCTCCATGGTTCCTAAGTGTGAGCAAGGTTGTTCAGGCTGCTGTGCTAAAAAGAACAAAGTTCATTGAGAAATTCCTTATATATCAGTTTTGTCATAGTTTAAGGCTTGATTTTGAGCCTATTCGTAAGCAGCTGCTGAATGCTCCCACTACTCCCTCTATTGCTGACGTATTAGTCTGCCCTGATTGCTGAAGAGACATGTCTTTGTTCTCTGCCATCTCCTCACAGTATTCTAGCAGCCTCTCAGAAGACCAACACAGTGAAGTGCAGCTCTTCTGAGCATTGTGAGCATTGCAAGAAGACTTCTCACTGTTCAAAAAATTGTTTTGTCCGGTATCCAGAGAATGCAGCCGATTATCGTGGACTTTCTGCAGCTCGTGGTCGAGGTGCAGGTTCTCCTTCTAAAGGCCCAGTTGATAAGGAACATGCATGGCATGGGAACTCGAAAAGAACTGGAAATAAATGTGTAAAGAAAAAGTGTTCCTAGATATATGACAAGTGGCATACGACTGGGCTGGCTCATGATATGATACAGGAACCTGCATGTTGGGGTTGGGCTTTGTCTTGACATGTGTAAAGAGAGGATCGTTTTAGTATTAGATATCTTTTTCCAGAGATGTCACCACATGGCACTACTATAAGGCAGATAATTTATTATATTTTCAGCCCAACTAACTTTGTGAACCTGTGTGTTAGTGCAGTTTTATATAGAAAGACAAGCCTATAAATGGTATGATAGTTAACCTTGTGAATGACCTTTAGGTTGTTGTGTAGAAACAAATATCATGCCAATCATAATGCAGTACTGTACGGTATCAATGATTATGGAAGTTGATAAGTATAAATTTATTGTTCTATATTTTTATTGTACCTCTTTGTACTATTGTCGATGTCCTCAGATGGTGGAGTGTGAAAGGTTGCACGAGTTTTGTTATGTGTTTACCAATTTGATATTATTATTACTACCTCTTGTATGGTTGTAATATTTTCACTATAAAGAACAGCCGTCTTCTCCTTATATATGCTGGAAATATGCACTAGTGCCAATGTTTGTTTTTATCACACTGTTCTAGGAAGGTTTTGTCTTCAAATTTATTGACATAATCACAGATATATTTCATTAAATAAACAAGAATTTTCATAGTCAGCTATTTAAGTTTTTTCCATCTTGGTCAAACTTTACCTAGTGTATGTTTTGTGCTTGTGGTATAGTAAATGCTTTAACTGAATAGTTCTGTCTCCTTTCTTCCTTGATAGCATAAACCAAGGGGATGTTCTGTCAAATCAATCTGCTTTGTTGCTCCTTATGATGTTCTTGATGTATTTATGTAATTTTTTATGCTAATATTGGCAGCTACTTTTAAGTGTCTAGTCAGTACTGCCAAGTAACTTATAGCAAGTAGCCAGTCGATTTAATGTTGGCCCTTTGATCAGTTGTGTGATCCTTTTCTTTTCATCAAGTGTCGGTGTGCACTGTGGCAGATACTGCTGGTAATGGTGCCTTGTCTTGTGTTGAGGGGACCTACCCCACCTGCTTCGACTTTGTCTTGTTCATTCCTGGCATGCTACACTGGAGATTCTTAACCATATTTTCTACCATGAGTTAGGCCCCATATTTTTTCAAGTATATTATCTGTCGGTGATACCTCTGGTGCTGGGGTGTCAGTGATTTTTCACGCTCAGAGCACATTGTGCACTGAGTATACCTTAAGTCCCTGCTAGTACTGTGTCTATTAATTTCATTTCTGTTTTGCATTACTATTTTATGTTTTCTTTTTCTCTCTCCCTGTGTAGCTATCATAGATACACTAATGTATGTTTGGCTGTGCTTGCTTGCATTCCTCTCTTTTGTATCTTGACTTGTGAGCAATTGTTTGCCTGCCCTTGTCCTTGATGTCGACTTCCTACTTTCCCTACTTCCCGTATGCACTCTCTTTCATTGATTCTGACATGCTACTTGAACACTATGGGATGCTGTATCGTGGGTCTTCCATTGTGCCACATTGTAACATCATTCGATCATCATGGACTCCTTTTTTTTAACATCTGTATTTTCTTAGTGATGTAGATATGTTTCTTCACTCATGAATAGTGCAGCTAGTAAGGATCCTTTTACTTGCCTTTCCTTTTCCCTTTATTCTCTTTTCTCTAGGTTAGAAATATGTAAATATCTCAGTGGGAACCCAGATTTGCATCACTTATAAATGCTTGGGTTCAGTTATGCCAGCAGAAAGACAGCGATTAGAACAAAATAAATCTTTGAACTAAATAAATATGAATGAATTATTTCTCAGGGTTTTGAAGTACAATTACATTTGGGTGTTACCTATAATCTACTATCCTTGGTGTTCTACTATTCTTTCTCAGTGAATTCTGTGGTGAGGATTAGATGTTAGGGAGGGGAAAAAAGGGGGATCAGTGCCTGTGGGCAGTGAAATCTAATTACAATGTGAAAAGTTGGCTGTGTCTGTTGTTGCTCCGCTCTCCAGGTGCTAGCTTCTGCCATAATGCAGTGTCATGATCTGGTTTGTGCTTGGTGAGCCGGGCGCCGGCAAAACCGCTGCAGCCTCAGCCGGCACTGGCCGCCAAATGGTGTCACGGACCTGCTGCAGGGTCATCGTCGGTTGAAGGCGCTGCCCGCGACAGGTAATCTCTAACTGCATTTCACAGAGAATGTTAATGAGGTTTGACTGTCAAGCATTCTTACTATCATTATGGTTGCTGAAGCAGAGATTATGATATGACAACCACACAATATATTATTATTATTTATGTATGAGCAAAATACTGGAATACACCACCATTGTCTTTTTGTTCTAGTGGCATGTACAGTTATTTGGATTATTGGTCAAATAAATATTAGCAGTTCACCAGTTAACATTAGATGCTGAATCTGGACATATGATGGATGCTTCCAATTTCTTGCTAGTCATTGCCTGTGTTCTCTATTTCTCCTTTAATGGTTTAAGTGGTTGAAATGACATCTATACCAAGATCTAAAGATCTAATATCTAATTACTAAATTGATTCATCACACCATCTACAGGAGAACTGCGTGTCATTTCATTAAGAAGAGAAAGAAACATGGAACAATACATGTAAACCTTTTTAAGCAAAAGTAACTGCTGTGTCTTAGTTTTTCACCAGATTATTTGCAAAGCTAACCTCATTTTCTATACCTTCTTTTGTTGTAAATTGCAATAAAGGACAATATCAAATTTTCATGTTTGAATGAGAATGGTGCCGTTTTTCTTGTCCTTGCTATTGAATGAAGGTACTCTATTAGTGCCTATATCATGATGATTGTCGTAGAAATAGAACTGCATAATTTGATAAACATTCACATGTCTTCAGTATCAAAATAGAACGTTTCCAACTACTGGTCTGCAGCAATCCATACCTTACATTACTACATTACCATAACATCTACATCCTCTCCGTGGTTCTGCTGCCAATAGGGTTTACGGCTGCTGCCAGTGAGGTTGAAGGGACCTTAGACAATTTGAAAATTGATACTGCACCTTTTTTCTCTAGGAGTTTTTGTGGTAGAGGTACAAATGGTAAGGATATTTTCCTTTTTTTACGTGAATTTGGATCTGGATTTTTAGGGTTTGATAGGGATCCAGATTTTTCTAGAAACGTTTCTAGGATGAATCAGAATCACTTTGTGAGATTGGCTGATAGTCTGGATTCTGGTTCTCAACATATGTTTTTCAATAAAAAAAATCCTATAATGAAAATATGCTAAAAAAAATCCAGAACTCTGTGTACGAAGAACAACTTAAATATAACCCATTTTAATTTGTTGCACTTAAATTCTTGGTAAATCTACAAGGGAAGTACATGATGTGAAAACAAGAATCGGTTCCAAACCACGTTTTGGATGATTCAGCACTGTAGTGCGAAAAGGACAAACATTTCTCTTGGTTTCTGGAGCTGAAACGCCACGGTTCTAGTCGGTGTTTCAGGTCTAAATTGGAAATGTTCCAAGGGGCCAAACGCACCCTTAGTATCCAACACCGATCCATATAAAATACTCAATCGGTTATACATGATATTGATATTCATTCATATCTTATCCGACACCATTGACGTTATCCATATTTGAATCTAAATCTAAAATAATAATGTACCTATTTGAATTTGTATCCTTCTAATATCCGTCCATATCTGATCGCTTTTACTCCTACCACTCGGAATATTGTAGTGACCGGATTTCTCCATCTATAGGGTTCCCAACCCCCTCGATCCAAACTGGGAGGTAGAGACAACATAAATTCTTGCCTCTGGGACAATGCTATACCATATATTTCTTTGCAAGCCCTTGTTGCAATGCTATACAATGTATTTTCCCGTTAAATTATTTACTAACAAATGACAGCCTAATAGCCAATCGGATGATAGAACCTAGAATCCTTGACATCACACTTAACCATGAAGCGACTAGCTCGCTTGTCACACGCGGTGGTGGAAAAGCAATGCAGGCATGCGGTTCAAGGCCTTAAAAAACCAGTGGCTGCGGCAGAGCCTGATCACCAGGTTTCACCAGAGCAAATGGCCGGAGAACAATCATTAGAAAAGGGCCCCAGCAGAAAGTACTCTCTTTACCCCCCCCTCCAATTGTGATTCTCCAGTTGCTGCCTAATTTTGACCCCACCTTTGTTCTCTCTTTTAAGGTTGGAAAACCACAAAACTCTGAGGAAACTACAGTTTGAATTGCGATGCCTGTTGCCAAGTGAAACAGATGCATTCACCTAATCTTGGCTATATGTGTTATCGTTTAACGTGCTAATCATTCTCGCTTTTCTGTCGAGTGTTCATGTGTTACTTGTGATGGCTTAAATTAGCTCTGCTAAGGAGCTAGCGTAAAGATATTGATTAGTATTCTTACATATTTTTTTGTTCCCACCAAAAAGTATGGTGCTTAAATCGGAGTTATGAAACCGAAACATGTGGTGTTTTAGCTCAGTGACGAGCTCCTGCTAACTGCCAGGAATTAGCTGGTTGTGAGCTAGCATGGCCTAGATCTGGACTGAAGGGCTGTTACGGCCCACTGTTCTTTAGGAAACAAACAAAGGAGCAGGACACGACATGCCTAGTTGTTAGATGTAAAGCTTATTTTCACATATTTTTATACGGATACCGAACACATGGCGCTCAGTAGCTGGGTGAAGGGTAGGCTGTACCTAGAGCTAACTAACTTAGGGTGGTTGCCTGGTTGGCTCTCTTGGATGGTCTAGATACATCCATGTAAGTGCTCACAAGTACGTACGGCGTGGCAGTAAAATCAATGTCACGTGCATGCATGCATGCTTAACAACTACTAGTACAGCCTGTTTGCTTTATTATTTCTGTAGTTTATAAGCTGGCTGAAGCTGTTTTATTGTGAGAAAAAAATATTATATCATCGGCTGATACGATCAAACGAACAGGGTGTATAAGGATAATCCTTTAGTTGTTTTTAGTTGAGCTTCTAACTAGTTGTTAGTCCACTGGTTGGTCAACGAATAGTCCAGTAGTGGACCCAACAGTTGATCTGGAGCCTGGACGAATCTCTATTTGCACCGAATCAGGCCGTGTATTTTGGAGCCCTAAGAAAACATGTTGTGACGAAGATCGGAAAGCTCTAATTTGGTTTTGGTGAATTGATGAAAACCCTAAGTGTTAACCTAGTTTATCAAAGTAATTAGGAGAGCGGTGGCACAATCCAGTGGTGGAGCAATTGAAGTCCAAAGGTGGTGGTGTTGGACATGTGATGATGATCATCAAGCTCTTCATTTGGAAAAGAAGAAAGAGACAAACAAGAAGCTCAAGGCAAATGTGATATCCATAGGAGTTTTTTGTTTGGTGATCGAGACACTTAGCGAGTGTGATCACATTTAGGATTGATAGACGTACTATTAAGATGAGGTGAAACTCGTATCAAAATACGGTTATCAAAGTGCCACTAGATGTTTCTAACTCATTGCATATGCATTTAGATTCTAGTGAGTGTAATACCCTTGAAAATATTTGTGAAAATATGCTAACACACATGTACGAGGTGATACACTTGGTGGTTAGCACATTTGAGCAAGGGTGGTGAAGTTTGGGAAGTCGAGATGGTCAATGAGCTGACCGGACACAGTACCTGCGTGTCTGGTCAGTAGTGGAGCAGTGGCTTGGCCTTGGTCGGTGGAGTGACCGGACGCAGGGTCACTTTGTGACCTAACGCGTGGAGTGAGTCCGATCGCCTGTGACGTACGATGACATCGACCACGTTGCTTGGCAAATAGAGGAGAAGAAGGACCAAACTCTGGCTTGAGTTCAGTCACACCCCAGCTGATCTGGTCGCATAAATGTCGCTCGGGGAGCTTACTGGAAACGATCAGACTTCGCATTGGCGCGGGTCAGGTCAAGACAGCGGTGCGTCCTGGTTGTCTTCAGGTGGTGTGCGAGCGAGTTTGGATCTGACGCGGGCAAGTTTCGTCCGGCCGGTTTGCCTGCACATCAGGTCGTGACTTAGCCGTTGCGTTGAGGTACTCGACCGTTGAGAATGAACGGACGACATCAAACGTGGAGGACATGTGGTGCTCATCGGGCGATCGGACGCTGGAGGCATGCGTCCGGTCACCTCTGACCGGCGCGTCCGTTCACCCCGTGTTCAGTGCAGTGAGGAGCCCAACGGCTCTATTCATAGGGGCTCTCTATTTAAGCCCCATGGCTGGCTCAAGCTCACTCTCTTGGCCATTTGCATTGACATAGCAACCTTGTGAGCTTAGCCAAAGTCCTTTCTACTCATCTCTATCATTGATTCATCATCTTTGTGAGATTGGGAGAGAATCCAAGTGCATTGCTTGAGTGATTGCATCTAGAGGCACTTGGTGTTCGTGTTTCGCTGCGGGATTCGCTTGTTACTCTTGGTGATTGCTGCCATCTAGACGGCTTGGAGCAACGAGGATTGTCGAGCGGAGGTTGGTGATTGTCTTCGGCTCCGATCGTGGTGATTGCGAGGGGTTCTTGACATTTCCCCGGCAGAGAGCCAAAAGGTACTCTAGTGGATTGCTCGTGGCTTGTGTGATCCCTATCTTGTGTTGGTTGTGCGATACCCTATTGAGGGTTTGGCGTGTGATGCTAATTAGTGCGTGAACCTCCAAGTGAGTGAATCGCCACAACGAGGACTAGCTTGCTGGCAAGCAAATGAACCTCGGTAAAAACTAATGCTGGGCAATGATAGATATCCTGTCAGCCTAATGCTGGGCTAAACTAGATTGAGATGTTGGGTTAGTAGAATACAAAAGGCATGGTGTATGTGTTATAGTGGTGGACCAAAGTGTATATTGCTGCATATGAAGCTGCAGCCTGCAGGCCGGGCACACTGCACACCAGAGAGTTTTGCATATGGGCCCCGTTCGCTTCGCTGAAAAAATAAACCGAAACACTGTTTTGGCTGAAAAAACAAGCCGAAAAAGACGGATTATAAGAGAAGCAAACAGTGCCACGAGTCTCAGTGGAGTGGACATGTTTCTCAAATGCATGCAGCACCTTTTTCCTTTAACACTCAGTGGACTTCATTTCACATAAAAAAAACACTCAGTGACCTTTGAATAACTCTGATTGGAAGCTTGTGCTCTACCACCCTAATTAATAATCCAGGTATGTCACTGTATAAAGATGCTATATGTATTTAGATAGAAGAATGCATAATTAATGTAGCCGATGAACTTTGCAAATACAAAATCGGGATCCATGAATGTACTACTACAACAAAAAATAAAAAAAAACATTTAATAATCGAAATTCATGATGTGACAGTTGTGTGTGATATGCTTGTCGGTCAGAATTCATAGTCGCATGTACAGTCGGCGAGAAAACGATAACTGGCTGGTGTCGGTGGGGATTAATTGGCGAATACACAAGCGCAGCAAACGATAGATATGCCTTCTTCTATAGCATTCCCTGGCGATCGACGTGATTACGGAGATTGCGACGAGGCGATGGAACCCTTATTTGGTTGTCTAATCATAATCATGATCATATATCTAGCAAACATCAACATCGATCGCCAAATACCGTGACTTATTGGTGTATAGACAATCCTAGTGTGTATGATTGCCAGGCCGATGGAGACGTCGTATATATGAGGGAGGTTATGGCAAATCGTCAATGTGTAGTACCTACTGATTTTTATTTTCTCCACGAGTTCTTCACTTATCCTTGTCAAACAATTGATCGTATACCACTCCAGGGAAAAATAATCTCAAGCGCTTTATAAAAAAGGTAAGGTGTTAATATTTTTTCTTACGGAAGGGTTAAAATAGGAGAGACTTTTACCCAAATCTTAAAATCCATTTTCCATACTTATGATCATATAAATAATAAACAGAAATGTGAGTACCACTTTTGTAATTGACTCGATCTAGGGTTCCCTATGGATTGTAGCCTAAAGTTGCCACTTGTCAGCACTAACGTTAGGATATACTCTCTCAATTCCAAATTATAATTTATATAGCTGTCTGAATGACTTGCAATTTAGAACGGAGATGGTATTTAGCATTGCTTCTTGCAACTTTGGTTCCTCACGTGTTACCTACTATAGAACCACTATTCATTTAAGTATTTTTCTCTCTCCTTACTAAATAAATTAGGGTCTCAATGAAGGCATGTTTCGTGGCTCCTTCAGCTTTGACTCCATGCTTATTATAGCATAGAGGCATAGTCTCGGCCAAGCAGCCCATTAGACAACCATAGTGCTTCTAGTAAATGATTGTTTGCACAAAGAAATATGGAGTAGGAATTTTGAAAAAGGAGACAAAGAGACAGGGAAAACAAAGCAGTGAAATACCTTGGCAGTTTGAATCCTTACAAAAATTAATTAGAATGCATGGAAATTACAAAAGAGATGTTTGATACTATATGAAGGGAAAGAATAACCTGCCGTATAATATATGGTTGTGGAGAGATGTGAATGCACGAGGACTCCACCATATATGGTTTAAATGTTTGTGCATGCATTTAAAAAGATAAAATTGCTTTGGTGCGCAAGGGACAAAGGATAACTATGGGTCTATTTGGTTCAACAGTAAGTTATGTGCTGTGAAAAAAGTTATAAGTTGTTTAGTTCAAACAACTATAAAACCTAACCCCTCTCTTTATATCTGTTGAAAAAGGTGTAAAACATTTCTCTATTTCCACCCATTTGGAAAGGTAGAAAGATGAAAGCTAGGGTCTAAGATACTGTGAAAATTATACTACACGAAAACAATTGTTTATGAAAAAGCAGCTTCAGGTTTCCCCCGTTTGGTTGGCATTCTAATTTTTGGCAATAGAAGCATAGCTTCTAAAAGCTAAACCAAATATAGCCTACATATCAAACAAAGAAGGTTTGGTGGACATCTTTTTTGCGGATTAGGTTAATGGACATTAAGGAACTAAAGCATCGATGATGTCTAATCTCATGCTTATTTTGTTTTCGGATTCCTAGGGAAGAGCCCGTTGGCCATTCTATAGGAATTTTCAATGAAATTGGTAGGAGTAAATTCTTTGTTCCGTCCCATAGGAATTTACAATGAAATTGGTAGGAATACATTCTTTGTTCCAAATGTCTTCATAGGGCTATGGAGTTTCATTTCATATTAACTTTTTCTTAGAAATCATACTTCATTCCTTGGTGCATATGATATACTTTCGAGCATAATGAAATGGAGGGAGTACAATGTCGTGGAATTCAAACATTTGAGAAGGAACTAGGGTGTTTTCACAAGCATGCCAATGATGTAATCTTTTGGCCATTACCCAACTCCAAGGGTTCTAAAACTGAATGACACCAAATCCCAATTTCAAAGTTTAAAGTCCTTTACACGATTCCTTAAGGTTAGTAAATTTTAATTTCAATAAGTTTAATGGTACTAAATGATACATACTGTCGGGGGCCTAATACCGGGGTACCCAATGAGTTAGAACTAATAACCATCGAATGTTGACGCTTCCGGTCAGACAAGAGCGCTACTACGCTTCTTGCTCGAATGACGGAAGATTGGCTCCTGCCTCGCCCGACCCCCAAGGGCTGGCTCCGCCTCGCCCGACCCCCGAGGGCAGGCTCCGCCTTGCCCGACGTTCGAGGGCGGGCTCTGCCTTGCCCGGCGTCCAGGGGCGGGCTCTGCCTTGCTCGACGTCCGAGGGTGGGCTCCGCCTCGCTCGACGGCCGAGGGCAGACTCTGCCTCACCCAACAAGTACGCCCTGTGCCTTCATAAGGATGAGCACAGGGTACGACATAACATTCGAGTCAAACACAGCACCAAGGACCATGCCCTGCGCCGCGGTAGGAAAAGTACCACCAGGGTACGACGGGATGGGTGCTTTAGACCATTCCGCCATTGTAGAGTCCGAACAGTATTGTAGGCGCCGCCTTCAGCCCTCAGACACAGAACCTGATATAGACATACGACAACCACTACGATCTAGGAAGAGACTCGTGCCCTCTACCAATGACGGATGTACTGTCACCTGTGCCGTGGTCCAAAAGAAGCGGCGTCCGCTCCACGACCCCTTGGGCCCACCACTCTAATCGGAGCACTCGCCTCGGCCTTCTGGACGCCCTCTCCGATCGGAAGGCCTAGCCCAAAGCGCTGCTTCCAACTCCGACCCCGCATCCCTTCGATCGGGGCTCATAGGAGCCAGAAGACGTGCAGAGAAAGGCAGGGCTAGGCTCACAAGTCAAAACCACTGTATCAGAGACCATACCTTGCGCGGAGCAGTACTCTGCAGCCACCCTAACATTCTACAGTGACATCGACATTGTTGTAGGCGCCTACCATTATCTGGTACCCGTCGGTGTGGGCAACAAGGCTCGGTAGACGTGGACAACAAGGCTCGGTAGCATACGCACCCTTTACCTCTCACTTGTAAAGCCATCCCCTTCATCTATAAAAGGGGGTGCGCTTCCTCCAATGAAGGGGGACGAAGACTGGATGGAGAAGTTGAACACACACAACACTTCACACACAACTGAGCAGCGACCTAAGCTCTCGGCAACCCTTTCGACCATTCCATCAGAGACTTGGGACCAGTCCCTCTCTTGATCGTTTGTACCCCCTGCTACGAACCTTTTTTCAGTGCTAATAACACAAGCAGCAAGAGACTGGACATAGGGACATTCAGCTCAAACCAGTATAAACCTTGTGTCCTTTAGCACACCATCCGGGCCTAACGTGCATCAATTATAAATTTACTAGCCGGTGTTTGTTCAAAACACCGACAGTTAGCGCGCCAGGTAGGGGCCTTTGCGCATTCCAAATGAGGCCTCGGATGGCTAACTACGCAATCAGCTGGGTCCCGGGCGCACACATGCGTTTTAGTGACCTGGACTTCATTGTCACACTGGGAGGAGAGTTGGCGCTAGCCCACATGGTCATCCAGTCTCTCCCCCATCAACTTCAGCTACCGGAGGCTTGAGGGCCAGCTCGGCATCTCCCATGGACCCTAGCCATCCAGGGGGGCCCCGCGCCGCATCACCCTCTCTCCGAAATGCTCAACTCGATGCGCCTCAATGGCGTTTCCATTCAGTCTCCGCAACACCACGGTGACCGTAAGCCACCTTGTGGCCCAGCGCGTGACCCCGTTTCCCGCGAACAACGAGTTCATGGGGATGATCGAGAGCATCACAGAATCCCTCCATGGCCTCCTCGCGGAAGACCTAGGGTCAGACTCTAGTTCAGACTCCGGTAGGGGGAGCCATCATCCCTCCCGGGAATGCTTCATGGTAGAAACCTCCGAGGGACACGTCAAAAGCACCTCTAAGGAGGAGGTCACCCTGGTAGGCAACCTCGGCGATGGAGCCGAAGGGGGAGCAGTGGCCCCACCTCGCATAGGGGTGGAGCAGCTAGAAGCCTGAAAGCGAGAAATAGATGAAACTAGACAGCAGCTTGTTCGGGAGTACAAGAAGATCGACGAGGAGATCAGGCACCGCGGAGACAGGAGGGCACGCACGTGCCATGGCCTGCGACGTGAACCAAAGGATCATCGCCGATGATGAAACCCTTCCCCGCTTTGCTCGTGCGAGCCAGAACATCACCGTCGCGATGGCCCTGCTTCATGGCCTTACAGAGGCCGCGACGCCCGAGGATCACCGGGTCCACCGTGAGATTCGCACGCTACTTGAGCGTGCAGCAGCGCAGCAGGCGGAGAGCTTGATGTCTCGGCGACATGAGCCCAATGCCGGCCAGTGTACCCCTTCGGTGCGTCCCGCCCAGGATTAGTCGATCCACCAGGTGCCGCAAGGCGATGGGCAGCGCACTACAGACCCAGGTGCATCAATGTCTCGGCCACAACCGCGACACACGCAGCACCCTCGATGTCCGTAGAGGCGCCCACAGCGACCCAAGGGAAGGAGCCCCGCCGTGGCTATCATCCTCAACACGGCAGACGCTACAATAGCGGTGAAGACCGGAGCCCGAGTCCCAGCCTGCCCAGCCCTCAGGCCTTCGGCTGTCACATCCTCAACGCTGTGTTCCCACCAAGGTATCGACCACCTACCAACATCCCTAAGTACTCCAGGGAGACAAACCCTGGACTTTGGCTTAAAGACTATCAGGCTTGCCTATCAAGCCGGTGGCGCGGATAATGATGACTTCATTATCCTGTAACCTTCCACTGTTCCTTGTCGATTCGGCACGAGCATGGTTGGAGCACCTTCCGTCTGACGCCATCTAGGGTTGGGCAGACCTAAGGGAGATCTTTGTGGGGAACTTCTAGGGCACTGTACAGATGTCCTGGGAACCTCTAGGACCTCAAGAACTGTCGCCAGAAGGTCGATGAAACCCTCCATGGGTACATCCAGTGCTTCTCTTGACAGTGCAATGAGCTCCCTGACATCGCCAACGCTGATGTGATAGGAACCTTCCTATTCGGGACAACCTGCGAGTCTCTGGTTCACAAGCTAGGACGCAAGGGCCCGCGGACCACCAAGGAGCTCCTGGACATCGCCACCTAGCCATGCCTCAGGAGAGGAGGTGGTCGGAGCAATCTTCGACCGTTCCAACAGCAAGGCAAGATGGGACGAGGGTGCCAGGCAAAGGCACCTCCAATCGTTCTGCCAAAAGGAAAAACAAGAAGCAACGGCGCGAGGACCCACTCGTGGCTGCTGCTGACCGCAAGGGTGGTCGAAAGCCTACGGAGGGCGCCCCAAACCACTTCGAGAAAATGCTCGAGGGGCCATGGCCGAACTCGCCTTCCCCGTAAAGCATCTGCTCAAGGACTACGGCCTCATGCGTAAGTTCTTGGCCGGAAGCGCTAACAAGGGGGAGCAGGGGAAGTAACCTGCCCCCGCCATCGACGATGCCGAGGAGAAGGATGACGGCTTTCCAATGCCGGATGGCTGCCTCATGATCTTTGGAGGATCAACGGCCTATGACTCTAAACGTCGTCAGAAGGTCGCACGCCACCAAGTCTACACGGCCCAACCGACCACACCTCTCTTCCTCCGGTGGTCGGAGTCCACCATAACCTTCGATCAGACCGACCATACAAATGCCATCTCACATTGGGAAGGTATCCGCTTGTCATCAACCCGATTGTCGGCCCAAAGCACCTCACCAAAGTTTTGATGGATGGAGGTAGTGGCCTTAACATCATGTACGCAAAGACGCTCAACGTAATAGGCGTTGACCGAACGCACCTCCGCCCAATCCGAGCGCCTTTCCATGGCATCATCCCCGGAAAGCAGGCCACGCCACTCGAACAGATCGATCTGCCTTGTTACCTTTGGGGATCAGTCTAATTATAGGACTGAGACCCTCACCTTCGACGTAGTAGGGTTCCCCTGGAACCTTCCACGCCATCTTGGGACGACCATGCTACGTGAAGTTCATGGCCATCCCCAACTACACATACCTCAAGCTAAGATGCCAAGCCCAAACGGGGTCATCACCATAGGCACCTCCTTCCAGTGAGCTTACGAGTGCGAAGTCGAATGCTGCGGCCACACCACAGCAATCGTCGCCTCCGGGTAACTTGCTGCCCTCAGGGAGGAGGTCATCGAAGATGCACCCGACGCAAACAAATTGACCGGGTCGTTCGAATCGACAGAGGGCTCCAAAGAGGTCCTCATAGACCCCCACTAGCTCCGAGGGTAAAATGGTATGCATAGGTACCGTGCTCTTCTCCAAATAGGAAAGCGCGCTCATCGACTTCCTCCGCGACAACAAATACATCTTTACATGGAAACCCTTAGATATGCCAGGCATCCCGAGGGAGGTCTCCGAGCATACCTTGAAAATCCACCCAGGCTCCAAGCTAGTGAAACAATGCCTGTGCCGCTTCGATGAGGAAAAGCGCAGGGCCATCGATGAAGAGATAGCAAAACTGCTTACCGTCGGATTCATCAGGGAAGTACACCACCTAGAGTGGTTAGCAAATCCTATTCGTGTACGAAAAAAGAGCGGGAAATGGAGGATGTGTGTTGACTACATAGGTCTCAACAAGGCGTGCCCAAAAGACCCATTTCCTTTACCACGCATCGACCAAATAGTCGATTCCACCTCGGGGTGCGAAACCCTCTGCTTCCTTGACGTGTACTCCGACCACCAAATCACGATGAAAGAGTTCGATCAACTCGTGACATCTTTTATCACCCCTTCAGACCATTCTGCTACGTCTCAATGCCGTTTGGTCTGAAAAACGCTAGGGACACTTACCAACGCTGTATGCTCAATTGCTTCGGGGACCTCATCGGGCGGACCGTTGAGGTCTACATCGACGACATCGTAGTTAAGTCCAAACGGGCTGACCACCTTGTCGCCGATCTTGAGCAAACCTTTGCGAAACTTCCGAGCAAATTGCATCAAACTCAATCCTGAGAAATGTGTTTTTGGGGTCCCGAGGGGCATGCTACTCGGCTTCATTGTCTCCAAGCGTGGCATTGAAGCCAACCCAGAGAAAATCTCAGCCATCACAAGGATGGGTCCGATCCAGAGCATAAAGGGGGTTCAACGGGTCATAGGGTGCCTCGCCGCCCTCAGCCGATTCATCTCATGCCTCAACGAATGAGGACTTCCCCCTTTATCGACTCCTGAAGAAAGCCGACCGCTTTGAGTGGATAGCCGAGGCCCAGGAGGCGCTTGACATTATCAAGCTACTTCTAACAAAACCCTCGTTCCTAGTTCCTCCAAGCGATGGAGAATCCCTCCTGCTATACATAGCGGCCACCACGCAAGTGGTCAGCGCCGCCCTGGTAGTAGAACGGGAAGAAGAGGGGCATGCCCTCAAGGTACAGCAACCAGTGTACTTCATCAACGAGGTACTATCTGACTCCAAAACCCGCTACTCCCAAATCCAGAAGCTCCTATACGCCATCCTCATCACCAAAAGGAAGCTACACCATTACTTCGAGTCACACCCTGTGATAGTAGTGACATCGTTCCCCCTTGGCGAGGTCATCCATAGCCAGGATGCCACTGGAAGAACCGCAAAGTGGGCACTCAAGCTGATTGGATCAAGGCATCGGGTATGCCCCCTCGGACGGCGATCAAGTCCTAGGTGCTGGCTGACTTCATCGCGGAGTGGATCGAGGTCTAGATGCCACCGGCGGTCATCGACCAAGAGTGCTGGACAATGTATTTCGATGAGTCACTGATGAAGAAGGGCACTTGGCGCGGGGCTGGTCTTCGTATCACCCCTCAGGGTCCGCATGAGGTACAGGGTTCGGCTCCATTTACCCTCATCAAATAATGTGGCCGAATACGAGGCACTCGTTAATGGCCTACGCATCGCCATTGAGCTGGGCATCTGATGCCTCGACATTCGGGATGACTCTCAACTAATTGTTAACCAAGTCATGAAGGAGTCCAGCTGCCATGACGCCAAGATGGTTGCATACTGCCAAGAAGTCCGAAGGCTAGAGGACAAGTTCGATGGCCTTGAACTTAATCACGTCCCGAGGTGCCTCAACGAGGCGACCGACACACTCACGAAGGTGGCATCTGGTTGAGAGCCGGTGCCAACAGGCGTCTTTGCCAGAGACCAACACAAACCCTCGGTGCGCTACGAAGGGTCGGATAAGGCTGAGGATGGCCCATCTGATCCGGCCCCAAGGGCTGACCCATCGACTATTCTGTTTGACCCCGAGGTCATGGAGCTTGAAGAGGATCCGACTACAGAGCCTGACCCTCTAGACGACTGGAGAACGCCCTACCTCGACTACCTCCTCCGCGACACACTGCCAACGGACAGGACAGAAGCTCGAATGGCTCGCATGTCGCGCCAAGTCTTTCGTCCTTATAAAGGGCAAACTCTACAGATGGAGCCACACCGGGATCCTACAGCTCTGCATCCCTGGTGAATAGGGAAGACTTTTGCTGAGCGACATCCATAGTGGGGTCTACGGTAACCATGCCATGCCAAGGACCTTGGTTGGAAATGCATTCCGACTAGGGCTTCTACTAGGCCCACTGCAGTAACCGACGCCGAGCAAATCGTACGCACCTACGAAGGGTGTCAGTACTACGCTCGGCAGACTCACCTCCTGGCCTAGGCACTCTAGATGATCCCCATCATGTGGCCTTTCATGGTCTAGGGGGCTCCACCTGGTTGGGCCACTCAAAAAGGCGCCCAGGGGCTTCATCCACCTGCTTGTCACCATAGACAAGTTTACAAAATGGATCGAAGCTTGACCGATCTCCATGATCAAATCCGAGCAAGCTATACTATTCTTCCTCGACATCATCCATTGCTTTGGAGTACCGAATTCCATCATCATAGACAACGACACGCAGTTCACCAGCAGGAAATTCATTCGATTCTACGATGAACAACACATCCAGATCGATTGGGCGGCTGTCGCGCACCCCCAGACGAATGGGTAGGTCGAGCGCGCAAATGGCATGCTCCTATAGGGCCTTAAGCCTAGGATCTTCAACCGGTTGGACAAGTTCAGCGCACGCTGGCTCGTCGAGCTTCCGATGGTGCTCTGGAGCCTAAGGACAACTCCTAGCTAGGCCGCTAGCTACACACCTTTCTTCATGGTCTACGGTTCCAAGGCTGTTCTCCCGATGGACCTTGACTATGGAGCACCAAGAATCAAAGCATACGACGAATAGGGGGCCGAAGCATCCCACCAAGATGCCATGGACCAGCTAGACGAAGCCCGTGACATCGCCCTCCTCTGTTCGGCCAAGTACCAGCAGGCGTTACGATGGTACCACAGCCGACGGGTGTGGGACCGAGCCTTCAACATCGGGGACCTTGTCCTCCACCTCGTGCAGAGCAACAAGGACCGCCACAAGCTCTCCCCACCCTAGGAGGGGCCGTACGTCGTCGCGGAAGTACTCCACCCAAGCGCCTATAAGTTGAAAACTATCAACGGCGAGGTCTTCACCAACGCCTGGAACATCGAGCAGCTATGTTGTTTTTACCCTTAAATAAACGCATACTTCTTCTTATCAGTTCTTGTCTTTACAAATCCCTGATCTTTAGTGACATCCAACCCCTACAAACTGCGAGGGGTCGGACCTCACTCGGGGGCTAATACAAATGATACAAGTATGTTTATCTTACAAACACTTACTGTGTTACCTTTGCAAACATTCTCTAAGTTTTCCACTCTTGGGCTAGGATTTTGGGAGCAAATTCTGAGTATAACCGGTAGGACTACGGGAATCCCACGCCCCAGCGGCTACAACTTCTTTGCTCACTAGCGTAATAAGAATTAGTTCACCCGCACTCCTAGTTTTTTGCAACTTGAGCCATGGGAAGGGTCAGAGGGCACCAAAACCTCTTCTACAAAAAGAGGAAGCTGAAAAGCTGTTTGCTGTAACAAAAGATGAAAATTTGTTCATTTTTGCACAAATTCACCACTTACAAAGTGATTTCATTACAAAAAGGACTGTTCACTCGGGGGCTCTCCCACAAACTTATTCAATTACAGTCTCTACCTAGCTTTGCTACGAGTACTACTGTGGCCATCACGCCACGTTCTCCATCGGCAATGTCTGAGCATGTACATGGCCCAGTTCGTCTACTGCGGCCGTCGTGCCACGCTCTCCATCAGCAATGTCCAGGCATGTACATGGCCCAGTTTGTCTACTACGGCCGCCATGCCATGCTCTCCATTAGCAACGTCTAGGCATGTACACGGCCTAGTTCATCTACTATGGCCGCCGCACCACGCTCTCCATCGGTGACATCCTACTGCTCGGTGGGATCCTCGAAAGCACCGTCATCTACAATGTCGAGCCCCACACCGGTGACTGTGGTGCCCCTCCGCCGGGGTGCCCAGGGACTATGCCATCATCATCAGCCACAAACCTAACAATGACATATGGGCGGGGGGCACCTCCCGCCGAAGGAAGGCCACAACACACGATGACAATACCGACGACGTTTGGCACCCTCCAGTGCTCCTCCTCCTTCGGCAGCAGCAGCCCCTCCTCAGCACAGGCGACCTGCACCATCTCATCTATGTTGGATGACCTTTAGCTCGACATCACGCTCTAGATTCATGAGCAGATCTGTGAGTTTTTCTCTCCCTGGCATTACCCTCTCTTACTTAGGAACCAATGCATTCGGTGGAAAGGAAGGAGAAGAGGTGGTGGCTCAGAGGCTGGCGAGGAGGTGGGACGAGAATTCCTCTTCCCCCCCTATTTAAAGAAGGGGCTCAGCAGCTAAGAAAAGGTGAAAGGTTGGGATGAAAAACTCTCTGCCTTCCCCTATTTAATGCAAATGCAAAATTAATGCTGACAGAAATCTGAGGGGACGCAACGGAGCCGGAGGGACGTGCTCTGGTCAACAAGATGTCGCCTGGACTGACGGAACATCGCCTGGGCGTGACCCACCACTAATGCGCCCTGGGCGCAAGAACTAGGGCACGCTCGCATGCAGGCAACTCTTCGCTTCGCCAGGCAGGACCATGGAACGACCCAACAATGGAACCCCCCTCCAGGGGGAGCCCAACGGGCCGCCTGGGTCGATTGGGTGGCCTAGGCAGAACAATGAACGAACGATCGTTGAAAGATAAGCACCTCTGTTACTTACTTTGAGTGTTAATTTCTTTACCGAGCCTCCAACCCCGGCAACAGCAGAGGCACGGACATTGCTCGGGGGCTGCCGAGGATGTCTATTTGTTTAGACACCCCCTTTGCCCAACCCCTCCTTACATTTAAAACCGGAAGCGCGGTGTGTGGGTATAAAACTTTGAATACAACTGGACGAACCGCCAGACCCTACGCCTCGACAGCTATAGTGTCTTTTGTTCACCAAGCATAAATCAAACTCATAGTCCCTCGCACCACAAGCCTCGGCTCTCGCCTTCCTAAGAAGGGTTTGGAGGGGTCTTCCTGCAGAGCCTCCTTTAGGGAGAAGCTGTTCAGGTCAACTAAAATCAATCGGGCGGCTTGAATCACCGTCGAGAGACAGGAAACAAAAAATAACGATGCTTATGCAGGTTACGCCGCCTTCATCGCAAACATAGGGCCCAAACCCCACACGGACACATCTGGTCAGGAGCTTCCCATCGCTCATATCACCAAGGTAATGTTACCAAACCCTACTTTCGTTTCAATTAAGTGATACATTAAAACCATACATCCTGAAGCATTGCATATGCAAATCTCTGCATCTCAACGCTTCGTGTCGCATCACGAGGCGGCAACCGCCTCATTCAATATGAGTGGTGACCGACCTGAGGTTCGAAGGCCAGCCCACGAAGGGCTCGAGGCCGCCTTGCATCAAACAGAGCCAGGGGAGAAAAACAGAGATGAGCCCCAGCGGCCTTGCCCGACCCTGCTCAGAAGCAGACAAGGACGTCTCGACCTTTCTCCTTTGATTCTAACCCCAAGCCAAACCCACAGAATCTCCATCGAGGAGAGGCTAATGGGCCACCTAAGCCTATCGAACGGCTCGGGCATTTGCTGGGATGCGGGTTAAGAAATAGTGAAATGCCACATGAGGGCTCTACTGACCCTATCAGTGAATGATGGACCTAGATTTCACACGAACATACCCGATAGTGAGCTCATTGAGCACGACACTTGAGCCATCAAGGCAAGTGTCATCAACTCAGCCCCTCTGATTGCAGAAACCGAGGATGGGGTAACACGCGAAAACACAGCTGACCCCTATTAGACCCTAAAGGGCTTGGGGGCTCGAGCCGAGTTGAGAGACCAAGGTACGAAGGCTGACCCATGAAAGGTCTGAGGCCGCCTCGTGTCAAACAAGAGCCAGGGGAGAAAACATAGATGAGCCTTAATGGCCTTTGCCCAACCCACATTAAGGCGAATAGGGTCATCTCAACCTTCTTGTTCAATCTAGCCTCTCGCCGAGCCCATAGAAACCCCATTGAGGGGAATCTATTGGAAGGCGGGGCAAGGAGCAACAGAATGCCACCTGAGGGCTTTGCCGACTCTGTCGCAAAGCAATGGGATTGGATTCTGTCCGAACATCCCCGTTAACGAGCTCATAAAGCACGTCACTCAAGCCACCGAGGCAAGTGACGTCGCCTTAACCCCTCCAGTTGTAAAAAAACCGCTGATGGGGTGATAGTCACAAAACAAGCCGGCCCTTGACTGAATCCCCACCACGCGCGGGGGCTCGGGAAGGCCGGACCATCAATTAGATCAAATGTACGGTCACGCAGTGATCGCCAAGTAAGGAGAACATGCGAATACAAAATGTAAGTTCACTTCCCTCGCTTCGGTCTCTAGTAACATCCAACCCAAGCAACCACAAGGGGTCGGATCTCACTTGGGGCTAATAAAGGTACGGGTACCTCCTTTCCTTTTTCGAAAAAGTCTTTACAGCAGACCTCTTCCTCGCACCAAGACTAGGCGGCAAAGTTCGGGAACAGATTGGTAAGACTACAAAAGACCTACACCCAGCACAATCAAAATTTCCCCTAAGCACCTCGGGCCCTACGGTCTTAACAAACTGGAAGGGTTGATCATGTAATTCTCTTTTCATCGCAAAAGGGGAAGAAGGTAAGACCAAACAAACAAAACCAAATTATGAAACAAAAGCCATGAATCCACTTTCAGACACAAAAGTACTGACACTTGTTCACATATTACAGATAAGTGTTTATCAAACTTATTCAACTAACTACTTCCATGAAGGGAGAACCTCTTCTTTCAGCCTGTTTGCCAAGTTCCGTGTAAGGGGAGCCACCTGCCTTCTCCATCTCGTCCAGCTCAGCATCTTCATAGACAGGCGTGAAGCCATGGCTCATTACCTCCAGGTTGATCTCCCGATCATAATGGGAATAGGCGACAACGAAGGCTTGGGTGATCTCAGCGTGAAAGGCATACTCCTCAAGTTGCCCTACCTGCACTGTGATACCCGCAACATGAGCCACGAGCGAGCTGGTTCCCTCTAGCTATGCCACCCTCAGGTCGTCGATGACCACCCTACAGCGGCTTGTAGAAGGTCATGCTCGTCGCTCTCGGTCTAAAGGATCCCTCGCACTTTGGCGAGCTCCTTGACTAGCCCGACCGAGACACTCTCGGCGTCCAACCTTCAGTTCACCGTGGTTCCAAGATCTGCCCGGAGGGACTCGACCACCCGACGCTCCTCGTCGCGCTCCTGGATGGCCCGATCGCGCCCCTCGTGGGCCGTGTCGCACTCTAACCGAAGTCTTTCTTTGGTTTGGCGAGCTCGTCCCGCTCCCCATAGCTGGGTGATCACCTCGGTGTCCTAGTTCGCCCTCTGCTGCAAGGCCATGGACCTATCCTTGGCCTTCTGCCTGAGATCCCGCTCCGTCTTAGCTTAGTCAGGACCTCGACGGCCCACTCACTGGCCGTGGCATCCTTCTGGAGCAGATCGTCCCGCTCCTTTTGGATCCTGGCGGCCTCCTCCTCATCCAGATTCACCCTCGCCGACAAGTCCTCGAACATCCCATGGACCTCCTCTGCATCCCGACGTGCCTCGGCTTCCCATTGCCGGGCGGCAGCAAGCTGTGCGCCCACATCTCCTCATAGCTGGGCCTCCTTGGTAAGGCAGGTCCCATTCTGCCTTTTGCTCACGGAGGAACCAGGGACTTGTTCCGGCTACGAGCAACAATACTCTAAAAAGAAGACCGGTATAAAAAAACACGAAAACACAAAAATACGTGAAGAAAGAAGAAAACGAGGGAGAAGATCAAGCGAATACCCAGCCAGTAGGAATGAGGATTTCACACAGGGCACCACTGGCCTTTCTCAAGGCATCCATCACAGCCGAGAACTCAACATCAAAACTTTCCCGCTCCAAGCTCACGGAAGCATCATCAAGCGAAAAAAGAACCGATGTTGGGTCCTGAGCGGCCATCCACTAGAGCGGCGGCTCACCCCGCGTGGGGGAGCGGCTGCCTCCCGACAACAAGGCCAAAGGTGGCTCCCTTCTGGTTCTCCTCACCACCATCACAATGCCCGGAGACCCTCCGGCCATGTCCTCATCCATCGGGTCCACCTCGGGCGTCACGGCCTAGGCCGCCGGTGGTGCAGATTGCGCCGCTCCCTCGGGCACCACCATGGCGACGTCCGGCCCTGGCGGGCTTGCCGCAGTTGTGGGCACCATCGCCTGGGTCTCTGGTGGCACGGACTGTGCTGCTCCCATGGACGCCATCACGACTGCATCCGGATGCGCCTGGCTCATCGGGGTTGGGGACTGTCCAGCCGTGTCCCTCTTCGTCCAGCCCGCGTTGGATGCCATCGTTTGAGCCACTAGAGGCACGGACTATGCTGACCCCTCGGACGCCACCATGGCTACGTCTAGCGGTTCCTGGCTGGGCATGGTCACGACCACATCTGCTGGTGATACTGGACCCTCAGCTGGCGGGGTCGCGCTAGCCATGGAAGACGCCGCCTGCTTAGCAACCACCGAGGGCTTAGGTGCCGCCGGATCGGCCAACGAGGCTGCATCGTCAGCGTCGCTCCTGCCCAAAATAGGGGCGACGTCGGGCAGCGTGGTCCATCCTGCTTGGAGGGCAAGGCTCTTCTTGGGCGCCAGTCCCAGAGAATGGCCCATCCGCAAGAATCTACATGAAGGTGAAGGGAGTAAGGTCAAAGTGGGAAAATAAAAAGGAGGGAAAACATGGGAATCCGTGGCTTGCTCTGGTGCCTTTGGGCGGCGGGAACATTTTGGGGACAAACCCCAAGACCCCCCCAACTCATCTAGGTGGGCCCGCTTTGAGCCTACCCCCTGCTGCTAGGCAGGGGAGCTCATCTCCCTTATCTCTGAGGGTGCGGCAATGGAGCCGCCCCTCTCCACCAATGCCTCAGGCGGGGTGGCAGCACCACCAGCCTCCGTCATCTCATGAGGCACGGCAACATAGCCACCTCCCTCCATCAGCACCTTGGGGGTAGCGGTAGGTTCGCCTCCTCTCATCCCACCGATCCTTCAGCCAGGCACCCCGCGTGAAGCAGTGGACTCTCCAGCTCCCGCCGGCCCCGAGGACGGGCTGGAGGTTCAGCCCACCTCGGCCAACCTCACAGACTCGCTTCCCTCCGTGTGGAACAGGGAAGGGCCCCTACATGGACGGGTGGGCACTTGTCAGCGTATCCTCATCCTCCAAGACGTCCCAATCCACATCGACAGCTACCTCATCATCATCGTCGTCGTCATCATCATTCGTCATCACTGCTTACCTCCTCTCCTCGATCCCATGCCTGCTGCTTCCGTATCATCTCCTTCTTCTTGAGCTCCCTTGTCCTCTTTTCCCACTCGGCCACAGTGCAGATTCGCCGCCGCCAGGACCCGGTCCTTTCGGCGCCGGGGCTGGACTCTCCTTGAAGGAAAGTCTCCTTGGCTGGTCCCGCCATCCCAAAGTTACCATCAAGGGGTCAAAAATTCAAGAGAAAAGAGAAGCGCGAGGAAAGAAAGCTTACGAAGTCAAACACCCCCAATTCTGGCCGCATCGGGGGATGCCCCGGCACCGGATACACATGATCGAGGACGACGCCAGTGGAGTCCTTCGAAGGCTCCATTGCCTCCTTGATGCGCTGTGCCACCTTAGAGGGAGGAAGCGCTTCATCGGCAAGCACTGTCCCTTCAAATGACACTCCAGGCACCATCCGATGCAGGGGAAGCACGCGTGCCATCAGTGACGCCACCCTCCTCGCATGATAGGTGCCAATGATCCCCGACCCCTTCATGCCCTAGTTCTTCAGAGTGTGGAGGGCGGCGAGAAGGTCGGTGATGTGCTTCTTCTCCTTGGTCAGGATGCCCCACTTCCACGACTCCGGGGCCTCTTCAATGAGGCGCCCAGAATACTTCAGCAGGGGGCATTCACGTCATCCCTAACATAAAACCACTGCGAATGCCACCCCTTGTTGGAGGTCAATAGATGCATCAACGGGTAGCCACTCGACCGGGTATGGCGTAGATGAATGCTGGCACATCCCATCGGCACACTCATCTCCTTCCCCCCAACCCGCCTCTTCAATAGGCTGACGGTGAAGAAGTGCTGCCACAAATCGAAGTGGGGATCGATCCCCAGGAAACCTTCACACAGGGCAACAAATGCTGCCATATGTTGGATCCCATTAGGAGTAAGATGCTGCAACTCCACCTGGTACTAATCCAATAGCCCCCGAAGAAATCTATGCGCAGGTATGGTGAATCCCCGCTCATGGAAGATGGCAAAGGACATGACATACCCTTAGGGCGACGATGGCTCATCCTCATCACCAGGCAGCAGCCACCCCTTAGCAGCGGCCGATGGGCAGAGGAGGCCGCGGCGGATGAGGCCCTCCAAATGCTGAGGGGTAATGCCAGGATCTACCCCATAGCTCCATTAAGACATCGAGAAAAAAGGTGGGTGTGAGCTCGACTACGGCTGCGACGCGGGCGTGAGCTCAACAGCAGTAGTACGGATGCAGGAGGCTAAGGCGATTGATGGTGGAAGAGTTAGATGCGAAGGCGAGGAGGCGGAATACGGAACCCTAGGGGTGAACCCCGTGGTTTTATAGGGGCAATGAACGCGAGAAGAACAACCGTCCTGCCTCAATCTCTGAGCTTGTCATGCGCACCGCCGTGTCACCTCACAGGGATATGCACCCGTGATCCCTATCCTTTCCCACCAAAACCGCTGCTAGACGGTTCACCTTCCCAAGTGGACCGAAACTCCTTTCCCACAGAGGGGATATGGGTCAGAATGCTTCTTCTCTGGGCCACCTAGGCCTAGAACATCTAGGGATCGGCCCAACGGTCTCAACGACCAACCCAATAGAGGATGGGTTCGTAAGCAATCGGGACCTAGGTACATGAGCGTCAAGTAGGGCCTCGGTCTGAGGTCGAAGCCCTGACTAGGCTGACCCTAGACAAAATCCCACTGTGAATAGGACTCCAGGGTTCCCTTAAAGCTTTCCAATTGACAAAACCAAACCTCATAGCCTTGCCCGTGAAGTGTCCGAAGCACCCCTCGGGCGATTCTGCCCAAATCACCCAGGGCTCTGGGGCTACACCCATCGGGTGCGCTCGCGTGCACCCTCTGGCAAATCAAAATACCTCTCAGGTGATTCTGCTCGAATCACCTAGGGGCTCGGGGGCTACTGTCGGGGGCCTAATAACAGGGTACCCAATGAGGTGGAACTAATAACCATCGAACGTTGATGCTTCCAGTCAGACAAGAGTGCTACTATACTTTTTGCCTGAACAACGAAAGATTGGCTCCACCTCGCCTGACCCCCAAGGGTTGGCTCTGCCTCACCCAACCCTCGAGGGCTGGCTCTACCTCGCCCGACCCCCGAGGGTAGGCTTTGCCTCGCCTGACCCTCGAGGGCTGGCTCCACCTCGCCTGGTGTTCGGGGGCGGGCTCTGCCTTGCCCGGCGTCCGGGGGCAGGCCCTGCCTTACCCGGCGTCCGGGGCCAGGCTCTGCCTTGACCGACGTCTGAGGGTGGGCTCCTCCTTGCTCGACGACCGAGGGCAGACTCTGCCTCACCCAACAAGTATGCCCCTGTGCCTTCATAAGGATGAGCACAGGGTACGACATGACATTCGAGTCAAACGCAGCACCAAGGACCATGCCCTGCGCCACGGTAGGAAAAGTACCGCTAGGGTACGATGGGATGGGCGCTTTAGACCATTCCACCATTGTAGAGTCCGAACAGTATTGTAGGCGCCGCCTTCAGCCCTCAGACATGGAACCTGACATAGACATATGACAACCACTATGGTCTAAGAAGAGACTCGCACCCTCTACAATGATGGATGTACTATCACCGCACCGTGGTCCAAAAGGAGCGGCATCCGCTCCACGACCCCTTGGGCCCACCACTCCAATCAGAGCACTCGCCTCGGCCTCTGGACGCCCTCTCTGATCAGAAGGCCTAGCCCAAAGCGCTACTTCCAACTTTGACCCCACGTCCCTTTGACCAGGGCTCGTAGGAGCCAGAAGACGTGCGGAGAAAGGCAGGTCAAGGCTCACAAGTTAAAACCACTATACCAGAGACCATACCCTACACGGAGCAGTACTCTACAGCCACCCTAACATTCTACAGTGACATCGACAGTGTTGTAGGTGCCCTACCATTATCTGGTACCCGCCGGTGTGGACAACATGGCTCGGTAGACGTGGACAACAAGGCTCGGCAACATACGCACCCTTTCCCTCTCACTTGTAAAGCCGTCCCCCTTCATCTATAAAAGGGGGTGTGCTTCCTCCAACGAAGGGGGACGAAGACTGGACGGAGAAGTTGAACACACACAACACTTCACACATAGCTAAGCAGCGACCTAAGCTCTCGTCAACCCTTTCGATGATTCCATCAGAGACTTGGGACCAATCCCTCTCTCGATCGTTTGTACCCCTTGCTATGAACCTTTTTTCGGTGCTAATAACACAAGTAGCAACAGACTGGATGTAGGGACATTCAGCCCATACCAGTATAAACCTTGTGTCCTTTAGCGCACCATTCGGGCCTAACGTGCATTAATTATAAATTTACTAGCCAGTGTTTGTTCGAAACACCGACACATACCATGGAGCTCCTAGGTGCAGAACCGACTATGATATTCTTTGAATAATATCTATGTCCAAAAACTATGTGAGGTAAAGAGAGAGTGCAACCTCACACGTGGACGAACCTTTACAAATTAAATTAAATCTATTCACGTACCAACTACTACCTCTGCATGAGCATGCTATTAGGACGATCTCTACTAGTTGGCCCAACGGCTAATTGGGCCTTTGATCTGTGCCCTGATCGGGGGCGCTCAGCCGGTTCTCTGGGCTGATGGGCCCCCATCACACAACGCCATAAAAGGACAATGGTGGCTGGGGCACAAGACATGAGGTTTACCGTAGCCACCAGCTCCTCACCGATGTCCTATCCCTAGACCAATCGAGAGGGGCGCTGTGAGCGACGAGAAGCTCCATCGCCTTCACCGTCCACCACAGCACCGCGCCTACACTGCTGCTTCCTACGATGACCCAGCGAGCGCATCATGGCTACCTCTACTTCGACCCGTTGTGGCTCCTATGTCACCGGCTGCCTCGGCCATGACACGGTTTAGTGAGGTACATCAGCAAGTTATTCTACCTAAGCTAAGTATTTACCCACTGATGTATGCCTAGATGGTCCAAGAACTCTATCAATGGTATGAGAGCCAGGTTTTCTAGGGTGTAGATCTAGGTCGGGGCTCACAAGAGCTCCTCCACTGCTGTAACCACCGCTGTTGCGCGGGAAGAGAGCCGCACAACACAGGTTGCTACTTTTCCTCTGTGCGTGCGTGGACTCTGGCCTAAGGGCACCGCTATGAGACCATTCAACAGAGCCATGTGACGGACGCACACGAGCTCCGACAAAGGGATCCACGACTGGCGCCACCATCTTCCACCTCAGAAAGAAAGAAGGAGGTGATTCAATTCGATTCAGATCAAACCCTAACCCTAACCCTAACCCAGCAATAGAAGTTGGAGTGCGAGAGGGGACTTACCTGGGCTCTCCTCACTACCGGCGCTACCGTCGTTTGAGTAGGAACGAAGGCACCACCACCGTGCGGGCAGAGGCCCGAACCACCAACCGGGGAGGTCACACCATCGCGTGGACCTCCACATCGAGCTCAGGGTCAAGGGCAACGTCGCAAGGCCACTTGACGGCGGCGTGCTCAGCCTCGGGCGAGCGCGCTTACCGATGAGGGGCCCCACGGTGGCGCCACCACTTCTTCCCTGGCCGCCATGGTCGGTCACCGCATGTGATGCGCACGGCGTAGAGAGATAAAGGGGAGAAGCGAATGAAGTTAGGGTTTTGGGTAGAGCCGGCTGTGGGTGGTTTTGATCCGCTGGGATGGCCGGACAATCGTCCGATTGCGATCGACGGCTCAGAGCGAGTCAGGCCTGATTCAGCCCAGGCGGGTGAATGAATTCCCGGTCCAGGCCCAGGTTGTGGCCTGTGCGTGGGGGAGGCGCTACGCGCGCATGTGAGTGGGCCGCGCATTGCTACTGCGGACTGGGCCGCGTACTGTTTTCGCCAGGCCGGGCCAAATGAATAGTAAATGCAGAGTTTTGTTTTATTATTTTTAGAAGTAGTTTTGATGAATTTTGTCAAGTTTTGAATCTCTGTCAAAATTTGAACCAACCAGATACTTTTTTCAGAGAGTAGATGAGTAAAGTAAAATACTTCTGAAAAGTAGATAAATAATTTTTCCATGTTTCCACTACAAAGTTTAATGTTGATTATCTTCTAATTAAATTTGAACCAACGAAAGAATTTAATTTGAAAGAACAGTTATATTTAGTAAATTATGATTATGTTTATCCTCTAATTAAATTAGAACTGACGAAAAAATTTAAATTAGAGGAGTAGTCCTATTTTGTTTAAGTCAGATTATGGTATTATCATTTTCTGACCAACGTTGATGATAACAATATTATAATGAGTTCAAGTTTGAGGTTTAAATCTCTAATAAATTTTACACCAACGTGGTCAATTTTTCAGAGAGTAGATAAGGACCAATAAATGCTCCTAAACTAATAGAATATATTTTATTAACATGTTTCCGCTGTGATGAAGTGTTCATTATCTTCTAATTAAATTTGAACCAATAGAAGAATTTAATTTTGAAGAGTAGTTATATGTATTTTAAGTTGATTTATGAGTTTTATGTATTAATTCTATTTTCTGCCCAACAGTGATGTAGAATTGATACAGAAGTACCTTGTTTATTTAACCGACGAGATCACTCGGCTGCATGCCAACGGGCTACAATGGGGTATGTGAATGAAAAGGCTTGAGTCAAACCTAAGGATGTCAACAGAGCGGGTTCGGATCGGGTAGAGTATCTGGGCACCCAAAACCGATACCCAAACATAAAACCTGAATCCGCCTCGAAACACCGATTCAGGTTAAAATCCATCCCCGAAACCAAAACCCGTGGATCCCTGAAACCCGACAGATAATCCAAAACCCAAAAAAATTACAACAAATCAACAAGAACATCAATACAAAATATGATAAATTAGCAAAACAGATTGCAGATAACAAGATGTAACCATGAAAGTACTGGCAGGCAGCAGCTACAAATATACACAATATGTATAGAATAAATTAGCTAGCCATGTACAGAATAAATTAGCAAGCAACAGTCGCAGCTAGCCATGTACATCATCAATTAGCAAGCAGCAGCAACAGCAATTAGCCAGGGCAAGTAGGCACCTGCTCGCCTCCATGACACCGCCCCCCTGGCTAGGTGCGTCCTGCGCCTACTGAGCTGCCCACGGCCCCTGCTAGGCATGCCGCACACACACGCTGAGTGGGTAGCTCCGGACTACCAGCTGCCGCAGGTGCTTGCCTTCTAGATGGCGGGCAGCGGCCATGGTAGCAAGGCGCCAATGTGGCCAGTCGATGGGTGCCTGGGTGGGGTCAAGCCTCGAGCACGAAGCACCGAGGTGAGCACGGATCCATGGTTCCACATCGAGAGGAAGAGGTCAAGGGCTCCACCGCTCAAGGCGTCCCTGTGCCGCCGCCGCGCGCCCGACTACGACTGCCCGAGCGGTGGCTGGGTCTAGGGTGACTGGGTAAGGGTTCTGAGGGAGAGGATTTCAGGCTTATATGCTAGGGTGGTTGATGGGCTGCTAGTGGGCCAAATTATTTTAGGGCTCCAATGGTGATCCACGGGTGAAACTGAAAACCTACCCCAAACCCGCTAACTTTCAGGTATCTGAACCCAAAAAACTGTGGGCGAGAACTAGACACCAAAACTGAAACTGCCAGACCCGAAAACCACGGATATCTGACCCGAACCTGCACCACTTCCATCCTTAGTCAAGCCAGTTCTGGACAACTTTTTGTTAGTTTATTAATTTTCTGATTAAATTGGAACCAATAGGAAGATTTAATTGGAAAATAAAGTATAAGTGAATGTTTTTATGATAAGAGTTGTAATAAGTAACATGCATGTCTAATTTGACCAACGTTGGATTAAGCATGCATGTTTGTATATAGATTTATCCCGCATGGGGAGAAGTTTGGCATAGTATTTATGCTAGTCAATCCTGCATGGCGGGAGAAGTTGTGTGATGACTCATATGTTTTTGTATCCCGCTATAGCGAGAGAAGTCTGGGTAGCTCTTATGCTATCCTAGTATTAACCATGGCACAATAGAAATGTACCATCATGGTCAATACTAATTAAAAGACAAGAAAAGGATGCAAGTATGACTTGCAAAAGTACAGTTAATAAAAGACCTCGTTGAGTTCTTGAAGTGAAATAAGGAAAGTGTACTCCTAAATGGATCAAGAAGTAACTTTATTTACATGACATAATCATGTGAATGAAGTAAGTTATAAGTGTCCTCGTTCACAGGTTTTCTAAATAGTTCTCGAAATTATGGCAGTTAAGTTCATGCCATATTTCGAGGAGAATAGTAAGATCAATTATGAAAGATACTCTTCATTAAGAGTGAGATAAAGATCAATTAAGAAAGATACTCTTCATTAAGAGTGAGATAAAAATTAATTAAGATGAATATGACTGTTCGAGGAGTATAACGGTCATAATAATTATACCCCTAAGCAGAGAAATAGCTAAAGGTCCGATAGAAAGATAGCGTAGTCAGCCTCAAAGATATAAAGGCGATGCTTAAAGCGCCATATGAGGTTTTAACAGATTAAACTCAAACAAGAAATTTGAAGGTACACTATCTTTTTTAGAAGATGAGATGATCTGGGGGAGCATGGTATGTAGAGATCTATGACTTGAAGAGAAGCAGGACTGTGTGCCCACTTCAGTGATTCAAAACAATGAATTTCTCAATACCTGTTGATGTTGTATAACTTATACAACACCTGTTGTTGGCTCTTTAAAGAAGATGAATAATACAAACAAGGATCTTGTAATACAGGAGCCAGTAGAATCAATTGCCTCTTTGCAATGAAGAGCAACAACAGCCCCATATGAAAGTGCCAGTAGCTGAGGCCCCAGAAGGTCTCAAAGAATTAGTAAACCAGTTTTTCTGATGACTATGAAGTCTATGTTAGTAAAGAAATTCAAATGGAGGATGATCCCACCTCATTTGAAAAAGCCATGAGAAACGTTTACTCGTCTAAATGGCAAGAAGCTATGAAAGTTAAAATAAATTCGATGAATACCAACGTTATTTGGGACTTAGAAGAAATTTCTAATGGAGCAAAAACAGTAGGCTATAAATGGGTCTACAAGACAAAAAGTGACTCCAAAGGGAATGTAGAAAGATATAAAGTGTGATTTGTAGCAAAAGGCTTTACGCAAAGAGAATGAATAGATTACGATGAGAGTTTTCTCTCCAGTCTTATGCAAGAATTCTTTTAGAATCATAATGGTGTTATTGACACATTACGATTTAGATTTACATCAGATGGATGTAAAGACGATATTCCTCAACGGAGATTTGTATGAAAACGTTTACATGGCACAACACAAAGGTTTGTCATGGAAGAAAAATAACATATGAGATGCCGCCTGTAGAAATCCATTTATGGGTTAAAACAAGTCTCTAGATAATAGTATTTGAAGTTGATGAAACAATAAGAAAGTTTGGGTTTTAAAGAAAATGAGAAGGACAATGGCGTTTATGCGAAGTTCAAGAATAGAAAATTCATTTTCCACATCCTTTGAATAGATGACATTCTACTACTAGTAGTTATGTTAATCTGTCATTGAAGAAGAAGTTTTGTCCTCAAGTTTTAATGTGAATGATCTTGGTGAAGCGCCATTGGTTTTAGGAATCGAAATTCACCGAGATAGAAGAAAATATGGTATTATGACTATCGCAAAGGCATACTTAAAAAAGATTCTAAAGAAATAAAGTATGCATGCGAGTAAACCTACTCCTGCTCCTATAGTCAAGGGTAATAGATTTGGGAACTTTAAGTGTTCCAGGAACCGATATGAGATCGATCAAATGAACATGGTTCCATATGCTTCAGCTGTTGGAAGCTTGATGAGTGTACAAGTACAAGTAAGAACTTACCCTAACGTAGTTTACGTATCCGGGATATTTTGGCAGAAGTCCAGTCTAGATATAGATCACTGTAATAGAGTTGAGAATGTTTTGCAATTTTGCAAAGTATCATAGGCCTCATGCTGAGTAAGAAAGAACAAGTACTCTCAAATAGTTGAGGGTACAAATGTTAAGTCTTGACGAGATGTGTAGTAAAATCCACAGTAGTTGCTAACACTCGCAGTTGGAGTATTATTGTGAAAAAACTCCAAAAAATAGTTATGGTGTCATTAGTGATGCATACCATAGTATAGCTTGACATAAGGCTTAAGGAACATGCAAAAGAAGGTTAAGGGAATTAGTACTCGAATTTAACAATGGTAGTCAACAGTAATAACCATTTAAAGTAATTAACTCCTAAGACAATAGGTCAAGTGTGCTGCCAAACACATTAACATTGAGTTATATGTTATAACGGAGAAAATCTAGAGTCATTTTGAAAGCATTGAGGATATAAGTACCAAGCAAGTACTTGCGGATCCGCTTACCAAAGGCTAGCCACCCAGTGTGTTCAGAGAACACACAGTCAACATGGGTTTACGGAAAAGCCTATGATTTCTAGATACTACGGGCCTAGTTGGGAATCTGTTTTAAAACAGAGAGGTGCATTGTAGCTGTTTAATCTAGTGACAACTGACTGTGACGATGAGGCACACTCTATGCACTGATCTGTGATGGAATGGAAAAAAGATAAAGTAAGTTGAGTTTAAATCAAAAGGTGAGATCAGGGGGAGAATGTTAGGATGATCTCCACCAGTTGGCCCAACGATCAATTGGGCCCTTGATCCGTATCATGATCGGGGGCGCTCAGCCGGTTCTCCTTGCTGATGGGCCCCGTCGCGCAGCGCCATAAAAGACGGTGAGAGCTGAGACACAAGACACGAGGTTTACCGTAGCCACCAACCTCTCACCAATGTCTTATCCCTAGACCGATCGAGAGGGGCGCTGTGAGCGACGGAAAGCTCCATCGCCTTCACCGTCGCCACAGCACCGCGCCTGCACTGCTGCTACCTACGACAACCCATCGGGCGCGTCACGGCTACCTCTACTCCGACCTGCTATGGCTACTACGTCACCGACGCCTCGGCCGCGACACGGTTTAGTGAGGTACATCAGCAAGTCATTCTACCTAAGCTAAGTATTTACCCACTGATCTACGTCTAGATGGTCCAAGAACTCTATCACATGCACCCATGCATATGTATCATCAATTCTAATAGTTCTAATGGATGAGAAGGATATATACCATATATATGGCGTACCCATCGATCCAGTGCAGGCACGCATCATATCATATCAGCACGATCATCCATGCCATGCATGCACACTGAATTATTGAGCTGATGATGAGGCGCGCGTGATCACTCACAACAAGACACAGGCCCGGCAGGGCATGCAGCAACTGCAGCTGCAGGTACGTGGTGCGATGTCACGTAGTCATGCACATCAGGGAGCGCATCGCATTTGCATAGTATACAAAAACGAGCTGGCGTCTCATCCGTCCATCGCTGATGGCGAGGCAGGTGTGGTGTGGCCACCGTGTGTTAGGTGTCACGTCCATTCGTGAACGAAAGCTCCAACGTCCACCACCACTGGCCGATCGAGCACAGTGCTGTGTATAGTAGTAGTAGCTGCTGCTGCTAGTGCCGGCCAAGCGACGAGTACGTCACAACACTAGTATACTAGCACGCACAGCTGTGGGTGGCCAACGTTAACACATCAGCCACGTACATATGGACGTGCAGGATACGTATCCTGAGCTTTCCGAGGTCTAGAGCGTCATTAAAATTTGGGACCCCTCGTGTAATAAACACTCATGATCGATCGCAACTTGTAATGACTATAATACTGACCCGATGATTAGTCTTATCTTTCGCCAATGGACAACGATCTATTTGATAATTTATATATAAAAGTCACGTCGTGACTTTTATAACAAAAAAAATATGAAATGATTTAATTGAAGGAGATAAATACTTAATGTCATTTAAGTAGGGGGGTGGGGGTTCTTACTTCGATTAGTCCCATGTTCTTGGAGTTGATCTCTTAATTGTTGAGAGGGTTTCTTCCCAAATGCGGTAAATAAGGCATACACTAAATCTTACAAGTAAACTAGTTATGGATCGGAGATGGCGGCTAAAGTTCTCGTTTCCAATTTTGTAGAATTTCAAGATTGCAATGTATCTATGATATGAAAAGATTTCCCTAACAAATCGATTCAATTCTCAATTCATAATTTAGAAGCTACAGTAAGGGAAGGAACCTACGGTGCTTTTCTTCAGTTTTGTGGACTAGCGACCTAAGTTGCTTTCCTGCATGGAGTCATGCCAAATGAAGTTAACTGTTAGTCGATTAGGATGGCATAATATAGAGTCTTGGAAAGGCGAGACGTCACGACTTACTTCATCACAGTTCACACCCCACGGTTCAGGCAGCGTCAATCGGTAATTCTTGCAGCGCTTGACTGCTACCTTATTCTTAATTTTAGAGCATTTTTCAATACAAATCTAGTGACATTACCAGTTTTGTATCACAAGAGACACATGCATAATAATACTGTGTTAGTTAGTTAAAGGCTTGTCGCATACTAGTTTGCTCTAGTTTCTAACGCAGGGCGTATATTGACATCAGGCACGGATCAGAGTGGATAAAAACTCAAAAGGTCCACCAGGACTTCACTTCTCTAAATTTAAAATATCTTAATAATATTTTTTTGATGGCAATATCTTAATAATATGGCATTCCTAAACATTGCGTCATAAAAATTTGGAAAAAAGGAATGAATTTGAATTTATTTGGTCTTATGAAGAAATCATAATGTATTTGAACAAGTTTTGTAACATATTGTCTAATGTTTGTCGAGGCAAAAAAAAAAACATCGTATAATATCCTTCACATCGGCATTACATGATATCTTTATATATGCGTTAAATTGAGCAGTTTGTTAGGTTCTTTGTGGTGGAACTGATCCACTTGGATTCAAGTTTTTGACATAACACTGGTCTTCAATTTTTTTGAATTTATTCTAGGATTTAGCGGCTTTACGCTTTTGGTAGGATAGAGATGAGTGTGGTAACTTCATCAATCTCGAGATTTGTTGGTCCAGCTCAGTCTCTAAGTGATCGTAGGGGTATGGTGTGTGCGCATGTTTATATAGATAGGTGTGCATTGTATTTTAAGTGTTTGCGTTTGTACTGAGTTTGATAACAAAAAAATATATCCATATATATCTGTACTATAGGCTTTGTAAAAAGAGTGATATCCATATATATCAATTACCTTCTAATGCACTTTATAAATGGATAGGCAATGACACTGGCCTGTGAAATCAGTTTTCCCAGCTTAAATTACAGAACTACTATTCTGCAAGAGTTTGCTTGCCTTGGTTGGATCAAAATTGAACCATGAAAAGTGTGGAGTAAAGTGATGGGGGAAAAATGATATGAAGCCTTTGGTTTTCTAGACTAGGCTGCTAATTGAATTATAGCCTATGTGTATACATTACTACCAGCTAACAACTACACGAGCACACATAAAACTATATGGGAGGAAAAAGCATAATCATGTGCACATACCTCCACACAACAGAGGCCAGGAAAAAAGCCAAGGCCAATATCTAAGAAAAGAAAGCATCAAAGTGTTATGAAAGGAGGTGAAAAGAAGACAAAGTTGAAGCAGCCGCCTACTAGAAGATGTCTAAGAGAAAAACAAATTAAGGCTCTATACATGCATGGCTCACCTACCACTCTAGCAAGATAGACTAATTTTAGAGCGCAGTGAAAGTGTACACAGGAAGATCCAAGATACCGACTAAAGAACCAAAGAAAACTTGGAGTAGCTTATCACCTAACTGAAAGCTGTATTTTGGCATTAGACATATAGGTTTCAATAAGCAACTAATTAGCTGGAAAGGACATACTAAGTACTAGTACTAGTTCTATTGCAGTACAGTTTTAGTGCAAATCTCAGGTGCGTGACAGGTAACATAAAGGTTAGGGACAACCTGTTCGTTTCGGCTGGATTGGCTTATAAGCCATGACTGAAAGTACTGCTGGCTGGTTTGGTGTGAGAGAAAAATACTGTTCAAGCCATGGATTATAAGCCAGATACGAGCAAAGCAATCCAGCTGAAACGAACAGGCTGTATGAATTATGCACACACTCCTGTAAAGACTTGTCCCTTTTCTCTAATATAATGTGTGATTTGGATCCAATAAATACATTGTCGTGAAACATTTCTTGAGACAAGACAAGCCTACTCCAAACATCTGTCATACTTCCACTACATGAGATTTAAGATTTTCAGTGTTTATTTTTTAATGGCCGAAGGTTTTGTAATCTAATTTGACAATCTCCTTGGGTGAAAAGAAATTAAAACAAGGAATCCCAACCCTAAAAACCACTATATATTTAATAAATTACCCTTAGGAATAATTCCTTAACTAGACTAAAGAAACCTTGGCTATTTCAGTCGGCCATTCATAAAAATCAGTCGAGCATTCTTGGAAATCACGTAGTGATCAAAACTACAAAAGGTGTAGTGCAATCATTCTAAAATAAATGATTTATGTTGTTGGAGTTTGTATATACAAATGTTTGATGACTCCTCCCATTTATTAGGTTTCAATGCAGTGCTTATTAATGATTAATGTTATTTTATTTGATCTCATCACAAACCTTACACATAGTCAAACTTAACCTAGTATATTTAAATAAGTATATAAAAAATAATATTGTTTCTTTATGGTAGGTTAGAACCGGCAACTGTCCATTGAACCTATAGATTTTATTAAAATATGAAAATTTAAAATGAAATTGCATAGTATACAACAAAGAGCCTTGGGTTTGTTCCACTAATCAGATATTTTCATTTCCCCCTACTCATGTATATATATGCTGTTCATGCATGCATTGTCGATAAAGCATCAAACTAGTTGGGAAAAACCATTTGATCCTAACGTAGCAGAAATGAGACTTAAGACGATCGATGCTGGAGTGCTGTACACGTATGCACTTTATTTCCTAGAAAGCAAATAAAGGCCAGCTCACGTAGGGCTCAGGAATCAATTAAACCGCTTTTAGAGAAGTTGATGATCAGAAAGCTCCAGTTTGGATTCCTCCGGCACTATGACGATAGGACGACTGAAACAGAATTGTACCATACTTAGTCATGTGAGTTTTGATTATATAGCGCGAGTTTTCTCGTTGCACTTCTTTTCTTTTTCTACTAGATGATCACATCATCGAGCACACAATCTTATTGGCTTCCATGAATTCAAATTTATTTCAGCCCGCAGCAGTTGTGTCCAGCAACATCGCGGATATTGTATATTCAGCTAGGTTGATGCATGTATCTAGCAAATACGGAGTACTTCCTACAGGGTTCAAGTTCAATGTCTTGGTATGCGACGTTTTTGTCTCTGTTGCAGTTGACTCCATATTGTTGTGCTGATGAGGTCAGGTGATTATGCTCCACGAATTGTTCCCTGACGCCACTGCTACTACTACTTCAACCAACAACCACCCATCCATGCAGATCGATGCAGCACCGACAGTCTCTAGCTAGTTTTTGCCGGCCGGAACTGTTAGCTTGGGCGGGGCATAAACAAACCTCTAGTGGATTTCGACCAGCTATAAAAATAATGATTAGCTAGCTAGGCATCTTTCAGAGTGTACTTTGACGGATATTTATGGGCTGGAATTTTCAGTTACCGGCAGAAGATGAATATTCAGAAATTAAAAAGGCCGGGTCGCCATACCATAGTAGTGTATTATATTCACGTCGATCTTATGCAACTTATGAACCATTAATTTTACCACCGCGTCTTCACACATGTAGCAATATACTCCCTCCGTCCTAAATTATAAGTTATTTTAACTTTTTTTGAAGAGTCAAAATATCTAAAGTTTAACCAAAATTATAGTTACTAGCTCGTGTCCGAGCCTCTGCATTTCTACCGCATAATTTAAACCAGGCGAATTATGTGTACCTAATTGAGTTACTAGCTCATTCAATGGGGAGTAATAAGATACAAGAGGGGTGCTAAGTGCAGGTTGCTGGGGCAACGGCCTTTCCTGAAAATTGAAGATAGCTACTGTCTGTATCTATTTGCTTGCAGGTAGCTAGCAGCATGGCAGCACGTCCACAACCACAAAGCCTGGTTGCAGCAATGGATCCAGAGACCATTATGATGACAACATGCATCTTCCTCTCCTACACAGGGACTGTATATGTATATATGCTTATATGGAGCTTATGAGAGAGAGAGAGAGAGAGGCTGCTTGTTGTGCTTCCTGCGGCGGGCATTCCACGGTAAATAAAAGCACTACACATTGTGGTGCACATAGGATGGTGCATGACTTTCACTGGATTAGGTGAGATATGGCCCCCTTTTTTATCTTTAGGGGGCAGTAATATCTTCAAGTAAACTCAACACCACTCTCACACTTCTTCAAGTTCTAATTTCCTTCAAGGACAGGGTTTCTTGGGCCCTTCCGTTTCAGGTAAAAGTTGGGAGCACACTAGTCAAGCTTCCCATCATGCATGGACAATGCATATATATGATGGTAGTGGCCGTATGTATGCATGCATGTCCAAAGATCTCCAGGGGGAGGAGATCGAGGGAGAAATTAAACCAAAACCTTAATTAATTAGGCGCAGCCACAAAAGCATGCATCATTAAGCTTAGTTAGATGAGATAGCGAGAGAGAAAATAGAGCCCTTAATCGCCATGGGGTCCGGGCCGGGAGGGCGCCTGGCCTCCTCTCCCTCCCCCCCTGACGTAACAGGTGAGACGCACACCCCTCACCTACACCATTTGTCACAGCAACGACAAAGACCTATGGGATGGGAACCTCGACATCTAAACTACTGTCCGTAGCTCTAAAGCTCCTTTCACCTACCAATATTTGGCGCTGCAGGTAAAGGCACTCACTCACTCTCTCACACACTAATGACATACAGACCACCTCTCTCTCTCTCTCTCTCTGCTAATAGATGGCAGAACGAAGCAGCTAGGTTAGATCCATTCAGATGCATATATGCTGCCTGCCAAATGCCAATGGGCAAGTGACTCGTAGTAATAAGTAATAACTTCCTGCTCCCGGCCGGCCCTTGCTTTGCTTGCGGCCTTCCAACCTTTCACTTCATCGATCTTCCTCCAAACTTGTTCTCTAGTGCTTTTCTAACTAAGAATTGAGGCACTTTACTTCATACTATGTTTAGTGGCAGAAAATGTAGTTATTTCTTTGTGGAGGTAATTATTTCTTTATTGTTATAAAATGTATTTTCTTGAACTAATTAATTAAGTTTTTTTTTCTTTAAGAAGTTTCTTCCTAACAACACTCACTGACAAGCTTGATCGCCCCACATAACACTCTTTCGTGTAATAGGTGGCGTAACATGTTTTCATATATATGTTTCAGGATATCAGTAGCCTGATGATGTATATTCCTAACGCGTTTTCATCCTATGTTTAGATATCGATGGCGTAACAGCTTACCGGTTGAAATTTATTTTGATTTCTCATATTAATCCCACAAATTATATTGATCCAAGTTTTCTTGCACTGAGGTCAGCTCACTTAAAAACAAACCTAGAACTTAAGTCGTAGTAGCTAGTAAAAAGTTATTGTTTAAAACCCAAGCAAGAGTTCACCCATTGCACAAACAAAAACACCCACATATATATGCATATATGGTAATCAAGAAAGAGAAAATTTAAAAATATGGCGAGTCAAAAAAAAAGGCATCATGGGGATGGAGGTGACATGCATGCCATACCTGTGAATCGTCGTCAAGGCCCAGCTTGTTAACAAGGTACCTCATCACTACTCTAACTGTCATCCTCCCGTCTCTGCTGCCCATCAACAGCAACACACACACACACAGCAGCAGCAGCAGGTCAATGTGGCATGATCAAACAACAAGGATGCATGGTAGATTAATCAAAAGAACAAAAATCAAAACCTAATAATTAACTAACACAAAGGAATTAAGCAAAGTCAATTTATTATTGATTATATATTATGAATTAATGAACACATGAGAGAGAGAGAGAGAGAGAGAGCCAATAAGGTACTAGTAGTAGTAACTAGTAGGTGGTGCAGTGCAGAGAGATACTCCTATGATGCATATGGAGAGTCGAGAATCGAGATACTAACCTAACCCTCAAGTAGCTCCTGGGGATCTGCGGCAATGGCGGCTCCCTCCTCCTGCATGGATGAGCGGCATCGGCATGAGCTAACCACCCACATTGCCCGGACAAGTCGCCTGGCGGGACGCGGACATGTCCTGGCTACTCACTGATTCTGGGCCGCCCGGAGCAAGAACCACGTGCCGGCGTCGTGGGCGGGTGGTGGCGGCGCCGCCGCCACCACTGTTCCCACCGGCGCTGCCGAGGACGAGGACGAAGGCCCTGCTGGTTGTAGAGAGAGCTGCAGCTGCGGGAGCAGGGGCAGGGGCAGGGCCGAAGGCCGGCTGTACGGACGTCGAGGGGCCTGCGTCGTCGTCGTCGGGCCTCTGCCGTTTCCGGTGCGGGGGCGACGGCGGCGGCGGGGATGCTGAAGACGGGCCGATCCCGAGCTGAAGCCAGGAGGAGCCGGCGTCGCTGCCGCTGCTACTGCTGCTGCTGGCTGCCGCTTCCTGGACCTGGACGTCGCGCGGCGGCTGCGGCGTCAGGCGCGGGCTGGTGCACTACTATCTCTGGCTGCTCGGGCTGCTGCTGCTGCTGCGGTGGCGAGGCGGTGTCCTTGCTCTGCCGGTGCGGGTGGGAGGGGTCCTGTGCCATGGGCCTCAGGACGACGCTGCGGCGGCAAGGAGACGACGGCGTCGGCGGCAGCTGATGTTGTTGGCTGTGGCTTCTGCTGATGAGGCGAACGCTGACGGCGGCCGGCCCATGGGCGTGGCGGTGCGGCCGGAGCAACGTCACCATCCTTTCATGCCTCCTCCTCTCTGGTGGCGTTGCGCCGCGCCGCGGCCGACACCATAGAGAGAGCTAGCAAGAGGAGGAGGAAGAGACGAAGGTGCAGCAAGAGGAAGAAAATGTTCAAAGGGGCAAGGTGCCTTTGATATAAGCAAGGTAGACACACGGCCAATCATACATTACACTGCACTTCTCTTTATTTCTCCCTCTGGCCTCTGCTGGCTACTGGTGTCTCTACAAGTACTACCCTTGAGCTGAGCTGCGTGCTGGATCGAGTAGAGAGAAGGTAAGTTGTCATGGGCGTCACGCACAGTGCCTAACTTTGATGTTTGTTGTGGGATGGACGGGTGGGCGGTGGATGCACTACGAGACATGCCATTTTTTTCTTTCTCTTTCTCTCTACTGTGTGTGCGCGCGCGCGCAAAAGGGCATATATGCTTGCTGAGGTCATCACATGCCATGCACTAGCGCGTGTGTGACGTTGACTAGTTTACGGTTACCTGAGCTAGCTTAATAGTTTGCGCATGTTGTACGTACTGCTTGTGTGTGTGTGTCACTAACTATTGCTTAACCTTTGCAATCCTTGCAGGTGCGTTTGTTCTCTTGCTGCTGTTATTTTATTATATGGATGGATGGAACACACGAGCTGTAAGTAGGGAAGATGATGGAGCTGATGAGGTACCACGAGAGAAGCTAGCGCAGGTAGCTACCGCATCTCCACGTGCAAATTGAAGCCAATGCAATTCACTTATTAAAATCATGTGTTATTATATATATCACCACGCACGCTAGAGTTTAAAACTCAGATTGTCGGGTTATTATTTTCTCCCGTTGCAACGCATAGCAACAAATACATGCTAATTAAGTAAGGCGGAACCGAAATTAAGGTTGGAATGTCAGTGTGACTGCTGCGACGCCTTGCATTGTCACCTCAGCTGAGCTAGCGACCGTACGCGCTCCCCATCGGTGCTCCCTCCGGACTCCGGTGGGGCCTGCGCAATATTCCTTGCTTCCCTAGTAGATCCTCCGCACTGATGCGTCCATCGATATATAGCTAAGCCATTAGCTCCATCCATCCATCCATCCATCCATCACAGTTTAGATCAAGGTTGATTGCTCATCAATCGATCGAGATGTTCGACCAAGCTTTATTTAATGATATATACATGCATATATCACTCGACTTATTTAGCCGCTAATAATATGCGCTGCATAGTGCATACTAATTAAATTTTGGCAATTAATTTTCTAAGAGAATTATGTTACATATATCACCATATTAGTTAACAGATCGAATGCTCTTATATGTGAAATATTTTTCGCTACCACGCGACCGTCTCTCTCTCCCTCTCCCGCGCGCCCGACCATCTGGAACTCGTCCACGCCCGCGCCTATGCTAGAGAGAGAAGCCGGCGGTGGCTAGGGTTCTGGTGCCGGTGAGGTTAGAGCTTCCATCTCCGGCGACCTTATAAGGGGGTTTGGGGGAGGCGGCTGCAACACGGCGGTAGGGAGGGTTGAAGGGCGGCGAGTGAGGCGTCGGACAGCAGGGGACAATCGGTTGGGCGAGACTGACGCTAGGGGCATCACGACGAGCTCGCCGGCGACCTACCTTGAGATTAGGGTGGGCGGGTTGAGGGTGACGCGGTGAGGTGGCTCACTGCCGGCGGCCAGTGCTGTGGGCGGGGGCGGGGCGAGGATGAGGACAGCGGAGCTCGCCAGCTCCCTGGGGTTAGGGGAGAGCAGTGCCGAGGGGCAGGGGCGGGAGGTGGGCATGGCAGCCGGCGGTGCGACTGCTACTGGCTGTGGCGGCAGGGGTGGGGGAGGAAGGGCGTGCGCCGGTCGCACCTTGACGTCGTCCAATATTTTTCTCTTACGCATATAGTATCAATTTATGTCCTAAATATATATTTGTTGCGAGTATATTATAGATCGAAAAGTTAACACCTTTGTAAAACAACTCAAATTTGTTCAAAGGAGCTTGTTTAGGAAAATAGAATTCTTTTATTCCATCCTCCGCAAGAATTCTGTACTCAAGGGCTACGTGGTATAGTTATTCATGGAAAGAAAAATTAGGTAGGTACTCCCTCTGTCCCAAAAAGAAGGATATTATGGGTTACGTGTAGATCAAACTTTCTCAACTTTAACTAGGTTTATAGAAAATGCGTGCAACATTTATATCTCTAAATAAGTTTCTTATAAAAGTATATTCAACGATCTATCTAATGATACTAATTATGTATTATAAATATTAATATTCTTTTATATATTATTGGTCAAAATTAAAAAAAAGTTAACTTCTCATGAAGCAAGAATCACTCCTATTTTGGAACAGAGAGAGTACCATTAATAATCTACATTCCAGTGAGCAACTAGCTGCGGCGTGAAGCATTGAAGGGATCTCCGAGTATGTATGAGCTCCACACATGTACTTGCATTGAGAGTTGAGGCTGCAATAGTGGAGGTACGCAGTTCGCCATGGTGTCCTTGTCACGTCAATTCTGCCAACTACATCAGCTTTGAAGCATCAAAGTACAGTAGTCTGGCTCCTATATTGTCTGCGTCCATGCATAATATTCTTCAAATTCAATACTACACCGGTTGGTTCGATCCAGTACTGCATGAAGAAACACTCTTAATTGTGCTGTTTCACCTTCAATGTTTCCCACATGGACAGCTCTAAAGTTCACATTGGATCTTCAATTCTTCGTTGACACACAACGAATATGGAAATTCAATTCCCAAGTTGTTTTTCAAAGATGGAGGGTACAAATGTTTCAATTTAGGTGTTAATTTGATGTTCTGACGTTACTGGAGTTAGCGCGGGGATAAATTTTGACAGGAACTATACTTGAGAGAAGTTGAGGCTGCATTGAGAGTGGTTGAAATGAGGGAACGTTGAAAACAGAGAAATTTTAAAGTGCATGAAAATAATGGTTAAGATCTCATGCTTTAAATTTGAGAGGCATCAATTGAGAGACACTGCGTCGAGATCTAATGGTTCAAAGTTGAGAGGTATCAACGGATGCTAGATCGGTTGGTCAAGCGCTCCAGGTGGCACCCTCGTGGCCTAGGTTCGATCCCCACGAGGGCGAATTGCAGTGTTGGAGGTAAAAAAACCCCTCGTCTGCCCCACGTTATCCAAAGCACAGGTTTTTAGCTTCGGCCCACTCATAGGGTAACGGCTCCTTGTGTGCGGGTGGGGTACAAGGTTCGGGGGCTTTCTCGGACTGGGTGAGGAGTCATCTACCTTAATGTGAAATGCTCGGGGGGGGGGGGGGGCATGCTATCCCCCCGCAGTCCGATTTTTTTTTTCAATTAAGAGAGACTTAAGTTGTGGGTTGATACAAAAATTTGTAGGCTAGAAACTGATTTCAGAATAAAGTCGATTGGTATATTGGTATTTTCGCATGAAGCTGACTTGCCACTTGGCCATCGCCTCTTCTTCAACACTAGCCCCACCATCCTTCTTTTGGCCTTCACCTCTTTCAGCCACGCCTTCACCTCGACCACATTGTGCCATTAAAACCGCCACACCTAACTGCTCTCCCCATGCTACAGATTTGTGCCTTACTAGACCCATAGCCTAGTGACCTACCACAATGTGCCTGACTAGACCCATAGCCTAGTGACGACCTACCACAGGTATGTCTGAAAGTTCAAGTTTACTTTTGATAAATGCGTGACAACTAGTAAACTAATGCTTTCAATTGGAGATGTTTAAGCTAGGGTTCATGAGATGGAGTTGAGGACCACATGAAACATGGTGTAGATGCCAATGATGTAGGATCGAGATGGTAAAAGGTCCTTGTTTGGTTTTGGTGATTGAGTGACAACCTTAGGTGGACTAATATGTGTTTGAGTGAGATACACAAGTGATTAGTCCACAAATACATCAGTGTGGGCAATACATGCCATGAAGGTTGAAAGGTCCTAATGGCTAGAGGGGGGGGTGAATAGCCTAATAAAATTTCTACAACAACACTTAACAAAATGGTTAGACAATTATGAGGCGAAGCAAGAGTTGCGCTAGCCTACTCAAAATGCAAGCCACCTACCACAATTCTAGTTTAGATAGTATCTATTCACACAATAGCTATGACACTACCCTATGTTAGTGTGCTCTCAAAGGCTAACTAAAGAGCCACATCAACCAAGCAAGCAAGCTCTCACAACTAGCTACACTAAAGAGCTTGACAACTAGTTTGCGGTAATGTAAAGAGAGTGATCAAGAAAGTTATACCGCCATGTAGATGAAGGAACCAATCAATCACAAGAGTGAATAACAATGAAGACCAATCACCTTGGAATCAAAGATGAACACAAAGATTTTTACCGAGGTTCACTTGCTTGCCGGTAAGCTAGTCCTCGTTGTGGCGATTCACTCACTTGGAGGTTCACGCGCTTATTGGCTTCACATGCCAAACCCTCAATAGGGTGCCGCACAACCAACACAAGATGAGGATCACACAGGCCACGAGCAATCCACTAGAGTACCTTTTGGCTCTCCACCAGGGAAAGGTCAAGAACCCCTCACAATCACCACGATCGGAGCCGGAGACAATCACCAATCTCCGCTCGATGATCCTTGCTGCTCCAAGCCATCTAGGTGGCGGCAACCACCAAGAGTAACAAGCGAATCCCGCAGCGAAACACGAACACCAAGTGCCTCTAGATGCAATCACTCAAGCAATGCACTTGGATTCTCTCCCAATCTCACAAAGATAATGAATCAATGATGGAGATGAGTGGGAGGACTTTGGCTAAGCTCACAAGGTTGCTATGTCAATAAAAATGGCCAAAGGTATAAGCTTCAACATGGCCATGGGGCTTAAATAGAAGTCCCCATGAAATAGAGCCGTTGTACCCCTTCACTGGGCACAATGCGGGCTGACCGGATGCTCCGGTCATGTTGACCGGACGCTCTGGTCATGTTGACCGGACGCTCCGGTCATGTTGATCGGACGCTGGACCTCAGCGTCCGGTCGCCCGACGACAGCCACGTGTCCCAATCTCAACGGTCACTTGAGTTGACCGGACACTGCACTATAACTGACCAGACGCTGAGCCACCAGCGTCTGGTCGTTTCCAGTAAGGTTCTAGAAACGCATTTTGCCCACCGGATGCATCCGGTCAAGCACGATCGGACCCTGCCATCGTCCGGTCAGAGACCCTAGCCTCTGTGCGCAGCCCGACAATAGGACAGGACACACTCTTACCAGCGTTCGGTTGTTTAAGACCTGTGCATCTGGTCGTTTGACCGACGCCAGCGTCTCTGCTGTTACAACTGACCGGACGCACCGGTTCCACTGGGACCAGCGTCCGGTCACCTTGTGACCAGCGAGACTAACTCCTTTTCATCTCTAACTTCTTCACCCTTGCTCAAATGTGCCAACCACCAAGTGTATCACCTTGTGCACATGTGTTAGCATATTTTCACAAACATTTTCAAGGGTGTTAGCATTCCACTATATCCTAAATGCATATGCAATGAGTTAGAGCATCTAGTGGCACTTTGATAACCGCATTCCGATATGAGTTTCACCCCTCTTAATAGTACGACTATCAAATCCTAAATGTGATCACACTCTCTAAGTGTCTTGATCACCAAAAACAAAATAGCTCCTATGGTTTATACCTTTGCCTTGAGCTTTTTGTTTTTCTCTTTCTTCTTTCCAAGTCCAAGCACTTGATCATCATCATGGCATTACCTTCATCATGCTATGATCTTCATTTGCTTTACGACTCGGAGTGTGCTACCTATCTTATGATCACTTGATAAACTAGGCTAGCACTTAGGGTTTCATCAATTCACCAAAACCAAACTAGAGCTTTCAATCTCCCCCTTTTTGGTAATTGATGACAACCCTTATACAAAGATATGAAATAAAATTCAATTGAATCCATGTTGCTTGCCCAAGCATATTTACCATGCGTAAAAGAATATGGACAAGTTTCATGAACCCCAAATGGTAGCTATTGCTCCCCCTACATATGTGCTAAGAGTTTGGATTGAAGCTTGCACATATGCTTTGATAGGGAATATAGGAGACAATGTCTACCAAATGATGCTAAGGTATAAAAGATGGACCTTTGAAGCAGTGATACTAATCGAAGTGCACCATTATACCATCCTTAGCACCATGGTTAGCTTTATACTACTTGAAAACATACTTTGAAAAGATACCACTTAGAAATACTTGGAAATGAAATCATTTGATATCCTATGCATGCTAGTTTTTCATTTTATCATTCAAACCTACAACTAGCATACATCACACAAGCATGGATATCAAAATTTAAAACTTATGCCATGCAAGCAAACATATGAAATGCACATTCAAATGCACCATACAGGTTCATGAGCTTGCTCCCCCTACTTGTGTGCTCAAAATTTTAATTGATTCCTTTCCTTTGTCATATCTCTCCCCCTATGTCAAATTCTCTCTTTTTGTTGTCTTTTTCACTTAGTACACTAATATTCTCCCCATGTACTAATATCTTTGTTATTTTCTCCCCCTATCACTTATATCTTTGTTTCTCTCCCCCTTTGTCATCAATGACCACAAAGGTTTAAAATATAGATAGGTAGAGATTATCAATGTCAATCAATGGGGTGAGAATCATTTTCCCAAATTTGGTCCAATCTAGATCATTTACCAAAGATATTTAACTCGGTTTGATCCAAGGACAAGCTTCTTCACACCTTCAAATAAGGGTTATCTTGTACCATGTTGAGTTAAACATTTAGAGCTCATTTTCTAGATTAAACACTAGGTTTACAAGCCCATAAACATGTCATATGCTACCACTAGATCAAGTCAAGCATAGAAGCAATAGTGATACCATATAATCATCAAATTCATTTAATTTTCATGAATGAGCCTAATAAAATGAAACCACTTGAAAGGTCCTAATAAAAAGGTCCTAATAAAATTGAGAATGTGACTAGATGCACTAACCATGTCCTTAGCAAGGATGTATGTCATGCCAATCAATTTTTACCTTAGGATTGCTCGAAGGAGAGGCATGTCATATGAGTGAGGGGGTGCATCAACACATATTTGAGAAATCCAATATATTCAACTATTCCTTAGCTTGCAAAACATTTTCTCATCCAATGGCTTGGTGAATATATCGGCAAGTTGATCTTCGGTGCCTATACTCTCAATGCAAATGTCCCCTTTTTTGTTGGTGATCTCTTATGAAATGGTGGCGGACATCAATGTGCTTTGTTCTTGCATGTTGAACTGGATTGTTGGTCAACTTGATTGCACTCTCATTGTCACATAGCAATGGCACTTTCTTGAACTTGATTCCAAAGTCACTCAAAGTGGCCTTCATCCAAAAATTTGTGCACAACAACTACCGGCGGATATGTATTTGGCTTCGGCGGTTGATAATGCAACACTATTTTGCTTCTTTGATGACCATAAAACAAGTGATCTTCCCAACAATTGATATGTGCCCGAGGTGCTCTTCCTTTCAACCTTGCATCCCGCATAATCCGAGTCGAAGTAACCAACTAGCTCAAACTTTGCTCCTTTGGGATACCATAAACCAACATTTGATGTATGCTTCAAGTACCTCAATATTCTCTTAGTAGCCTTCAAATGACTTTCTTTTGGTGAGGCTTGAAATCTTGCACACATGCATACACTAAACATTACATCCGGCCTTGATGCGGTCACATAGAGTAGGCTTCCAATCATAGACCGATACAATTTTTGATCCACCATATTTCCACTAGCATCACTATCCAAGTTTCCATTTGTTCCCTATTGGTGTGCTAATAACTTTGCTATCACACATGCCAAATTTCTTGATCATGTCCTTGATATACTTCCCTTGACTCACAAAAGTACCATTCTTCAATTGCTTGATTTGAAGACCAAGGAAGTAACTCAACTCTCCAATCATGGACATCTCAAACTCATTAGCCATCATTTTTCCAAACTCATCACAAAAATCTTGATTGGTTGATCCAATTAATATATCATCAACATATATTTGCAAGACAAATAGATCTTTTCCAATCTTCTTGATGAAAAGAGTGGTGTCAACCTTGCCCATTATGAACCCTTTAGAGAGTAGGAAGTCCCTCAATCTCTCATACCATGCTCTAGGTGCTTGCTTCAAGCCATACAATGCCTTCTTTAACTTGTACACATGGTTGGGCTTCTTGTCATCTTCAAAACCGGGAGGTTGCTCAACATATACTTCTTCATTGATGTAACCATTGAGAAATGCACTCTTAACATCCATTTGATAGAGCTTGATGTTGTGGGCACAAGCATAGGCTAGCAAGATTCTAATTGCTTCCAATCTAGCAACCGGGACATATGTTTCTCCAAAGTCAAGACCTTCAACTTGTGTATAGCCTTGTGCTACTAATCTTGCTTTGTTCGTTACTACTATTCCATCTTGATCTTGCTTGTTTCTAAAGAACCATTTGGTTCCAATTACATTGTGTCCTTTTGGTCTTTCTACTAATTCCCATACTTGATTTCTTGTGAAGTTATTCAATTCTTCATGCATAGCATTTACCCAATCAACATCCTTCAATGCTTCATCTATCCTCTTTGGTTCAATGGATGACACAAATGAGAAGTGTTCACAAAATGAAGCCAATCTTGATCTAGTTTGCACACCTCTTGAAATATCACCAATGATAGTGTCCAATGGATGATCCCTTGAAACATTGGTTGGTTAGAGGATTGGAACTTGATTGCTTGCACTTGCTTGATCATTGGATTGAGATGATGTACTAGTCACTTGATCTTGTTCATTATCATGAGAGCCACTTGTACTAACTTGATTTATATTATCTTGTACATTTGAGTTAGAGAGCACTTGCACTTGATCATCTTCATCATCATTCACTTGCCTAGGCCTCAATTCACCAACATCCATGTTCTTCATGGCAGTTGAAAGTTGAATGCCTCTAACATCTTCCAAGTTCTCATTCTCTACTTGTGAACCCTTGGTTTTATCAAATTCAACATCACGGACTTCCTCAAGAGTACCACTATCCAAATTCCAAACTCTATATGCTTTGCTTGTAGTGGAGTAACCAAGTAGGAATCCTTCATCACATTTCTTGTCAAACTTGCCCAATCTTATGCCTTTCTTCAAGATATAGCATTTGCAACCAAAGACCCAAAAATATGCAATGTTGGGCTTTCTACCATTCAAGAGCTCATATGGTGTCTTCTCTTTCAATGGGTGACAATAGAGGCTGGTTGCTACAATAGCAAGCCGGGTTGATAGCTTCGGCCCAAAAGGATTGACTCACATTGTACTCACTAAGCATAACCTTGCCATATCAATAAGTGTTCTATTCTTCCTCTTAATAAGGCCATTTGATTGAGGAGTGTACTTGGCCGAGAATTTATGTCTAATTCCAAATTCATCACATAACTCATCAATTCTAGTGTTCTTGAACTCACTACCATTGTCACTTCTAACTTTCTTGATGGTTGTTTCAAACTCATTGTGAATGCCCTTGACAAATGATTTGAATGTTGCAAACACATCACTTTTGTCCACTAGAAAGAATACCCATGTGTATCTAGTGTAGTCATCCACTATCACAAAGCCATATTTGTTTCCACCGATACTAGTGTATTGTGTTGGCCCAAACAAATCCATGTGCAATAACTCAAATGCTTTGCTAGTGCTCATCATGCTTTTCTTAGGATGGGTGTTTCCAACTTGTTTGCCGGCTTGACAAGAGCTACAAAGCTTATCCTTTTCAAACACAACATATTTCAAGCCTCTAACCAAGTCATGCTTAACCAATCTATTTAATTGTTTCATTCCAACATGACCAAGCCTTCTATGCCATAACCAACCCATGCTAGACTTAGTGAACAAGCATGTAGATAATCTAGCTTCACTAGTATTGAAATCAACCAAGTATAGATTCTCATATCTAAAGCCTTTAAAGATCAAATTAGAGCTATCTACACTTATGATCTCTACATCATCTACCCCAAATATGTATTTGAATCCAAGATCACACAATTAAGCCATGGATAGCAAATTAAAATTCAAGCTCTCTACTAGCAACACATTGGATATGCTCATGTCATTGAATATTGCAATCTTACCAAGCCCTTTGACCTTGCCTTTGCCATTATTACCAAATGTGATACTATCATAACCATCATTGCCATTGGTGTTGATTGAGTTGAACATTCTTGCATCACCGGTTATGTGTTGAGTGCACCCACTATCAAGAACCCAATGCCTTCCTCCGGCTTTGTAATTAACCTACAAAAGAAGATCAATTCTTTTTAGGTACCTAAACTTGCTTAGGTCCTTGAAGGTTAGTCACTAAGCTCTTTGGTACCCAAATGGCTTTCTTCTTTGAGCCCATCCATGGTTTACCAATGAACTTAGCCTTCACACCATTTGTACCCTTAGTAAGAATATATCATGAATCAAGCTTTATGAAGGATACATTAGTATTTTTGCTCTTGTTTTTGTATTCATCCTCCTTATGACCCACTTGCTTGCAACTAGTGCAAAACCGACCATTGTTCTTCACAAAACTAGTCTTGTGAGGAGCAAAGGCCACTTTGCCTTTCTTGGGGGTATAGCCCAATCCCTCTTTGTAGAGAGAAGCTCTTTGTCTACCCAAGCACATAAGCAAGCGGTCCTCACCACCATAATCTTTAGCTAAGGTGTGAGTGAGCTTATTGACATCCTTCTTGAGGTTCTCATTCTCAACTACTAGTGAGGCATCACAAGTGAGACCATCACTACTAGATGATGTAGAAGTGGAAGTGCTACAAGAAGGGTTAGTAGGAGCATCAATGATAGGCATGGATAGTGATTCATCAATTATATCACAAGTTAAACCTACATTGCAAGTTTCAACATGCTTCTCTTTATTTTGCTCATCAAGCAAAGAGGAATAAGCCTTTTCAAGCTTTTTGTGAGCCTTGCCAAGCTTCTCATGGGCTTCCTCTAGCCTCTCATGAGATGCATTGAGCTCATCAAAGGCTTGCTTAAGGGCTACTAGTTCCTTACGTGAGCTTTTACATTCCCTTCTCTTGATGTCAAAGTGTTCTTTAGCATCTTCTATCATGTCAAATAGTTCATCCTTAGTAGGTTCATCATTATCACTATCACTATCATGGTCATTTTCATATCATGTTCTTCATCGCTTTCATCATCACAAGAATGTACCTTAGTGGCCTTAGCCATGAAGCATGATGAAGATTCGAAGAGAGAAGGCTTCTCATTGATAGCAATGCTTGCAAGAACCTTCTTCTTGGTGGTCTTGTTATCATCACTATCATCACTTGAGGAAGCATCACTATCCCAAGTGACTACATATGAACCACCCTTCTTCTTCTTAAATGTCATCTTGTCCTTCTTCTCTTTCTTTTCCTTCTTGTCCTTCTTCTTGTTCTTCTTGTTGTCATCATCATTGTCGCTATTGTATGGGCATTGAGCAACAAGATGATCTTTGCTTCCACATTTGAAGCACCTTCTTGACTCTTCTTTGTTCTTGGATGAAGACTTCTTTCTTCTAGCACGGTAGCCCTTCTTCATCATGAACTTGCCAAACTTCTTGACAAAGAGAGCCATCTTCTCATCATCATCATCATCCCAAGACTCATCCTCTTCACTTGACATTTCTTGCTTAGCTTTTCCCTTGGATGATGTGGCCTTGAATGCTACACTCTTCTTCTTCTCATCCTTCTTCTCATCTTTCTTTTCCTTCTTTTCTTCCTTCTCATCATCATCTCTATATGTATCATCGATCATGATGTCTCCCAACACTTGGTTTGGTGTCATGGTGTCCAAACCACTTCTTACTAGAATAGTGACCAATGTGCTAAATCTTGAAGGTAAGCATCTCAAGAACTTATGGGAGAAGTCCTTGTCCTTCACCTCTTCTCCAAGTGCTTTGAGATCATTGATAAGCACTTGAAGCCTATGAAACATCTCTGACACACTATCATCCTCCTTCATCTTGAAGCTTGCAAACATCTCTTTGAGGATATATGCACCTTTTATGGCTTGAGTGCCCTCAAATGATTCTTCCAACTTCTTCCAAGCTTCATGTGCCATCTCAATATTCTTGATTTGCTCAAATGTTCTTTCATCAATTGCATCATGAATAGCACTTAGAGCAATGTCATTGTTTTGGAGAAGCACTTCTTCGGCCGTGGTGGGATTCTCCGGATCTTCAATTTCAATTTTGGTTTCTACCACCTTCCACATTGGAATTGTCCTTTCTTCAGCCATTGCTGGAATGAAGGTTTGAAGTTGCCTACCAGACATAACTGTCCAGAATGTAGCAATCAATATTGGGGGTTTAGGCAATCTCAAACCAACCAGCCAGGTCTATCCATGCTTAAGATGCATATCATCATAATAACATGGATCAGTGCTTAAAAAATGGAAGTGTTCATAATCGGCTAGAAAAAAGAGTGGTTGATCAAGATTGGGCTGATTATGAAGAAGAGGGCAACGAGAAAAAATATGTTTGGCAGGAAGGCCAATGGTGTCCAGGAGGTTTGACAAGAAGCCAGAAGAGAAGGGTGCAACGCCTAAGGAATAAAGAGTTGGAATAGGCTCAGGCATCCGTTAAACCTCATGTATGGCGTACTAAGCAAACAACTGATAGAAAGCTACCATCGGCTAATATTCAAATGACTTTTTTGTTGCCATCAAAGTTCAGAGCTCTGGTAGATCAAGAAGTTTATTTGGATTTCGATGAATCAGAGTATGAAGAAATGGTTGCCAAGTTAACAATTATGCAGCAAGCGATATTTGATAAACCAGTCAGGCATCGACACCTAAAAGCTTTGTATGTAAAAGGTTGGTTGATGGGAAGCCGGTGAACAAGATGTTGGAGGACGAAGGTGCTTCTATCAATCTCATGCCTTACACCACTTTTTATAAACTTGGCAAGGGACCAGGAGACCTGATGGAGACTGACATGATGCTTAAGGACTTTGGAGGTAATGCGTCTAAGACCCGGGGGGCAATAAACGCCAAACTAACAATCGGGAGTAAAACTCTATCGCCACATTCTTCATCATCGATGGAAAAGGGTCATATAGCCTGCTCCTCGGTCAGTGATTGGATTCATGCAAACTGTTGTGTGCCATCAACCATGCATCAGTGTTTGATTCAATAGCATGGGGATGATGTCAAACTAGTTCACGCTGATGAGTCTGTGAGCATTGCAACAGCCGATCCAGTCTTCTAGGAACTAGGAGACTTGGAATGCTTTTCTAGCAAGTTATGGGAAGGAGGCTTCATTAAGATCAGCAATGAAAGCCAACAGCCGATGCAAGCGATCGGCTCTGAGAGTTTGCTTTAGTGAATAGATGAAAGCTCTAGTTTGGTTTTGGTTCATTGATGAAACCCTAAGTGCTAACCCTAGTTTATCAAGATGATTATGAGATAGGTAGCACTACTCCAAGTGATGAAGTAACGACGAAGATCATGACAATGGTGATGGCATGGTGATGGTCAACTGCTTAAACTTGGAAAAGAAGAAAGAGGAAAACAAAAGGCTCAAGGCAAAGGTATAAAATGTAGGAGCCATTTTGTTTTAGTGATCAAGACACTTAGTGAGTGTGATCACATTTAGGATAGATAGCCGTACTATTAAGAGGAGTGAAACTCATATCGAAATACAGTTATCAAAGTGCCACTAGATGCTCTAATTCATTGCATATGCATTTAGGATCTAGTGGAGTGCTAACACCCTTGAAAACATTTGTGAAAATATGCTAACACATGTGCACAAGGTGATACACTTGGTGGTTGGCACATTAGAGCAAGGGTAAAGAAGTTAGAAGCGAAAACAAGTTGGTCGCGAAGATGCTGGTGTCGGTCAACTGACCGGACGCTAGGGTCTGAAAGCACCAGACGCTGGCTGCTTGCAGTCCGGTCGAACTGGTCAGGCCAGGCACAGTACCTAGGGTATTGCACTAGACGTTGGTCTATGTCCGGTCAAGGTGGACCGGACGCATCCGATCGAAGAAATACGCCTCGGGGAGCTTACTGGAAATGACCGGACGCTGGGGCTTCAGCGTCCGGTCAGTTTTGCCGGTGCGTCTAGTCAGTTTTGTAGCCATTGGAATCTGATGAACAGCGTTTGAAGCAAGTGACGCGTGGCATCCATCGGGCGATCCGGACGCTAAGGCTAGGGTCCGGTCAGTATGACCGGAGCAGTCCGGTCAGAGCGCGTTTTGTCCAGTGAAGGGGTATAACGGCTCTATTTGATTGTGGCTCTATTTATAGCCCCATGGCCAGCTCAAGGGAGCTCTCTTGCACATTTTCATTGACATAGCAACCTTATGAGCTTATCCAAAGCCCTCTCACTCGTCTCCATCATTGATCTATCATCATTATGAGATTGGAAGAGAATCCAAGTGCATTGCTTGAGTGATTGCATCTAGTGGCACTTGGTATTCATGTTGCGCTGTGGATTTTGCTTATTTCTCTTGGTGGTTGCCACCACCTAGACGGTTGGAGCAGCGGTGAAGGATCGGCACAAGTTGGTGATTGTTCGTGGCCACCTTCAGTGATTGTAAGGGGAGTTGTACCTTCCCCGGTGGAGTGCCAAAAGGTAACTCTAGTAAATTGCTCGTGTCATTGAGTTACCTCACTTGTGGGTCGGTTCTTGTGGTGTCCTATCGTGTGGACGAGGTTTGTGAAACACCTCTTAGCCACCGAACCACCAAAGTGTTGGTCGACACAACGGGGACTAGCGTGTTGGCAAGCACGTGAACCTCGTGAGAAAAATCGATTGTCTCTTATCATTTGCATTCTCCCAGTGATTGGCTTAATCTTCATCTTGTGATTGGTTCATCCCCTACACGGCGGTATAATCACCCTACTCACTCATTTACATTCTTGCAAACTAGTTGATACAAACTCTTTAGTGTAATTAGAATTGAGAGCTTGCTTTATTATTTACATTCATCCAGTTGAGCTCTTGGTGAGTAGTTACATAGCAAGTTTGGGTGCCTAAGTAATCATTACAACTAGAATTGTTGGATAGGTGGCTTGCAACCCTTGTAGAGCTAGAGCAAGTTTGCATTACGCTATTTGTCATACTAATCAAATTGCTCTAGTTGATTTGTAGATTTTTAAATAGGCTATTCACCCCCCTCTAGCCATATTAGGACCTTTCAATAGACACGACTTCACATCAGCCATTGGAATAAAAAAAATAAGCATTAGTTCTGAGTATGGGTTTAGGCCGATGTATTAATGCTAAATAGAATCCTAAGTGCGGATCATAATTGATGGATTTCTTAAACGAAGTTGTATTGCACTTGATGAGATGCTTGCTCTGGATCGATCGATCGTTTAACCTTTGGTATGAAAAGTTCTATGGCAAAAAATATTCAAGGGGATGTTATCTTGGCATTTGATAGCCGATTCGTTTAGTCGTCGGCTCTAATAGTTGGTACGTTTAGTCGTTGGCTCTAATAGCCGGTACCAGAAGGGTATCGCCTCTAGTTCAAAAATGAAGAAACTTAAAAGACATAAAAGCCGATATGATATGTGTCGCCTCAAGAGCAAGAAACAAAAGCAAAGATAGTCGTACACAAGGGCATTGCACTGAGACACATTCATGAAAGAACAGGAGTCTTCATTCATCGAATTACCCTAAGTACAAACTAATCGAAGACCTTGTTTACTACATCCTGAGCAGATGTAATGTCCACAATGGCCTCCGCAGCAATGATGAATTCTTTGAGCAGGTCCTCATGTCCCTTAGGGTTGTCGCCCATCGAGAAGCCAGCCTCCATGGCATGGAGGTCATACCTAGTCTAGACTTGCGCCGCGGTTAGCGCCATTGATGTGCCGTGATGAACGACATGGAGGGCGATCTCCTGAGCACGGGCTAGGATGTCTTGGAGGCGAGCATTGATGAGGGAACCTCAAGCATTGACAGCATCTACGGCCATGTTCGCCACCAGTTGGAGAGACTCCAACTGCACCGTTAGAGCTAGCAATCACAGAAGACTATCAAGATAAAGATGGTGGAAATTAGAATGGAAGCATTCATGGAACTCATCTTACCTGCCACCGCGGCGTTAGATTCAGCCAACCACACTCGAACGACACTAGGCCTCCTCCTCGACCACATGAAGGGCAGCCTAAGAGACCCCGAGGTGAATCTTGAGTTGGTCATTCTCCCAAGTCACCTTAGAATAACGATTCTAAGCCATCCTCCACTCATGAAGGAAACATCGAGCATTGTTGCCATTGTAGGAGTCGGAAGAATCCGACGACGAGGCTAGCATAGAAGATGCAGCGTCAGACGGTTCGTCGGACCTAGGGAGAGGACGAAGACTGTCATTCATAACAAACCTATAGTCAAGTCAGAACAGTTCATCATAAACAAGAAATGTAAATCTCACCTCATGCATCGGAGACGCTAGTTCATCGGCATGTTCTCCTTCGGGGTCTCCTCCACCATGCGCTTGCCTCGGTTGTCCTCGCTGGCCATGAAGGATGATTGGATCTATGAAAGGGAGAAGGAAAACCGCTACAAGGTTTCAGCAGGCAGAGAAGAGCAAAGGAACAGTTGCGAGTGGAGATGTGTTCGAGGCCGAAGCCATCGTCTGGTATTTGAAGACATGAAGCGAAGAGGCAGATGCCTCGGGGCATGCAAAAGGCAACCGTAATTAATAGAAAGCGAAGCACCACTTCACCAATGCCGAAGAGAATACGACACTAGGTGATTAAGGACAGAAGATCAAAGGGTTCGCTTAATGAAGGCTGTGTTTTCAGACTTAATTGGATTAAGATTAGAAGCTTGGGATCGGCTGTCTCAAATCGGCTCTTTAGCTGAGACAAGAATTACGATTAAGTGACGAAAAGTATGATCGATTATACACAAGATACACGTTAACATGCAAATTACAAGGCTAGAGCATCCTGGATTGCGTTCAGTACTTCTAGCCGAATAGCATCAGCTTCTGCAATCTGTTGCTTATCTTCTTTGGCTAATCCAGGAATATCCTCAAGGTCGCTACGGATGACCCTGCCTTCTCTAACCTTAGCCAGAAGTTATTGCTACTTCTGTTTGATGACATTAGGTATTTGAGCCAGGGTGGACTTGCGATGGTCAATGGCAGCCTTCATATTTTCCAGCTCTGTCTCAAGTTTTGCGCGCTTGATTTCTAGTTGGGACAACTTTGGATCGGTCCTAAGGGAGGAATTCTTTAGATCTTCAATCAACTGTGTCATCTCTTTAGCCTCTTGCTTGTTGAAGTGCCTCTTGGCCAGTAAAGTTTCACGATCAGACAGATTCCTCTGAGCCTTTTTCACCTTCAGGGCTTGAACCTCAAAGATGGATAAAGATGATAAGACTCTAGAGAGAACTGGGGATGAATTGCTCTTGATGGCCAAGAGGACCCTCTGCATTGAATTGGTGTCTTGACCAAATCGGCTATATTCTTCTTGAACATTGGCAATACGTCTCTTAGCCGATTCCTGGTCTCCTCTAACAAAGCTTCCTTAGAAGAGGTGGCTGACGAACTGACCTCATCTTCATCCAAATATTCCCCAAGATTGAATGAATAGCTCAAAGCTGGGAGATCGAGTGCCTATATATAAATCTTGATTAGAAGATCAGTTCATGACAAAATGGATGGCGAAGTGGACACAATACCTTTTCTATAATAGCCTCCATCTAAAAAGAAGGGACGGCCGATGATGCACCAGTGATGACTGGTTGAATCGGCTCTAAGCTTTCAACATTGGTATCTACAAGTAACAAGGAAAAGTTTTTAGTTCATAATCGTTGCATAAGGATAAAAGGATGTATGATTTTCTTACCATCAGTTGTATGCCAAACTAGGGAATCGACAGTCTGAGTGTCGACAACAACTGGATCACCTTCAGCACCAACAGGATCACTGAGTGGACTATCAGGCTCCTGCCCTTGCATAGGTGTTTTCTCAGGAAGTATCTGGCATGATAAGAAGTCAAACAGAGGATGAAAAACTGAATAAATCAAAAGTTAGAGAAGATACTCTGACATGCAGCAAGGAGGGAACTCACTTTTTCTACTGTTGTAGAAGCATTGGTCATTTCAACCAAAATTGACTCCTTTTGAGGATCAACCGATGGGGGCTCAGTTGGTGTTGAATCAAATGACTGGGATAGCAGTTTCACAGATTGGGACGTAATACTTGATAACTATGAAGGGATGGGATCAGAAAGGTGAACATCAGTTCGAGAAGAAGAGGAATTGTTTACCTAAGCAGCTGATGGCCTTGTTCTGTGAAGTCTCTTCCTAGTAGTAGTTTTCTGGGTTGTCCCTTGAGCTGCCTTGCGCTTTGAAGGTTGATACATCATGATAGTTGAGGCAGCATGAGTTTTCATCAATTTTTTCAGTGAAGGCGTAGCCGATCCCATTCTTGAAACCGAGCACGGTAGCTGGTAATCTATGGGACTCCCCTTCCTATCCAAGCTCAGAGGATCAAATTCAACATCCTAAAAAGATCGACTAGAATGGTTGGTAGAGGAATCCATCGAATGATTTTTGAAAGGGAAATAGCAAATTACCTCTCCATCAGAAGCAAATTCTCCATCCAGCACAAAGGATGGATCGATCCACAGAAAATATGGGAGCGCCATTCCTGCCACCAGGAGTTGAAAAGAGTGGAAGATAGGCTAACCCTGATCTAGTCATGCAAACAGAGGGAAGGAAGATCTGATCCTAGTTGAAAAACTCTGGAGGCTTCCAGTACTTCACTAATATCTTCCCATGGCTTCAGTACTGACGAGCTACATAGGATGGGTTATAAAACTCATAAGTTGGAAGGTTGCCTGGAATGAAAGAGCCTATAGCCATTTTGCCACAGGCCATGATGAAACTCGGCTGGAAGAACATAGGGCTTGACGAAAGAATTGAAGATTGTGGCTACCGCATCGTCCGAACAGCCTAACTCAAATCAAAACTTGAATGGGAAGGTCAACTCATCATTCTCATCATCATATGGTAGCCAAGTCAGGATGTCTACATCAAACCCTTTGTAGAACTTCTTGAAGAGATGGCCAATGTCAAAATCAATTATTATGGCCGATGCAGCCTCACCATAGCTCATACACTGTCGAGTTCTTCCTTCTTCACCTCTATATTTCTCATCAAAGTTGGAAGAAGGGAGGCTCAGGCTCTTGAGATCAAACCTCACAAACTTATGCATATACAGGTTAAGCCACAGTTGTATTAACCACCAAGGGCCACTGACAGTATGTACTGGTTCATTCTTTAGTAATTGGGTAGCCACCTGGTACATCAGATGATAAGCGGCTCCTAGCAGATACTTTCCAAGAGGGATATCATTACCTAATGCTAGGTGCTCCACCATGAGTTTGTGATTGTAGGTTGGACCACAAGATGACCCACAAAAAATGAATCTTTCCAGCCACATGTTTAGAAAGGCCACATATTCCCTTTCGCTGACAGCTGATCCATCTTCAATGTGGTTCAGAATGTAACTAGCCCATCCTGTACAATTTGCTATTTTGGCTAATTTCTTGGAGCCAGCACTCAAGTACTCATAAGGTTGCATTGGTCCAGTAATTCTAAGGCCGGTCAACATGTAAACATCAGCCAGAGTGATGGTCATTGGACCATGACCAAATACAAAGGCATTCAGTGCATTGGACCAGAAATAAGATGTAGAAATCAGGAGTGAATCATTCCTCTCCATCCCGGACAATGAGAAGGTCAAACATTGGTTTAGATCATAAAGCTCCCAATCTCCACCTTTTTTCTCAGACACCCTACGAAACTAATTTCTCTATCCCTTAGGCATCTTTGGCCTAATTTTTGAAGGGAGTTTTGGTATTCCAAGAGGACAAATCCATTGTAGATTGTTTAAAGGGGATTTGGCTGGTTTCTTGATGGATAAAATTAGATGGATTAGGATCGCCCATAGGCCCAAGGAAATAGATATTGGAGGCAACAGCTGATGGAATCAAGATTTCATTCCTCATTTCCTAAGAAATCGGATGAAATAAGTTTGAGGAAAAAAGAAATACAAGGTAGCGGCCGATGATTGGAAGAGCGAAAACTTGGAGACATACCTCAGGAACGTGGTCAATGGTCGCCATTACAGCCGAAATAGGTTTGAATCTGGCGAGGATCGCTTGGATGACGACTTGTTAGAACGGGTGATTCGCTAGGGTTTGAGGCCTTGGCGATGACAGCGTCGGCTGTTGAAGTTGGCTCGAGAAAGAAAGAGAAAGTAAAAACAGGCCGAGTGAGTTGGAAGAGATACCATTGGGGAGTTATATAAAACTCAGGCCGGGAAGTCAGGAGTCAAGCGTATATCTCGGATAAAACAGTTGCGGTTTGGTAAACTAATGAACTGGAATTTTGGAATAAAATCATTTTATCCCAAAATTGGGGGCATGTGTTTACACCTAAATTTGGGAGAAGAGCGCGGGAACTCGCATGCGTCCAAGATTGTGCCAATCAAGGAATCGATTGCGTAAGGATTGATATCGGCCGATTCGGATGCAACACTAGGATCGGTTCTCTTTGAATGACGTTAGCAGATAACGATGATGAGATATGATTGGCGTCGGGGAGATACATGTCGGACTCTACAAAAAGGAAAGATTAGGGTCCAAGTTATCTTAAAATAGGAATGTTTTCTTCGTACCAAAGATTGTGCCGAGTCGTACTCGAGTAGGATTCATGTTTAGGCTTCGGTATAAATATCAAACCCTGGCTATTGTAAAGACAACAATCAATCCAATATAAGTTACTTACTTTTTTGGCTCCGGCCACCCCTTAGGAGTAGGAGTAGAGTAGATTTCGGCGAGTTCTTCAGTGAGTATGGCTGCATCGATCCAGTCGACCTCCACAGCTTGTCTATAAGTACTGTCATGGCTTATACCTCTGTTCGTACGGCTGCATCGATCTGGTCGACCTCTATTGCAACTCTAGTATAAGTTAGTTATCGACTCTTGTCTAGTTCAAGTACGGCTGCATCGATCTGGACGACCTCCACTGCTCGAACTAGATTAAGGTCAAGTTATCGGCTCTATCTAAGGGTGGCGTTCCTTCGGATAGATTCATTAAGTTACCGATATTTCTTATTGCTTCCATTATTTATTTAATTACAGCAATATCACTTCGCCCGATTGGGATTGTTCTAGATCGGCCTTATATCTTTTTTAACCCATCGTTTGTTAATCTAAATTTGATATAATCTGCTACTTTAAAAGATGAGTTATGTTTTATCGATTCTTCTTACACAACTCCATGAGCTTTAACTGATTTATTCTTATGAATATGCAGGAATTGACTATTTAGTCGATCTCCTTTCATATCGGCTCTCAGAGCCGCACATTCGGGACTGTCTGGCAACACCGGCACTGTTCCACCCTAAATTACTGATAAACTTTCTCTCCTTGTCAATTACAGGATTAAATTGACTTGCACGTCTCGGGAGGACTGCGCAGGATCGACCATCCCTATGCTGAAGCTAGGCGGATCTCAAGCTCCATCGAGCGGACCCTTCCGGCTTGCTTGTGTGCCCTTGGCACGGGACAAAATTTCCATGTCGACAAGGGCTTCTATGTTTGTTCCCCTTAATATGAATAAGGCATGGTCGTGGACGGTGAAAGAATTCGAATCGCTTCAGAAGAACGTTTCACTTCCATCAACCATTCTTTTGACGGTTCTGCTTTAGGGGAAACTTCCTCAGAAGGAAGTGTAAGCTTTTCGTGCTAAAAGAGTTTTGAGGTATTACCATAATCCTCGAATTCGATAGGGAACTCCGAAGGATGAATTAATCTTTCCTTCGATGTTCATGGTTTAGGTGAGGGTTCATAAGTCGAATCTAAAGATGCTACGAATTTGGATTCGACTGATAAGGACTCCTCAACACTCAACATGACTTTTGCCTGGATGAATTTTATGAAGGAAGAAGTGTGTTTAGCTATGAAGTTCTCAAGGAATGTTACTTGTTCCGTCATAGTTTTTATGTGTAAAATGACCTCCAACAGTCATGTCTAGGCATAGGTCAGCATCTATGTCAAGACCAGAGCAAAAGAGATGCAATAATACGCCATCGGGTAAAGACAATTATGTGCTGGCGTGTATTAACGCAGAAAACCTAGCCCTAGGCTGCACCTATAGACTCCTTCTCGTTCTGCTCAAAGTTGAGGATCGCCCTTGGTAGAGAGATAATATGGGACATAGAGAAGAATACAAGATAAAACTTGTCTTTAAGTTCTTCTCAGTCTCAATTCGTACTTTCTACGGTTTGAGTGTACCATTGCTTCGCCTTCTCCGTGAGAGAGAAGGGAAACAACTTCCACTTTAGAGTTTCTTGTGTCATGCCAGATATGCTCAGGCATGAACTCATTTTCTCAAACTCTCGCAGGTGATGGCAAGGGTTTTCGTTGTCATGCTCAGAGAACGTGTCACACCCCAAAATTTCCATTTTAGGAAGTGACTAGAAAACACTAAACAAAATAAATTATTTAATATTTTTTCCTAAAATTAACTAAGATTTAGAAAGTTTGTTATTATTTAGTTAAATAAAAATAGTTTTATAAAACTCTTCCTAATTAAAATTTCCATATGGGTTGCATTCATACTGGTTGCATTGATTTACTTGAGTGAAAAATAAGTTAGAAAATTTGATTAAGCCTGGAATAAGTTTTGTTCTATTTACAAAATTCAAAACAAGTTTCAAATTTATTTTTGTCAAATTGAGTTTCAAAACACTCATTTATTTATTGATAAAAAACTTAAAATTTCGTTTTGCATCAAATCTCTTCCTGGCCTAATGTTTATCCTATCTAATAATACCTTCAAATCCAACACAATCTCTTCCTTTCTTTTCTCTACAATATAATTGGCCTTTTCTCCGTTCTTTGTTTTTCTTTTTCCTTGAGCTTATTTTACTTTGCACGTCAATAGCCCAAAGCAGCAATAATCACCAAGCTAGCCTCTACACATTCGTACATGCATGATGCCTCTAATAAACTAATACCATTCAGCTTTTAGCAGAAGAATACTATTCAGCAGCTTATCTCTCTTATACTCGCATCAGGTTGACAGCCTCGGCCCATGGCAGCAGCACAAGCGTTGGTCGCTGTGGAGTGCCCAGGCCGGCAGCACTTCTCTGCAGCTCACTGCAACGGAGGGCCTACCTGTCAGGCTGTCTTCAACCACGGGCAGGAATTCCTCTCTCTTCCTCTTCTCCATTAACAAAGAATCCGAGCTCCACAGAGCTCACCTCCTTTACTCCGGCAATTAAATCCCACAATAGCGCTGCTAGCTATAACGCTGCTCTTCAATAGCCCTACATCAAATGGACGTACCTCCATTTCCTCTGTCCGTTAATCCGTCTGCCATTGATGCAATGAACCGAGCTCCATTCCCGTCCACGTTCATCGTTCCTATCCCTATAAAAACTGGAGCGACCTCGCAAGCGCACGCTGCTGGTCCTGCGCCCCTCCCTGCACCTTCTGTCCCGCGCCAGCACCGCCAACTTCCGCCGTCGCCGCCATTGTTGGGCCGGCTCGAGCTCGTCGATCTTCTCAGCCCTGGCCGTCTCCGTCACTCCTGCTCGGCCCTGGGAATCCGCAGAGGCACCAGGAATCCGTCTCACAAGCTCTCGTCGAGCCCCAGCACCCTCATCGTCATCTCCCCATGCAGAGGAGCCGCCGTTTGTGTCCGCCACCGCTTTGATCTCGTCGGCCGGCCCTCTCCAACTCCGGCTTCACCACCAACCGTTTCGCACGGGCGAGCCGCAACCCACGCGCTACTCCTGGAAGAGAATCCGTGGCCAAAGCGTCGAGTCCACGCTCGACCGCGACCCTCGCCCGGCCGAGTTTCGTCTCACTGCCGCCGACCATCACCGGCTCCACACTACACAAAAACGATTTGCCGCCTTGCTATTTTTGTAGGGGCGCCTCTGTACTGTGTTAAGCCGCTCCTATAAATGGTCGCTAAATGAGTTATCTTTATAAATAGATTTATAGGGGTGATCGATGTTATCAGCCATCCTTATAAATGACCCGATTTGTAGAGTCGATTCTATATTCAGCCGTCCCTTACAAATCAGATTTGTATAGGCGGCTCAATATTGAAGTGCCTCTACAAATATACGCCGAGTATTAAAAATTAAGCACTAAAATTCAAATTTTGTAAATGACCTCGAATGGAGAAACAATCAAAATAAAAGTTGTAGATCTCGAAAAGTTATGAAACTTTATAGTTCACAACTTTTTCAGTTGAGATCATTTACTACTTGAAAATACTGTTTGAAATTAAAATTTGAAATTGTTGAATAACTCTAATTTCTCTTTTTAATATCTGGCTAAAACTTGTAACTAGTCTTTCTCCCTCATACTAACTTCAAATTTGATGATTTTTTTAAAAATTTCTAAATCATGCCCTATTAATTTATTATGTTCTTACCACTATTATTTTATCCATCTTTTCATGTGACCGTGTTTTATCTATTTGAATTTTGAATTCCAAAAAATAACAACTTCAAACGTTATTTTGGAACACTATTTGATTTCAGATGAAAAAATTATGAACATAGAAGTTGTAGAACTTATCAAGATCTACAAGTTTTATTTTGATTATTTCTTTATCCGATAAAGTGGTAATAACATTGTTCACAAAGTTTACATATCTCTCTTATAGTTTCATAAACAATAAGAGGGATATGTAACATTTATGAACAATATTACTACCATTATATCGGATGAATAAATGATCAAATAGAAGTTGTAGATCTCAAAAAGTTATGAAACTCTGTAGTTGACAACTTTTTAATTTGAAATCATCTTATCAAGGAAAACTACATTTGAATTTCAAAAATTTTGAAATTTGAATTTTTTAAATGACCTCGGATGGACAAACAGCAAAAATGAAATTTGTAGATCTCAAAAAGTTATGAAACTTTGTAGTTGATAACTTTTTGATTTAAATTATCTTGTCATGGAAAACTACGTTTGAAATCATCTTGCCCCCATAAATCAGTGATTTGTAGCCGCCCTTTCATAGGGGCGGCTGGCAAAACCGCCCCTACAGAGGGTTACCAACCACCCCTAAAAACATTTTTCTATGTAGTGCCATTCCGCTGCCGGTATCTTCACCAGTGGCTTCGCAGTGCCGTCCTCGTCTCAATCCGCCTCACGCCGGAGCACCTCGGCCAGCGGAGCCCCAACACGGCCGACGCCGGCGAGCCCCTTGCCGCATGGGAGCACCACCACGCCACCGTCCCTGCTGCTGTGAAGACAACCAGAGCAGAGGCTACTCTCGGCCATCCGTTTCCAGATCGACGGCAATGATTTTAGCTTGACCGCCGGTCAACTAAAGTCATGGTGAGGCCACGTCATCTTTTGTCTTCCAATTATATCGCGCCATGTCACTGTCAACGCCATCTCATCATAGTCAACAGACCTGGTCAATACCTTTTGCGGTCTAGCCCCTATAATTTTCTGAAATCATTACACTGTTCTATGTGTCTGTAATATCTTTCGAGCTAGCCCCTATCATCTACGGTTAATTCTGTTTCATCCAAGGACAGAAATGTTTTACATTAAAATGGTGTTATAAATGTTTGTTTAATATTGTATAAATAACCTTTTATATAAATATGTTTTAAATATTTTTTGTCTTAGTAAAAGTAACTCTAAAAAAATAAATTTATATATGTTTTTTAAAATAATGTTAATACCATGCTTTTGTTTATAAAACTATTTAGAGACATGTTTTCAATATCTTGTCTTCATAAAATAATTATGAAAATAAGCTGATTTGCTTCTATAAAAGAATTATAAAACAGATGTGTATTTTGTCTTCATAAAATGATTAATGATGCCATAAAAATTATATCTATGACGACACTAATGTGTTCCTATTTATAAATTAATTTTAAAAATGACAAAAGACCTTTTTAGCTTTTATAAAATATAGTTTTGTGGTCCAAATATTTACACTTTGGACCCTATCTTTTGAAAAGTAATTACAACCTAAGTCCTTTTAGTTATTATAAATAAATCTTCGAAACTTCAAAAGCTTATAACTTTATAACCGTAGCTCCGTTTTAGTTGGTTCTTGCGCTCATGAGTTCGCAACGACGAGTAGTACATGTTAGTTATCTTTATAGTACGCTTTTGTAATGATTGGTGTATTATTTATAGGTTCTTGTGATGCTTGTGATGCTTGTACCGATTGTTTGCTGACGATAGAAGTGGAGCTACATGAGGAGCATATTTGAGAAGTGGAACCATCGGCATGTGTTTTGGAAGGCAAGTGTAACATGAGTACCCTTGTTACCTAATAACCTTATATTCACATTTCATGTGCATGTGTCTAATTTGATGAACCCTTAAGGACTTTACCTAGAACTATTGTACCCTGTATTCCTTGATTACCTTTGGGTTTATGCATATGGGTAGTTGCTTAGTCTGCAATCACCAAACTATATAATGTTAATCTTGACTAATGGATTATGGAATCAATGTTAAAATAATGCTTTTTAGCAACATGGACAGAAGGGGGCTAGAGCATTGGACCTTTTTTGGGTGCTCTAGTCTGCCCTCCGTAAGGACTGAATCTTAAAGCGGCAACCCAGGACTTAGCGTATAACCACGAGAACTACATGGCTCTGGTCTTAGCCTAGTATCTTGATCTGTTCTAGTTCATCAGTAGCTTACCAAAAGGGCAAGAGGGGGCACCAGTTGGTATGTTTCTTTTCCTGCCAGTGTGTGTACTATGTTGTGACCATGAGTGCCTACTCCTGGAGGAGGGCTGCATACAGCTAGACAGCTAAAATCTTAGCGGCTACTACTTATTAGAATGACTGGTCAAAAACTTCATAGTGGTCCCTGTCGACTTACCTTGGAAGTGAGTCAAGAAGGCTGATCACCTTGGGCAAAGGGCAATCATGACTCGTGGTGAAAGTGTACAAACTCTGCAGAGTATAAAACTAATATATCAGCCGTGCTCATAGACACTGAGCGGCCTAGATCCTTTTGAAATAGATGGTTCTATGGATGGATTGGGATATGATCAACCTTGATGTTAAATATACTTTCACCTTGGGAGCTTAAGCATAACCTAGTGACACAGGTTTAACATATAAAATATGACTAACTAAAAGTGCTTACTGTAGTTCAACTGTAACACCTCTGGTGTTTTAACCCAGCACTAAAATTTGACATGTCATCATATGCATTGCAAAGCATTCATGAAGTAGAAAATTTTGAATGCATTCACTAAATAAGCTTTATTTCATAATGTTGTTATTTCATGTGATGTGATTCAAAACCCTAAATAAAGATCATGACTACAAGGGTCAAAATTCATGTGATCATGTGAGGTCATGTGTCATTTGACTCAAATAACCCTAATGGGCCATGTTACTAGGTCAAAAATCAAAATTTAAGTAAAAGGAAGACAAATCAAATTTGAATTCAAATTCAAATTATAAAAGTCCTTTTTGCCCCTTTTGACTAATTCAAAATCCATGTGGAATTTGGGGTTGAGGCAAAAAGCAAAGTTGGAGATTATTTTATGTAGATCAACTTTGGTATTCAAAGTTTTTCAAGTTTACATATAAAATTTGGAGTAATTTTAAAATGATTCAAATGCTCAAATGCATCCCAAATTCAAATTTCAAAATGGAGGAAGAATTTGAAAATATTCCTAGAAGCAAAGTTGTAGAGTTTGAGAAATTGAACAACTTTCATTTTTGGAAATTTTCAACTTCTTTAGAAAATTTGAGAGTAATTTGAAAAATGGACTCAGTGGCAGTTTTGTAAATATTTCAAAAATCAACATCCACCTCTCTGCTTGCCGCCGACGCCACGCGGATGTCGCCGCCGATCTGATTTCGCTGCTTTCACGCGCAGTGACACGCCAATACCTCCGTGGCGAGTTCGCCCGTGTGCTGTCAACACCGCATGCCTTCCTTCTTGCTATAAATAGGAGCACGCCGTCGTCATTTCGCAGTTTTCCCGATCGACTGCTCACCGCCGGTGTCCTGCCCGCACTCGCGCAATTCGTCCTCGCCAGTAGTATCTAGGGCCAATTGCTTTGGCCAGAAGCTCCGCCTCGCCCTGCCGCTCATTCCTGACCTGCTCGCCTCGCCTCTAGCCTGTCAGCACCGCCGCGTGACTTCGTCTTCTTCGGAGCCGGCCGGAGCTCCACTATCCTCGGTCTCACCGTGGTCCCATCGATCCTAGTACATCTCCGTCTTCACCGAGTCTACCTACGTGATCACGGTGAGCTCCTGAACGTAAAGACCATTTCGCTTTAGTCCCTACTGTAACGTCACCATGGCTACGCCGTACACCATCGTGCCCAGGCCGCCATGCCCGGCGTGGAGGTGTCTCCGGTGCACCTTTTTCCTTTCTGATAGCTGAGATCGGTTCGAGGGAAAGAGTAGGCCATGTAGGTGCGGTCTGCTTCGCTAGAGCTTCACCGCTGGCGCGTTTTGCCGATCGGAACTGACAGCAGCCGCCGTGCGTCTTCTTTGAGTCACTGACAGCGGGGCCTGGCTGTCAGTGCGAGTGAGGAAGAAGAACAGTGCAATTTTGTATTTTCTGAATTTGTGAATAGTGCTGAAACTTTGGGAATTTGTAGGAAATTCATAATAGCTCCAAAAATTCTGAAATTTTGTGTGTAGCTTCTGTACATGTTCTAGTATGATTTAAAAATTTGAAACTGTAAATTTGAATAAATTTTTAATGTTCAAATATTCAGTCCATTAATTGAAAAATGCAATTTCCATGATTTTTGTAGGTCACTATGTAATTTCAAAAATTATGAAATTTATTTTGGTACACTAATTTGTCATAAGGAAGCTTACATAAAATTTTCAGGTCATTTGGAACAAGTCCATTTTTGGGCTGAATTCCAAATTAATTCAAAAATAAATAAAGGCAAACCCTAAGTGTTTGATTAGTGTTGGATCTTGTTTTGGTCATGTTTTGTGACTAGTGGGGTTTCAAGATCCATTTGGTCAAGTCACATGTGTGGTTCTTGATGGTAGGATTGCAAGTTGGTTTTGTTGGCTTGCAACTGTACCGTGAAAGAAAATCATTTGCGGGTGTTTTTACATTTCATGTACCATGAAAGCATCATGTTTACATTATCATCATGTTAAAGCATATGTTATCATTTTGTGTAGAACCCGAGAGTGAAACGATTCTAGTTGAGCAAGTTCTGGAAGAATCCCCGGTTGTCACGGGATTCGATAATCGTGGTACTGATCCGAAACCTGAGATCATCAACGAAGGCAAGCCCTAGTTTATGCATTAAACCCTTACCTTGTTTCCTTTGAAAAGTTTATCACCTATGTTATCTATTGCATTAAGTTGATTTATTCAAATGTTACCTACTTGATGCATTACCTACCTTGATAATTGTTTACCATCCTTAAAGATGTTTTCTTTTATAAAGGCGTAGAATGCTTAGTATGCTTTATGATAGGCTTTCAAAATAAAAGTTTTGATACAATCAAAGATGGCATACTGGCCAAAGAAAGAAAGAAGGTAGAATGAACTAGAGACTAGTCGGGTGACTTATCTTAAATGTTGGGTATTGTTGCCGACTATGTCGCTTAAAGGCCACTCATTGTGGATCTTCTAAACGAGACACTTTGTAGTACTGGTCACATACTCCGGTAAGCCTACTTCGGCTAATCCAATACTAAGACGAATGCCCACGCACTGGGAGTGGAGAGATGGCGGGAGTAGCGTGTACCCTCGTGGCTGGAATGTGGCTCGGATTTGAGGTGTGCTGTGCTCTCGGGTGGCGTGGAGACGGCTTAGTATAGGAGGATCCGGTAGCGAGGTTGATATATGCAAGATTAAGTTCTACATATGTCGTGTGATAAGGAATCTCCAGCTGGGACTTGAATCAATTCGAATTGCCGGTGCTCCATGGATATGGAGACTCGATTCATTACAGAAGCAATGCAGGACTGGTGAATTACTAAAATATGAGAAAAGAATGGAATGAGAAGGAATGGAATATGGGAAAAGTACAATTAGTTTGAGATAATGAACTAAAGGTCTTAAGGGTAAAATTTGAAAATAGGATAAGAATAGTAAGCTTTTGGCAAAGGACTTTGAATTTTGCTACATCCTTACCTTGTCCCAAACCCCTGCATCTTTAAAAGTATTACACCCCATTATGTCGGGTTAGTCTTGTTGAGTACCTTTGTACTCAGGGTTTGTTAACCCTTGTTGCAGGTGAGTCACATGCGCAGGCTTGTTTTGGTCCCTGATTGCATGTATGTGTTTGAAGTCAATGACGATGAGGAGTGATGAATGGCCTTTGGACAAGGCACTAGTTTGTATGATAAATAAAGTTAATGTAATATTATCCCGCTACTATGGTCGTATGACACTTGTGGTATTGTAAGTTTGAAAACAACTGGTTTGTAACTATGTTATCTTAAGACTTCTGCTATCTTTTACTCTGGTATATATTTGAATAAACTGTTGTAATATGCATTGTCTGTGATTGAGATCCTATTTGAAAAGAGAATCGTGGATGATTCGGGTTTCCCGAGGACACCCGACAGACCTGTTGAGTTGTTGGGAACTCGTGTACGCTATCCGAGGTCTGTTCAGACAACGATTGGTGCACGTGGGCCCGATTCCTTAGGAGGTTCTGCCACAGCTAGTATCAGAGCAGTTCCCATCTAAGATCATTGTAGGTTACTTTGGAAAACCTTCAAAATGATTTGGATCAAAGAAAGTAAACTTGATATTTTAAAGTTCAATTTCTTTCTTCTTACCTTTGATCTAGACTCAATCCTGACTTATTTGAAAAGTTTGTGGCGGATAATATGATTAGGTTTGTCCTATGTATTAAAAATCTAGTACTTATGATTATGTAAATCTTTTGTACTTAGATTCGTAAGATTGATTCATGCATCATGCTTGAGCACATTGCATAATAATTTCCCTTAATAGTGGTTGGGTAAGTAATGTCAATCCCACTCTTGCTAACCTCCATTATCCTCAAGCTATTCTTAGAGTCCTACCTTAAATCCTACAGGCTATGGCAAAGACCAAGAAAACTGCACGCAAGTCCACCGAACCTCATGGAGTCCCTCATCACCAATTGGCACCAAGAAACCACGAGCTTGGTGAGGGAAGTTCCAAGAACCTAGGAGAGGAAGGATCTTCAAGCAACCCCGCCAACATCGAGAACCTTAACAAGGAGCTCAACACTCTTCGTCGAGCTCATGCCAAAGATCAAGAAGAGCTGGCGGAAATGCAAAGGGGTATCACCATGACCATGGAGCTGTAGGAATGAAGCCTGGACATGAGAGGATGCGGCCAATGAACGCGTCCATGAGTTGGAGTTCTACGTGGAAGACCTGGAGATGGACAATGCCATTCTTCATGAGAATGTCCACCTGTTGTACGCTCAACTTCATCCTCCTCATGGGGATGGTGAAGTTACAGATGAAGAAATGATTGTAGATCCAGGAGAAGTCGAGAATGAAGAAGAGGAGGAGGATCCTGAGGAGTTAGTGTACTTCTCAGATGAAGATGAGGTTTCTTCCGATATGGGCACGGATGCAGAAGACTAAAAGCTTAGAGTAGTAATAGTTCATTTACTGCTTTCCTAGAAAACTAGGGTTGTCTTGTGGGATACAAGACATGTAAAATAAATAAGGACCCTTTGTAGCATGAAACCTTTTTAAATGCTTTTAATAAAGAATAATGTAAGTAAACGTGTTTCTCTAACAGATGCCTCGTCCTATTACCTGAACCGGTGCTAGTGGCTCGCATGACGATGATGAGTGCCCAAATCCTCCACCAATGCCTTCGACTATGGCAGATGTCATAGCCGCACTCGTCAACGCAACGGCAGAGAATGCTAGGCTGTTAAGGGAATTGGCGCAGAACCAGCAAGCACCATACCCTAATCGTGACCGTCAGAATAATGGAAATGATGAGTCAACCTATGTGGATTTTACTGACACCCGTCCGCCTGTGTTCTCTAAGGCAGAAGAACCTTTAGAAGCTGATGATTGGCTTAGGACAATAGAGCAAAAGTTCAAGCTGATTCACTGTATCGAGGTTCAGAAACCAAGGTTTGCGGCACAGCAACTCTGAGGAGCTGCTGGTGCCTGGTGGGCAAATTTGGTAGCAGTACAGCCTGCTGGTCACCAACTCAACTAGAGGGAGTTCAAGGATGCCTTTAGGGCACACTATATTCCTAGACGGTGTGATGACCATGAAGTTAGAAGAGTTTTTGGCTCTTAAGCAAGGAGAGCACCCGGTGATGCATTATGTTGGGCGTTTCAATCACCTGTCGTAGTATGCTATTGAGTATGTGAATACTGACAGGAAGAAAAAGAATCATTTTCTTAGAGGCCTGAACACTAAACTTCAGACCATGATGGCAACTTGTGGTAACGCAACTTACCATGAGACAATCAACATTGCTATCGCTTCGGAGGAGAATTACCGCCGACACAAGGAGGCAAAGAAAAAGAAAATATTTGCTACCGGATCATCAAGTGGCAAGTGTCAAAAGATAGTATACCATCCTCAGAATCATGGCTGTGCACCATTCCGCCCACAACAAGGCCAAAGCAGGCAACAAATCTTTATTCACCCTACAACTAATACGCCTTATACTCATCAAGCACCGCAGCAGCAAAATAATACAAATAATGCAAACCGCAATGCTACTCCCCAGAATCACAATTTTCCATGCTATAATTGTGGTAAACCCAGACATTTTTCTCAGAGAATGTCCGTATCCTAGGAAGAACAATCCTGATGCACCCAAAGCCCCTATTAATCAAGCTCAGAATCAGTACAAGGGCAATGCTCAGAACAATCAGAAGGGTCAGGCTGAGAAGAAAACTAGAAGGGTCTTCTATACTCAAGTGGAATCTATTCCAGAAGGAGAACCAGTAATGATGGGTATGTTTCCCATTGCTAAGCATCCTGCAATTATCCTTATTTGATTCTGGTGCATCCCATACATTCATCAATCGTACATTTGTTGTGAAGCATCGGATAGCTATTGGGGAAACAAAAGAACCCTATCATATACAGTCGCTCGGGGGACAAATCTGTACAAGGGAGGTAGTTCAGCATGTACCTATTGATTTGGGAGGTTATGAGTTCCCTACCAATATGCTGATATTAAAGGATCAAGATATAGATGTGATCCTTGGTATGAATTGGTTAACTCAACACGGGGCTATCATAGATGTCCTACGTAGAACCATAAGGGTAAATGCACCTAGGCAGCAAAACCCAACTTCTCATCCAACTTCCCTTTCCTAAGAGTACAGTGGAAACAGTCTGTGCAACTATTGTTGAAGGAGCCGAGAAAATTTCAGTGGTATGTGAGTTTACGGATGTCTTTCCCGATGATCTGCCTGGTCTACCACCAGACCGAGATGTAGAGTTTAGAATTGATCTGAAACCAGGGACATCACCAGTGTCTAGAAGAGCATATAGGATGCCACCTAAAGAACTAGCAGAACTAAAAATGCAACTACAAGAGTTGTTAGACAATGGTTTCATTCAACCCAGTTCATCACCTTAGGGATGCCCTGCTATCTTCGTGAAGAAGAAGGACCAAACCTTAAGGTTATGTGTTGACTATCGGCCATTAAATGAAGTCACCATCAAGAACAAATACCCCTTACCCTGAATTGATTTGCTTTTTGATCAACTTGCGGGAGCTAAGGTATTCTCGAAGATAGACTTGAGATCAGGGCTATCACCAGATTAAGATCAGACGAGAAGATGTGCCGAAGATAGCATTTACTACCCGATATGGTCTATATGAGTATTTAGTCATGTCTTTTGGGCTGACCAATGCCCCGGCTCATTTCATGTACCTGATGAACTCAGTTTTCATGCCCGAGTTGGATAAGTTTGTCAGTGGTGTTTATTGATGACATTCTTATCTACTCTAAGAGCAAAGAGGAACATGCGGAACATCTCTGTATTGTTCTACAAAGATTAAGAGATCACCAACTATATGCCAAATTCAGCAAATGTGCATTTTGGTTGGAGGAAGTACAATTTCTGGGTCATGTGCTATCTGCTGAAGGTATAGCTATTGATCCGAGCAAGGTAGAAGAAGTCCTTAACTGGAAAGCACCTACCACTGTTCATCAAGTTCGTAGTTTTCTGGGGTTGGTAGGGTATTATCGTCGGTTCATCCCTGACTTCTCCAGAATTGCGAAGCCAATTACTGGACTATTGAAAAATCAAACTAAGTTTGTATGGTCAACAGAATGTGAAGAGGCCTTTCAGACATTGAAGAAGTTGCTGACAACTGCACGAGTATTAGCACAACCTGATATCGAGAGGCCATTTGATATCTATTGTGATGCATCTGGAATTGGTATTGGCTGTGTTCTTATGCAAGAAGGCAGAGTCATAGCATATGCTTCCTAGACAACTCAAGAAGCATGAAGAACATTATCCCACCCATGATCTTGAATTAGCTGCTGTTGTTCATTCACTCAAGATTTGGCGACATTATTTATTGGGCAATATATGTCATATCTATACGGATCACAAAAGTTTGAAATACATCTTCACCTAGTCAGAATTGAATATGAGGCAAAGAAGATGGTTAGAACTTATCAAAGATTATGACTTAGAAGTGCATTATCATCTGGGCAAGGCTAATGTGGTTGCCGATGCCCTGAGTCGCAAGAGTCATTGTCATTGCCTAATTGTAGAACCTATGCAGCGAACATTGTGTCAAGAGATGGAGCATCTGAATTTACAAATCATAGAACAAGGTTCCCTATCCAATATTGTAGTTGAGTCCACTATCAAAGATCAGATCATTGCTGCTCAACAGAAAAGTAAGGGCATAGCCCATATTAAGGATAAAGTCAGATCTGGGAGACCAACATGTTTCAAGATTGATGAATCAGATGTCGTATGGTTCAAGGATAGATTGGTAGTACCCAAAAATCCGGAGCTACGAAAGCAGATTCTTGATGAAGCTCATTCTACAAGATACTCCATTCATCCGGGTAGCAACAAAATGTATCATGATCTGAGAAAGAGATATTGGTGGACCAAAATGAAAATAGAAATAGCTCAATATGTAGCCAAGTGTGATATTTGTCAGAGAGTCAAAGCGGTTCATATGAAGACTGTAGGTCCATTACATTCTTTGCCAGTTCCATCTTGGAAGTGGGAAGATATTTGTATGGACTTCATCGTGGGATTGCCTAGGACATCTGCAGGCTACAATTCAATATGGGTTATTGTTGATCGCCTAACCAAGATAGCTCACTTTCCTACTAGTCAGAGATAAATATCTAGCGGAGCAGTATGCAAAGCTTTATCTTGATAGAATCTTCAGTCTGCATGGGCGCACCCAAGACCATTGTCTCTGACAGAGGGTCATTGTTCATATCCAAGTTTTAGAAAAGTCTACATGAGTCTTTAGGAACTAAACTTATCCGTAGTTCTGCTTATCATCCGCAAATAGATGGATAGACTGAAAGGGTAAATCAAATTCTTGAAGATATGTTGAGAGCATGTGTCCTTTCCTTTGGTGCTAAATGGGATGAATGCCTTCCCTTAGCTGAATTCTCGTATAACAATAGCCATCAAGAGAGCATTAAAATGACACCATTCGAAGCACTGTATGGCCTGTAGGTGCCAAACTACCTTTAAATTGGTCAGAAGCTGGAGAACGTTGGTTCTTTGGACCAGATGTGGTCAAGGAAGCTGAAGAGAAAGTTAAACTCATACAAGCCAATATGAAGGTAGCTCAATCCCGACAGAAAAGCTATGCTGATAAGAGGAGACGACCGCTAGAATTCAAAGTGGGAGATTATGTCTACCTCAAGGTATCACCGATGAAAGGAGTTCATCGTTTTGGGATTCGAGGAAAGTTGGCACCCCGTTATGTCGGTCCTTTCTAGATCCAACAACGATGTGGACCAGTCGCCTATCGCGTCAAGCTACCAGATCACATGTCAGCTGTGCATGATATCTTCCATGTATCTCAGTTAAAGAAGTGTCTTCAAGTGCCTGACCAAGAAATCGACTTTGGTGATGTAGAACTAGAACCTGATTTGACTTATGCCGAGTACCCCATTAGAGTCTTAGATTAGAAAGATCGAGTTACTCGAAGGCGTACAATCAAGTTCTACAAAGTACAATGGAATCAACACACTGAAGATGAAGCTACTTGGGAGTCCGAGGATTACTTAGAAGAGAACTTTCCTGACTTCTTCGCTTCTATCTAGTTGCAATACCTTGTCTATATTGTAACTTGTCTTGTTGTTAACAGAATGGAAAACCCCCTCACTAGCCTTTTGAATAAAGTTATGATGTGTTAGCTTGACACATTTCCTTTTCCATTACTTAGCCTTAAGTTTTAAATCTCGGGATGAGATTTCTTTAAGGGGGAAGGGTTGTAACACCTCTGGTGTTTTAACCCTAGCACTAAAATTTGACATGTCATCATATGCATTGCAAAGCATTCATGAAGTAGAAAAGTTTTGAATGCATTCACTAAATAAGGCTTTATTTCATAATGTTGTTATTTCATGTGATGTGATTCAAAACCCTAAATAAAGATCATGACTACAAGGGTCAAAATTCATGTGATCATGTGAGGTCATGTGTCATTTGACTCAAATAACCCTAATGGGACCATGTTACTAGTCAAAAATCAAAATTTAAGTAAAAGGAAGACAAATCAAATTTGAATTCAAATTCAAATTATAAAAGTCCTTTTTGCCCCTTTTGACTAATTCAAAATCCATGTGGAATTTGGGGTTGAGGCAAAAAGCAAAGTTGGAGATTATTTTATGTAGATCAACTTTGGTATTCAAAGTTTTTCAAGTTTACATATAAAATTTGGAGTAATTTTGAAATGATTCAAATGCTCAAATGCACCCCAAATTCAAATTTCAAAATGGAGGCAGAATTTGAAAATATTCCTAGAAGCAAAGTTGTAGAGTTTGAGAAATTGAACAACTTTCATTTTTGGAGATTTTCAACTTCTTTAGAAAATTTGAGAGTAATTTGAAAAATGGACTCAGTGGCAGTTCTGTAAATATTTCAAAAATCAACATCCACCTCTCTGCTTGCCGCCGGCGCCACGCGGATGTCGCCGCCGATCTGATTTCGCCGCTTTCACGCGCAGTGACACGCCAATACCTCCGTGGCGAGTTCGCCCGTGTGCTATCAACACCGCATGCCCTTCCTTCTTGCTATAAATAGGAGCACGCCGTTGTCATTTCGCAGTTTTCCCGTCGACTGCTCGCCACCGATGTCCTGCCCGCACTCGCACAATTCGTCCTCGCCGTAGTATCTAGGGCCAATTGCTTTGGCCAGAAGCTCTGCCTCGCCCTACCGCTCATTCCTGACCTGCTCGCCTCGCCTCTAGCCTGTCAGCACTTCCGCGCGACTTCGTCTTCTTCGGAGCCGGCCGGAGCTCCACCATCCTCGGTCTCACCGTGGTCCCGTCGATCCAGTACATCTCTGTCTTCACCGAGTCTACCTACGTGATCACGGTGAGCTCCTGAACGTGAAGACCGTTTCGCTTTAGTCCCTACTGTAACGTCGCCGTGGCTACGCCGTACACCGTCGTGCCCAGGCCGCCATGCCCGGCGTGGAGGTGTCTCCGGTGCACCTTTTTCCTTTCTGATAGCTGAGATCGGTTCGGGGGAAAGAGTAGGCCATGTAGGTGCGGTCTGCTTTGCCAGAGCTTCACCACCGGCGCGTTTTGCCGATCAGAACTGACAGCGCCTCCGTGCGTCTTCTTTGAGTCACTGACAGCGGGGCCTGGCTGTCAGTGCGAGTGAGGAAGAAGAACAGTGCAATTTTGTATTTTCTGAATTTGTGAATAGTGCTGAAACTTTGGGAATTTGTAGGAAATTCATAATAGCTCCAAAAATTCTGAAATTTTGTGTGTAGCTTCTGTACATGTTCTAGTATGATTTAAAAATTTGAAACTTGAAATTTGAATAAATTTTTAATGTTCAAATATTCAGTCCATTACTTGAAAAATGCAATTTCCATGATTTTTGTAGGTCACTGTATAATTCCAAAAATTATGAAATTTATTTTGGTAACACTAATTTGTCATAAGGAAGCTTACATAAAATTGTTAGGTCATTTGGAACAAGTTCATTTTTGGGCTTAATTCCAAATTAATTCAAAAATAAATAAAGGCAAACCCTAAGTGTTTGATTAGTGTTGGATCTTGTTTTGGTCATGTTTTGTGACTAGTGGGGTTTCAAGATCCATTTGGTCAAGTCACATGTGTGGTTCTTGATGGTAGGATTGCAAGTTGGTTTTGTTGGCTTGCAACTGTACCGTAAAAGAAAATCATTTGCGGGTGTTTTTACATTTCATGTACCATGAAAGCATCATGTTTACATTATCATCATGTTAAAGCATATGTTATCATTTCGTGTAGAACCTGAGAGTGAAATGATTCTAGTTGAGCAAGTTCTGAAGAATCCCCGGTTGTCACGGGATTCGATAATCGTGGTACTGATCCGAAACCTGAGATCATCAACGAAGGCAAGCCCTAGTTTATGCATTAAACCCTTACCTTGTTTCCTTTGAAAAGTTTATCACCTATGTTATCTATTGCATTAAGTTGATTTATTCAAATGTTACCTACTTGATGCATTACCTACCTTGATAATTGTTTACCATCCTTAAAGATGTTTTCTTTTATAAAGGCGTAGAATGCTTAGTATGCTTTATGCTAGGCTTTCAAAATAAAAGTTTTGATACAATCAAAGATGGCATACTAGCCAAAGAAAGAAAGAAGGTAGAATGAACTAGAGACTAGTCGGGTGACTTATCTTAAATGTTGGGTATTGTTGCCGACTATGTCGCTTAAAGGCCACTCATTGTGGATCTTCTGAACGAGACACTTTGTAGTACTGGTCACATACTCCGGTAAGCCTACTTCGACTAATCCAATACTAAGACAAATGCCCACGCACTGGGAGTGGAGAGATGGCGGGAGTAGCGTGTACCCTCGTGGCTGGAATGTGGCCGGATTTGAGGTGTGCTGTGCTCTCGGGTGGCGTGGAGACGGCTTAGTATAGGAGGATCCGGTAGCGAGGTTAATATATGCAAGATTAAGTTCTACATATGTCGTGTGATAAGGAATCTCCAGCTGGGACTTGAATCAATTCGAATTGCCGGTGCTCCGCGGATATGGAGACTCGATTCATTACAGAAGCAATGCAGGACTGGTGAATTACTAAAATATGAGAAAAGAATGGAATGAGAAGGAATGGAATATGGGAAAAGTACAATTAGTTTGAGATAATGAACTAAATGTCTTAAGGGTAAAATTTGAAAATAGGATAAGAATAGTAAGCTTTTGGCAAAGGACTTTGAATTTTGCTACATCCTTACCTTGTCCCAAACCCCTGCATCTTTAAAAGTCTTACACCCCTGTTACATCGGGTTAGTCTTGTTGAGTACCTTTGTACTCAGGGTTTGTTAACCCTTGTTGCAGGTGAGTCACATGCGCAGGCTTGTTTTGGTCCCTATTGCATGTCTGTGTTTGAAGTCAATGACGATGAGGAGTGATGAATGGCCTTTGGACAAGGCACTAGTTTGTATGATAAATAAAGTTAATGTAATATTATCCCGCTACTATGGTCATATGACACTTGTGGTATTGTAAGTTTGAAAACAACTGGTTTGTAACTATGTTATCTTAAGACTTCCGCTATCTTTTACTCTGGTATATATTTGAATAAACTGTTGTAATCTGCAATGTCTATGATTGGGATCCTGTTTGAAAAGAGAATTGTGGATGATTCGGGTTTCTCGAGGACACCCGACAGACCTATTGAGTTGTTGGGAACTCGTGTATGCTATCCGAGGTCTGTTAAGACAACTGATAGGTGTACGTGGGCCCGATTCCTTAGGAGGTTCTGCCACATCAACCAGTGTCTAGCCTTTTGAGCCTTGCATCCCCTCATGTTATACTTGTTGAGTATGGTGCCCTCACACTTGCTTTACAATCAACAAAAATCCTAGATGGGTACCAGATGGTGGATCAAGTGAAGAGTTTCTTGTGGAGTCCATGAATACCAGGCAAGTGTTTCCCCTAGTCAACCGTCCCTGTGGAAGTATGGAGACCCAAAGAGAAGATTAAGAGTAGTTTCTACTATGCTTTTGTAATAGATGTAAGTCTTGTGGTAACTATGTTTTGATATGTAATAAAAGCATTGTCTTTGATAATCTCCATATTTGTCGCTATATGTGTCATGTGGACTATCCTGGGCACACATATAGTTAGCTGCTTGGTAATTCTTCAAAAAACCAGGTGCGACAGAATGGTTGTGCCCGAACCATGGATTTTAATCTAGGGGTGGAGTCACAACTAGATGAAAGGTTTGTTTTTGAAGGTGGCATAGTGAACTCCCCCTTTGAAATGGAAGCTTTTGGATAGGAGTGGATTTCATAGTGGAAAAGATAAATGAAGATATTTTTGTTTTTATAAAAAAATACAGATACGAGGACAAACTAGGTTTGAAGGGAATACAACAACTGTTCCCCAGCAACGGCGCCAGAAATGCTTGTTGGCATTTCTAAATGCAATTTCCAAGTATGGAGATAGAATCCATCCCCGGTAATGGCGCCAGAAATGCTTGTGGCATTTCTTAACGTCATCACTAAGATTTAGTAAACCTTAGCAATGTCGCCAAGAAATACCATGACGATAGTTCCTAACGACTATAGAAAATATCCAGCGAGCGCACGGATCTATCAGTTATAGCATTTCATCTGGAAGTATTCAGAGGTATCGTTATCTATATTTTTCCAAAGGAAGGCAAGGTGTAAAGATTCTAGTATGGATATGAACAAGATGACATGCTTGTAAGTGAACCAAAGTGGACACACACTTGGGCCAACCTAAAGCATAAAAGAGAATGAAAGAATAAAAGAATGTTCCTAAGTGGAGTAGGCTTGTTCTAATATAGCCATGCAAAGAATACTTTAGGATCATATAAATTACATTGTTAGAGCTAGACCTAAGTGTAAGATGTATGGGGATATCTCTGGGTACTAGTTTGCCAGCAAGCCAGGGAGACTTTACGAACTCCTATACGAATACCCGAACGTGGGGGATTATAAGGGATGGACAAGGCTGTCACCTCCTATCACCTACCCCTCAAACATGGAGCACCATCACATCTGAAGGTTCCCATATACCAGAGCACCACACCCATGTATAAAGAAACTACCCATATCCCCTAGGGCTCTGACCCTACGGATCAACAAGCATAGGACATGGGCAAACCCGAAGGAACGATGAACCGTCACCTCAACTTAGCTCTAATTCTAATCATATAAGTTATATGAATGATTAGGCTTAATGTTCTACATGCTAAGTTCATAAACATAGAAACTATACTCTAGTTCATATGCCATGATCCTAACAAAAGGACTATACTCCAGTTCACAAGCAAGTCTATATTGATAATATGAGAGCAAGACTTTAGAGGAATGATTCATCTTATTCATACCAAGATCTCTCTCTAAGGAGTCAAGCCCTCCAAGGTAGCTTTGCCAAAGCTCCAAAAGACTAATAAAGTGTAAAAGAATACAAGTATGGAGGTGTGAGGTGTAGTGGCTCCAAATGAGGTGTGTGTGAGAGAGGGAGCTCTCCCCCTCTTCTTATACTACTCTAAGGATAGTTTGTAGGGAATACTCAGAGATCCCACATGCAACCAGTCCTAGGAGCATTAATGGCACCGCCTGATCTAAGGTGGGCCCGAGAGGTAGCACTAGAGGTGTGGGCACACCCTAGGGTGCAGCTGCACCCTGGTTGGCCCCTCTGGCCACCGCCTTCATGTGGCGGGCTGCTGGATGGTCCTAGGCTGCTCCTTGGGTGGTTTGGCACCTAGATTTGATGTGTAGGTGAGCCTTTCTTCTTTATTCCTTTGTGCAAATCTTCTTTATGCTTTTTGGATTGCGCCTTTTGGTTTACTTTCACTGTATTCGTGTATAAGTCCTGGAAAATAGTGATCTCCTAAATACATGTGGAACTTTGTTAATAATAAAGGCATATGTGTATAAGTTTGCTTATTTCTCCTCTTTTTTAGTCTTAATTGGTGGTCGGATTTGGTCGATAAGGACCACCAATAGAGGGTGTGTGTGTTGGTGTTTGGAGATATAGTCATCTAAAACTACAGCATGGATCTTTAAGGAATCCGAATGGGGTGAGGGATTGTACTATGTTCAAAATCAAGAAGTGTTTTTCTTAATGGTTTTATGCACATGCTTGAGTGCTCTATGATAGTTATTGTGGATATGGAGGGAAAGACATGGAGGACAATTCATAAAGCACGTAGTGCTGAAATGTCCATCCATCAAGCTTAGGGTCATCTGTGTGTGTTGTGCTGATTTTCACAATATGTCTTGGCTTTTAGTGTGGATACTTGAAGACTATGGTACTGATAACTAGAGATTGAAGCATGTTGTGGACACTAGAGGAACTATTTGGACACATCAATATTAAAGTTGGTTCTGAGCTTTGTGATGTGGAGTATAGAGTGATTACAATTCACCCAGAATGGAATTTCATTTTTCTTGTTGGGAGGGATAGAACACTGATTGCATATGACATGGACCACAGAAAGGTTCATGTCATCTATGCCGACTTTTGTAGACCGAGAGGGCAGTTTCCATATGAATAGGCCTTACTATCTTCCTTATGTTCCACTGTTCATGTAGTCAATAGCAGAGAAGTAAAGGTGCATTTGCTGCATTTTGTCGTCATGACAATCTTTGTTGAGGTAGGGAGTTGTTTTCATTCTATGTATGTATAGGCCAATTTTGGCTTGTTAACTAGAGGAATGGTATGTTCAATATTATTAATTCAGCTACTTTGTTCAGGTTGTGGATCAGAGATGCAGAAGAGGGGTTCCATGGTGCATTGGCTACCAATCTGAAGGATGCACTAATTATATTCATTTTGCTTTACAAGCAAGAGTGCCACATAGGAGGAGCACAGCTACGTCAGTTTCGTTACGTAAGTCCATAGACATCAGTAACTTTAGTATGCAATCTATGTACCACTTGTGTTAGGACATCAGTTGAGAAAGATGTTATGGTAGCGTCCATTGTTCTTGTAAAAAGTACTCTTGTTTGTGAACATGATTTATGGATGTAATGAATATATATCTATATGCTTAGTGTTTAGTAAGCTATTAAGGGTCAAGCGGAATTAGTAAATATTGTGAAATCAGATGAAATTCTATCACCATTGGATGTAAGCGTCGTTCATTGTTTTGTTATCACCACTGCCGATGGTAGTGCAAATATCCAACACCGTCACTATATGTATAATGCAACAGGGATCAAAAGTATATCACCGCCGAATTGTTTAGTAACCTGACACAGACTAAACAATCATCAAAGGTGGATCGTGGTGCAAGGCGACGGTGATCATGACCTTTAAACTAGCAGTTCATACACTAAAGCGACAGTGGTGTTAACCTCTACACATACGTCTCGGTTGTTGAAGCGACAGTGAACCCACGCCATAGATAGTCAGGTCGAAGTACAAGGTGACGATGCTAGTGACCACTACACAGGCAGTTGATATGCCCACATGATGGTTTTGATAGCCTCGGCATAGGTGGATAATTTGCCAATGTTCCAATGTTAGTGTATACCCACAGCCGAGTCGTGCTCTAATGCGACGAAAGTAAGGACCTTATCACGAACAGATCATAAGCCAAAATGGTGGTGTTAGTGTACACCACAGTCGGTCTCAGATGCCGACGGTGAGGGCTATGACCATCACTATCGATAGCTTACTGCTGAGTCCAAAATTGGACTACAATGGGGGTTATGATGTGGCTGTGAAAGGTCTGAATGTAGTAGTGCATGTGCACTCCATCCTCCTTCCTTGGATCAAACTGTCATAAAATGAATGGTGGCGATGAGCCAAAGTTGTGGTTCCTTGCTTGTTGATCGAGGAGAGGCAGTGGGAGTCATCTGTTGGAAAAAGGGTGGTCATGCAATGTACTCTCACTTCCATGTGGGCCCTTCCTACTTGGCGAGGAGGCTTCCTTATTTCTTCTAGTGGATGTACAAAGTGGTTGGGCCACTTGGAAATCTTTTGGGCATGAGTTTTGGGCCCTTCAATCCATGAGAGATGCACATACACCATCCAAGAGAAAGCATAGTTTGCATTCAATGGCTAGGACACTTGGTTGTATGTTTCCTCACTCCACACCAAAATTGAGTTCAATTGGCAAAAATTAGTATGTTGTGCAACTGGCCCATTTTGTCTAAATAGGTCCATGTTTTGCACACAACTTCTAGATGTGTTGGGATGGTCCATTTGACATACTTGGGGTCAGCCAACCCCCAAGTTGGGCCACAAGCTTGGATTTTTCGTCCATTTTGTACCTACATTCAAATAGAGGACATGTACATGTTGAACCAAGTTAATTATTTGAACCAACGTCATTCATGGTTGACTTATGTCCTTTCATATGTGACACTTTTGTGACATTTTTACTATCCAAAATGTTGACGAAATCATTGTCAACAATTAGTCCATTAGTTGTTAGTCAACTACCAAAACCAAACTTAGGGCTTTCAATCTCCACCTTTTTGGTAATTGTTAACTTAAAGGAGCAAGATGCCCAAGAGGGGGTGAATTGGGTAAATCTAAAATTTACAGCAAAATTAAAACATATCCTTTAGACCATTTCACCCTTGTGACTAATTGAGTGTTTCTAGCCTACCGTGCAATGTTTTGCATCCTAGTTCTGACCCTAGTCTAGCATGGCTATTCTATTATTGTAAATACATGAAAGTGAATTGCTAAAAACTAAAGGAGAAGTGTTAGGAACATGGCAATATTTTTCAGAGGTATTAGAGAGTTGGTGCTCTCCACTAGTCCTTGTTGGAGCACCTCGCAAGGTATTGCCCCCTTGATACATGCAAGGACCAAGTGCTCTCCATTGACTGATTATTTGCCACTCTAGCACAATGAATCACCCACAACCATTTACACCATGAGTTGGGCCTCACACAATCACCATCGAGAGATCATCAAACTCCCAATCATCATGTGTTGATACTTCTACTCAAATGGATAATGCCGCAAGGGCATGTAAATCATTTTAGCACTTCACCCAAGAGTATTCAAAGGTATCGAATTTATATCCTTAGGGAAAGCATATGCCTTAGATAACTAATCAATATGATCTCAAATGACTATATCACTATTAACCACCTGACTCTAGACAGGTGCAACGATATCAGGGTAGTGTGACATAGGTAAGAATAGAGGAATACTTATGGTAAATAGCGTAGCTATTGAGAGGACAACTTGTGAGTATAAGATTCCTATGATACTTGTACAACATGAGCACTACTCTAGTATAGGACTATAGAGATATAACCAAGCCAAGAAATAGTAAGTTAGGATTCAATAGCACTTTAGGGTATGAACCAAACACTAACAGAAAGGGATGAGAATGGTTGATATAGATAAACCACAATTGAACCATACATTCCATAGCTCTTTGGAACAAAATATTAGACCCTACAAAACTCCTTTAGAATTCTATAGGATGTATGATCCATAGGAGTTTGGAGGAAAATTGACATGAGGTTGTACACCATGAAAACACCCCTTTATGTCCTTTTCATAGTTTCAGTCCTGTATTTTTTCAATATTGCATCCAAATGAAACATAGAAATGCATTTTGAATTCTTGTGAAAGTACAAGTTTCATAAAACTTAAAGAAAGTACAAGTTTCATACAAGTTGAAGGACCAAGCAAGGCAACCAGAGGAGGGGGTTGAATGGGAGCACAATCGAACTTTCTTTGAATTTTGGCCGTTGTCTCGACACCATCCAAAAATACATCTCTTCTAGCAAAATCAAGTCTTGGTCGTCATTGACACGGCTATAGGACTTTGAAAAGTGCTAGGATGCTAAAATGAACAAGCAGAAGCAAGAGCAAACCAAGGAAAAGCCTCAAAAACCTCAGAAGTCAAATTTCAGCGCAAACCACCAAACTCAACTGGAGAACCATTTCTACTATGCCTCCTCTACAATCTCGACACATGTCACCATCCATCCTCGATCGTCCGATCACCAAGTCCTTTGTGCCCCCGCTTGACTTGGTCAACTACCATTTTAACTTGGTCAACATGGTCTACTCCTCCACATGTACACTTACTTGTCAATGTCCTCAAGTGTCAGCCACTCATAGTCAGTCTTCTAGCCCTCGTTACGTCTATCCAAGCCTCTCATCCGTTCTCCACCTCCCCAGTCCATCGACGTGACACGACCCTACTTGACATCCTCCTTAGAAATTGACCATCTCTATGCTCCACACTTGCGCACCACAAGCCAAGAGACATGTTGTACAACACCATACTCACGCTAAGGTTAGTCTCCATACTCAACCAAAGCTTGATCGTCTCTTGACAATCACTCATCATCAATTGACACACATGGGCACATATCAACCATGTGTTTGCACAAGTTAAATCTTATGTTTGTACCATTACATTTCTTAGATGCAATGTTGGGGATTCAACCTCAAATAACGCATTCCCTGAAACTGATTAACAAGTTTTTCAACTAATATCCTTTGAGTCACAAATTGTCTTTGTTCGTTAAGGAGAGACTTTGCCTAAAATGTATTGAGGAGAACCTCCAGAGGCCCTCGATGAAGCCCAAAGAGCGAACTTGAAGGTGAAAAGAGGAAGTCAAAGATGAAGGACTAAAGATGATTAACTCACTTCGCGGAGAAATGAAGCCAAGGGCAAACAAAATAAAGCCAACATGGGTCAGGCCCGCGAAGCCTCATCTCAAAGACAAACAACTCCCATTTGGCTTTTCGTGGATGACTCAGACATTGCTCGGTTTAAACAAAGCTTATACCACGTCTTTGGGTTGACTCAGCCATTGCTCGGTATAATCAAAGCAGACAACTCTAGGTATGTACATCTTCATATCTCACATCGCAAAGAGGTTTTGACTCAAGGCTTTGCTTTAGAGCCCTCACTTCTTCTCTTTGTCTTGATGTTTTGTCTTTAATTTATACTATGACTAAATTCTTGGTCTAAAAACTAACAAGAAAAAAGGAGTTTCTGGTAAAAATCATAACAAGAAAAGAAAAAGAAATCTTCTCGGTGAACCTATGTCATAAAGTGGCAAATCATTTGCCATTCCTCCGTGGTTGATGAGAATTGGTTAAACATTTCTAAGTTAGGGAGATTGTTAACCACACTTTCTAGATGTGATGGTATCACCGTAGTTTGTCCTAAATACTCCCTCCATATTGGTAATTTAAGTTCTTTTGGACAGCGACACGGTCTGCAAAGGATAACTTTGATTTCTTATTTTTATAAAAATATTTATTTGAAAGTGATATATGTATATTTTTATGAAAATATTATTCTAGACAAATCTATTCATATGGTTTTCACATTTTCAAACTCAACAACTTAAAAGTTATTCATGATTTATATTCCCAATATTTGACACAAATCTTGTGCAAAATGACTTGAATTACAAGACAAGAGGGAGTAAGTGTTTTGTTAACTTGTAGAATAAAAAACACGAGGGCATTGCTTCGATTTATTTTCATCCACATTTTTTTGTTTATGTCTTCATCCGTATTTTCTGGCTGTCCGCTTCCACTCCCCAAAAGCTTTCTGACCACCGACACTTATCAGGTCTAGCGCGGTAGCGCCACCTGACCAAAACCTAGCGGCGGGCGGTGCCATCCTCTCCCATTCCCCTCCAACTGCCCTCTAACCCCTTCGAGCTCTGGAGCTCCATGATCGCCGGCCTTCATTTTAGAATTTTTGGGGCCATTCTAAGCACCGGAGTCGGCAGTTCTGCCTATGCAGGTGAAGCATTCCGATCTTTCTTGTTATGAAATTTTGTTTAATTTGCCTCATGATGTTAGAAAGTAGATAGTACATTGTGTAGTGATTATAAATTGGGAACCAAAGCTACCTGATCTGTAGAACAAAGTGCCAAACTCTCTTTTTTAAGCTAAAGAAAAGGAGGCCAGATTCTATCCCATGATTTTGTCAGAGCGGTTGGAATGACTCTTTATCCTGATTCGTCAAAATATAAGTGCTATTATCCTAGAAAAATCTAGAGTAATGATTGATAGAAAATTAGGATCACCTATCTACAGATCTGATGGGTGTAAACATGCATTTGGGATAACACATCCTAGAACATGAACAGAGAGAGGAACTAGAGAGAGAAAAAAGGGAGAGGGGAATGGAAGGGCTGACCATCGGTGGGCTTGGGAACCAAAGCTACTTGATCTGTAGAACAAAGTGCCAAACTCTCTTTTTTGAGCTAAAGAAAAGGAGGCCAGATTCTATCCCATGATTTTGTCAGAGCGGTTGGAATAACTCTTTATCCCAATTCATCGAAATAAAAGTGCTATTATATCCTAGAAAAATCTAGAGTAATGATTGATAGAAAATTAGGATCACCTAGATGCAGATCTGATGGGTGTAAACATGCATTTGGGATAATGCATCCTAGAACATGAATGGAGAGAGGAACTAGAGAGAGAAAAAAGGGAGAGGGGAATGGAAGGGCTGACCATCGATGGGCCATGGCACCGGTGGTGAGGGAGAGAAAGGGATGATGTCTCGGTGGCAGTGTAGACGACGGACGTGGCATAGAGTCGGTGGTGGAGCTTCCCATCACCATCAGCACTCCCTTATTAGTTAGGGTTTGTAGGTGGGCTTTGTTGCGGCGGTAGTGAACCTTGTGTCCTGAGCCCCGGCCCCCACCTCCTTAATATAGCGCTACGCGACGAGGCCCACCAGCCATGTATGAGGTTGGGCACCCCCAATCAGGGCCACTCGATCAAGGCCCAAGTTAGCCATTGGGCCAACTCGGTGGAGATCAATCTAACATTCTTCCCCTTGATCTCACCTTTTGACTTAAACTTAAAATACTTATCTCTTTTCCTATTCCATCATAGATTAGTGCATAGAGTGTGCCTCATCACAACAGTTAGTACTATTGGATTAACAGCTACAATGCACCTCTCTATTTTGAAACAGATTCGCAACTAGGCCCTTATTGTCTAGGAATCATAGGCTTTGCCGTAAACCCATGCCGGCTAAGTGTTCTCTGAACACATTGGGCGGTAAGCCTTTTGTAAGCGGATCCACAAGCATTTTCTTTGTACTTATATGCTCAAGACTAATAGAATGATGTCGGACTTCTTCTTTCACAACATACAACTTTATGTTAATGCATTTGGTAGCACCACTTGACTTATTGTTGTGAGCATAACATATTGCTGGCTCATTATCGAAGTACAACTTGAGTGGCTTATGAATGTCATCGACCACTTTCAACCTGGGCATAAATTTCTTTAGCCAGTTCACCTGCCCCGTGGCCTCATAACATGCTACAAACTTGGCATACATCATGGATAATGCAGTGACGGTTTGCTTGGAGCTTTTCCATGATATAGCCCCCCCTATGAGAGTAAATACATAGCCTGATGTGGATTTTCTATCATCTACATCTCCCACAAAATCTGAATCTCAATACCCCTCTATATGTAGAGAATTAGATCTTCTGTATGTTAGCATGAGGCTTTTTATGCCTTGCAAATAACACAAAGCTTTCTTTACCATTCTCTAGTGTTCTATTCCTGGATTACTCTGATATATGCCAAGTATCCCGATAACAAAAGCTAAGTCAGGGCGTGTACTGTAACACCCTCGGTGTTACACTGTAAATCTTTTGCTAAAACATGTCATGAGCATCATGGTTATGTGTTAATGCATGTGATATAGTGTGTAAATCAATTTATGTAACTTGAAACGATCATCAGAAACGCGAAACGAAAACTACATTTCATAGTCAAGTTATATCACTTAGGGTTTTAAATCAATTTTTATTAAGCTAAAATGCTATAGAACGCATATACAGAACTTTAATAAAGTTTGTGGAACAAACTTTGTAGGTGATAATGAAATACCTACGATCGAGAAATGAATTCACTAGCTAGCATGATTAATAGCTTGGGAATCGAATTTGACACGAATTCAATCAAGACTTAGTCGAATTTCCTAAGTCAGAAAATGGTTTAACGAGGCCAAGTTTGGCAATTTTTGTAGGCGAATTGGATTAATTAGTGGTGTGGTTTCATGGCTGGTCTTGATAGCCTAACTTGCCCTCTTGACTATAGAAAAGGTGGTTCGGCGTTTGAAGTAATGGATTTGATTTTTGGGGCGCTTTAAAGATCGTGCATGGCACGTTTCTGGTCGATGTCAGCGTCTAGGCACGGTCACCATGCCTCGGCTCAGTGTTGCAGCACTGGCTTGCTCGATGCGCGTGCACACCGTCGTGCAGGCCCTGCATCGTAGCTGCCACGCCCAAGCAAGTGACTCACACACGCACGCACTCACACGCACCGCCACGCTCGGTGGGCCTGGTGTCTGGTTGGTCCGCTGTCGCCTAGCCGCCTGCCTCACTGAGCCATCGCCATGCCACAGCATTGCGTCGCATCCGCCTATGCCGCTAAGCCACCGCCGTCCCATCACTGCTGTGCCACGCTGTCACCGTCGCATCCACCTATGCTCTGCGTTGCTGCCGTCTCGATTTAGTGCATGTGGTCGTGCCGAGGCCACCGCTTGTTCGCCATTAATAGCGCCACGGCCTCGCTGCTGCGCTGCCACCGTCCGCACACGGGCATGCCCCCTCTCCAGGCTGTGTTGGCTCATAATGATTGCTCGGGTACGGTCGTCACGTCCCGCTAAGCCTCATGCAAGCAGCTAGAACCCATTCCTTTCTTTTTCCCTCCCTCCTCTGCTGCTGGTCTAGCCAGGCCGTGCCACCAATTCGGCATGGATTGGTCGTGTCCATTCAATTCAGTGTGCTTCCAACTCTGTCTTCAAGTCTGCTAGCTAACCAACCCCGCACCGTGTCACATCATGCCTTGGCAAGCTTCAATTTGGAACCAGCGTCCGCCATCGCGCCATTAAAGGCTTAGACGTCGTTGCCGTGGGCACTACCTGTCTGGTCCTCCCAAGCCTAATTGGTTGCACCCCTAGCCTCGCCTCACAATCCTTCACCCCATTCGTACTGCTACTGCCTGCCCAGCATCACTAACACGGTCATGCCACTGTCGTCCATCGCGGAACTTACCGTGCGCGTGTGGCCGAACTCACTCGGTCTATCCCCGGTCAAGCCACCAAGTCAGGAAGGTTCTAGGTGAGTTGTTGATGCCCACTCTTTGGTTAGTTCACACCATTTGTGCCTTGGCTCATGGGAACATGGCCGCCACCGTTGTAGGAGGTTCGCCGCTGTGGAGGGAGCTCTAGACCGTGTCTCCATTCGTCGCTTCGTCGCCCACTGCTTCACGTTTGCGTCTAGGTGATCATCGGCTCGCTACCAAGGGCAAGGAGGGGTTAGGATGGTCGGCGACACCGCCCTGTGCCAGTGCCGCCATGTTGGTGCTCGCGTGGGTGCCCAGGGACCTGGCCATGGTAAAGATAGGATGTTCCGAGGGTTAGTTTTCTTAAACGCTGACTGTAGGAACAGTGATGTGGACTGCGGATTGCTTTGGTAGTATTGCGGGGACTTTTGAGCAAATGTGCCAGAGCGCGTGGGCCCTCCCATCGCTGGCCGCCGATGCATAATTGGGCCGCACCGCATGGGCCGTGCTGGTGGGTCACGTGTGCGCGCGCGCTGCGTAGGAGTGGGTCGAGCCCCTCGCGCGATGGGCTGCGCGGATGGATTCTGGTTTTTCATTTTTTTCAGGAAATTAGTAAATGTTTATTCAATTTAGTTTTGAACTGATCTTTGTAAAATTATAGTAAATTTTACATGTGTCCAAAAATAGTGAAACAAAATTTGTTAGGTTCACAAAAATGCTATATATATGTTGGTGTAGTTAGTTTACAGTTATCTGTGATAATGATATATTCATTAATTAATTTAGGAAAGCTTAATATTATTTAGCTTAATATTTGTAGGAATTTTTGTGGTAAATTGGTGATAGATTTAGCCATGAAATTTTTAGGTTCATAAAATTATTATGTGCTCACTATAATTTTTATAGCCGTAGAGTTGGTTGATAAATAGAGTAGCTAGTACTCCTTGTTTTATCATATATAGAGTAAATCGATATTAATAATAGGGATTCCTTTAGTTGCTAAGTTAATACATGAAATGTTTCATACCTGTTTAGTGGGAATGATAGGTAACATAGCGTCTTAGTTGGTAGAGCTAGTTTAGTAGCTTGACAGATGTATTTTATTTTAAGAGTTGTTGTTGCAGTATTATTAAGTGTTGTATCATCATTTCATGTATGTAGATAACGAGTTAGTAGAGTTCATACCTGTGGATGAACAGGACTACGAAGAGATCATTGAGGAGTATGAGTAGGAGATTCTCATATAGGAGGGAGCCTCGGAGCCATCAGTTACTGACTTTGTTGACACCCCACCTGCCCAAGGCAAGCCCCGGTGCATAACCCCTATTTTTGAACGATCATGGAATATATATATATATATATATATATATATATATGTGTGTGTGTGTGTGTGTGTGTGTGTGTGTGTGTGTGTGTGTGTGTGATATGCATTTACGTTATAGGCATTTTATAAAAACTACATGCATAGATATGCTTACCTATGAGTCCTACTAGTATAGGTCGAGTAGCTGCTATGCTCAGAATTTTGGTAGTATGGGTAACCTGCCGTTACTCACAATAGGTGATTATTAAGATCACTCATGATAAGATGGTGGAAAAGAAAAATGGAGACCGGGCAGGGATATAGTATGGGTATTGATGGGTGTAAGAGCTTATGTCCTATGGCCAATAGGGCATAGCTTAGTTACACTTTTTCACTGTTTGTGTCGGTTAAGGACCGGACGTTGCATTGAGTTCGAGGCAAGTCACAGACTTATTATCCCGAGCACATACTTGGGTATGGGCGCAGGGAAGGCTTGTTGCTCTCCTGTCTTGGGTTCTGGCTCTTTCCGGACCAACTGATTGGAGGCGAGGATGGTGGAGGTCTAACCACCGCACTGAGTCTAGGACTCAGGAGTGGGGGCTTGGAGTCCAAGTTTTGACAGGGACCTAGACCTCATGATAGGAGAGTGATGGGTTGGTCCTGCTTGTGTCTGGGTTACAAGCGGGGCGTGTGTTTTGGGGTACACAGCTGGACACATTGATTCATGAATCACTGGTGTTTTGGTACGGCTTGTCTATAGTCAAGCACTATAGTAAGAACTAAAAGATGAAAGGTGATAAAATGGAACTGTTTGCTCAACTCTTGCTTGAAAGTAGAACAGGTGCTTACATAGAATGGTTAGATAATAAATTAATCATGACTACTAATAATAACATAAATAATGATCTACTATTAGTATTGCTCTCCGCAAAAAGGAAACCTAGCAAACCATAAAGCCTATCATATCCCTTAGAGTCAGGAAATTATTCCCACTAGTCGGATAAGTCTTGCGAGTATATTGTATACTCAGGGTTTATTTACCCCTGTTGTAGGTACTGCTTGAGGAGTAGCCATTGTGTGAAGGATTCTTCTGGTGGGCACAGATGGATCCTTGTATATTATCGATAGATGTTTCTTTTCATTCCGCTGTTAAATTTCTACACTCTGAATTTGGTACTATAAGAATATATTTCTAAGAATTCTGGATGTATGAAATAGACTAAGTATTGTAACTCGTTCTCATTATTGGATCCTTGGGGAAAAATGTGGATTATTCGAGCTCTCCCTTGGGGTGTGCCCAATGGAACCCGCCCGATGTAGCTTGCTTTCGGGGTGCTTATTGTCTAGTGGAAGACGGGCGCCTCTGAAGGTGTGTTATTTCGAGTGGTTCTACCACATGTACATACTTGAGCATACTGTAAGCTTCCTATAGTTGAAGCATATGGAACCACTTTCATTCGATCGATCTTATATTGGTTCCTGGGACATTGGAATTCCCCAAAACTATCGCCCTTGACTATAGGAGTAGGTAAAGGTTTACACGCATGCATATTGTATTTCGTTAGAACCTTTTCTAAGTATGCCTTTTGCGATAATCCTAAAACCTCCTTTCTTCTATCTCAGTAAATCTCTATTCCTAAAACAAATGAAGCTTCACCGAGATCTTTCAATCAAAATTTGAGGACAAGAACTTCTTTGTCTCAACTAGTAGATTAACATCACTACTAGCGAGTAAGATGTCATCCACATACAGGATTAGGAAAATGAATTTCCCATTCTTGAACTTTATATAAACACAATTGTCCTCCACAATCTCTTTAAACCCAAACTTCCTTATTGTTCCATCAAACTTTAAATATCACTGTCTAGAGGCTTGTTTTAATCCATAAATAGACTTTTTCAGGCAGCAGCCCATACGTTCTTTTCCTTTCACGACAAAACCTTTTGGTTATGCCATATAAACATTTTCATCTAAATCCCCATTAAGGAAAGTCGTCTTTACATCCATCTGATGTAATTCTAAATCGTAGTGTGCAACTATGATTCTAAAGGAATCCTTGCATTAGATTAGAGAAAATGTCTCATTATAATATATTCCTTCTCTTTATGTAAAACCTTTCGCCACAAGTCACGCTTTAAATCTTTCCACATTCCCTTTGGAGTCATATTTAGTTTTGTAGACCCATTTACAACCTACTATCATGGCTCCTTTAGAATTTTTTTCTAAGTCCCAAACATCATTGGTACTCATTGATCTCATTTCATCTTGCATGGCTTCAAGCCACTTCATCGAGTGAGCGCTTCTCATGGCTTCTTCAAATGAGGTGGGATCACCCTCCATTTGAAATTCGTCACATTCATAGACTTCGTAGTCATCAGGAATGGCTAGTTTTCTGGCTCCTTGAGACCTTCTAGAGGCCTCATTAGTTGGTGCTTGTTCCATATGGGGCTGTTGTTGCTCTTCCTCATGTGCGACAATGGGTTCTATAGGATCCTAAAGGATAGGTTCCTCATGTTCATTTATTGTTGCCACAGGAGAACTAACAACAGGTGATGTCACTATAGTGTCCTGTACTATTGGTGCAGTAGCAACAAGTAGCGAGAAAAATGGCTCCTGAACCATCGGAGTGGGCACGTATATCCGCTTCTCCTCAAAGTTAATTTCTTGCACTACCATGCTCCCCCTGACCATATCATCCTCCAAGAACACAGCGTGTCTTGTTTCTACATACTTCGTATGTATGTTAGGATAGTAGAAACGATAACTTGTTGACTTATCTGGATAGCCAATGAAATGGCAACTGACTGTCTTGGAGTCTAGCTTCCCAATGTTTGGGTTAAATACTTTAGCCTCAGCTAGATAGCCCCACACACGTAAGTGATTAAGTGAGGGTTCCCTTCCTATCCACAACTCATATGGTGTTTTGGGCACCGACTTGCTTGGTACTCGATTGAGAATATGAATGGCGGTTTTTAAAGCCTCCATCCACAAACTTATTGGTAAAGTGGAGTAACTTATCATACTTCTCACCATATCCATTAATGTACGGTTGCGTCTTTTAGCTACTCCATTCTGGTGAGGCTTGCTCGGAGTAGAGTACTAGGAAACTATGTCATTTTTCTGTAAGAACTTTGCAAAAGGTCCAGAAACTTGGCCATATAGGGTATGTCGACCGTAGTACTCCCCCCACGGTCGGATCTTACTATCTTAATCTTTAAATTGTGCTGATTTTCTACTTTAGCCTTAAATATCTTAAATTTATCCAACGCATCTCATCTTTCCTTAATTAGATAAATATAGCCATAATGAGAATAATCATCTGTGAATGTTATAAATAAATCATAACCATCCACACTTTTCGTAGGAAAAGGACCACAGATATCTGTGTGGATTATTTCCAAAATTCCTGCGCTTTGTTTGGCGTCTTTCTTTATTTTCATAACGTACTTTCCTTTAATGCAATCAATGCATTGTTCTAAATCTTAAAATTCTAATGGTGGAAGAATTGATTTCTTAATCAATCGTTCTATTCTCCCCCTCGAAATATGGCCTAAACGACAGTGCCATAATTTTGATGATATATCATGAACTCTCTTTCGCTTATTTCTTGCATTCATAGACGAGGTGGCATTCTCATTCTCAGTGCTCACAATATTCACATTCTCAGAAAGCGATAACAAATAAAGCTCGTCTTGTTGGAAGGCAAGACCAACACACTTATGATTAAAAATTATCTTACATTGGCTATTACCAAAATGGCAATCATATCTATCATTGTCTAAACGTGAGACACTTAATAAGTTTCTACACAAAGAGGGTACATAAAGGACATTTGTAAGCTTTAGTACAAAACCATCATTTAATTCCAATGGGAGTTCTCCAATGGCTTCAACTTCAACTTTGACTCCATTTGCCACCTTAATGTGTTTTTCTCCTCTTTGCAGGGTCCTCCTTGTATGGAATCCCTGTAATAAATTTGCAACATGAATAGTTGCACCTGAATCAATCCACCAAGTAGATTTTGCATAACTTAAATACAAGGACTCATCTACAAATGTAATAATGTCCTCACCTTTTCTGATCAGGTGCTTTAGGAACTCTGGACAATCTTTCTGGTAGTGTCCAGTCTTGTGGCACCATGTGTAGGTGTCCTTGTCTACTTAAACATAGTTGGATTTTTTATGGTGATCTTTCTGTGGGGCCTTTCCTTGTTGCTTAGAGAAGGAGCTATTGTCCCACTGAGGTTTTTCTTGTGGTTTAGCATTATTGTTGTTAAAGTTCTTTTTATTTTCCTTCACATGGTTGATGGAGTCACCATGTGAGCTCTTAAGCCTCTTCTCTTCTTGCACACATATGGCAATGAGCTTCTCAATGTCCCACTTATATGGCTGTAAGTTGTAATTAACAACAAAAGTCACATACTCTTTGGGCAAAGATGCAAAAACCAAATGAATTAGGAACTCATCCTTGAGTCCCAAGTCCATTGGCTTGAGCTTGGATGCCGTGTTGCTCATCTTCAATATGTGCTCTCTAATTCCTCCATCAGAGTATTTCTCATTGACTAACTTCTTAATAAGAGTGCTTGCATAAGCCTTTGAAGAACCAGTGAACTAACTCTCCACCTTCTTGAGATACTTAGTGGCGATGGTACATTCTAGGATTAAACCCCTTATTGGATTCTCAATGGAGCCCTTAATCACCATCAAACACTTGCGGTTTGAACTATCCCACTTAGCACGATCAAGGTCATACTTCATTCTCACTTCTGCATGGTCATGCTGTCGAGTAGCGAAAGCTACATCAGTCTCATTTGCTTCCCTCACCGGGTCCACTGCCTTAGTGGGACACGGAGAGATAAGTGCTAGATCATTGTCAGAGAGCGCAAGTGCTATCTCAAGCTTCTCTCGTCATACGTTATAGTTGCTTCCATTGAGAGGCGAAATGGACGAGATAAATGTCATTGGGTTGTAGCCTGAAACAATGTCAAAGAAAGTGAGAAATAGTTGACATAATAATTGCATGCTGTAATTTAACGTTGATCAAAATTAAAACATACAATATGCTTCTACATTAATTCTACATCACTATTGGGTAGAAATAGAACTAATGCATGGAAGAACTCATGAATAAAAAATTATAATATTGTTATTATCAACGTTGGTCAGAAAAATAACAATATCATAATTTACTGAATACTATAACTACTCTTCAAAATTAAATTTCCCCATTGGTTCGAATTTAATTAGAAGATAATAAATATCAACTTTGCAGTGGAAACATGAAAAAATAATCTTAAAATGATATTAATAGAAGCATTTCCATGTACTTAACTACTCTCTGAACAAATCATCCCATTAGTTTAAATTTGAGCAGAGATTTAAACGTCAAAACTTAACATAATTCATCAAAAAGCGCTTCTGGAAAAAAAAACTAAACTTTCTCGTACTGTACTCGCGGCCCAGCGGCCAAACTGGCCCGTGGCCTATGGCCTAGCCGCGCTCACCGCGGTCCCCACGCCAAGGCCACAACCTAGGCCTAGGTCGGGAAACAGCCTTCCCGCCAAGGCCAAATTCGACCCGACCGCTCACATCCGTCCATCTGATCAGACGGCTAGGCGTCGATCTCGGTGGGACAAAAAACACCAGCCGGCGCCGCTCCCCCAAACCCTAATTCACTCTCTCCCTCCCCTTCTCTCTCAGCGCCGCAAGCAGCAGTGGCAACCACCCATGGTGGCCGGAGGAAATGGCGGCGCCACCGCCGGTCCCCTCGACGGTCCGCGCGCTCGCTCTGAGTGGAGCGCGCCGCCGTCGAGCGATCTAGCGATGGTGCCCTAGGCGCCCGTACGTGGAGCGTCGGAGCACCGGCGAGCCCACGACTCTGGCGGTTTTCCCGCACGCCGGCGAAACGGTGACGCGGTCTTTCTTCCCACTCGGCATCGACAACAGCCGGCGGTGAGGGAAATCGGGTAGGTCCCTTCCTTCTACTTTTTTGCTAGGGTTAGGGTTAGGGTTTGAGGAATTCCCGAATCGATTTGAATCATCTCCTTCTAAATTCTTCCCTGGTCTAGATCTACATGCTAGGTAGGCTAACTGATACCATTGATAGAAAATTAGGATCACCTAGCTGCAAATCTGACGGGTGTAAACATGCATTTGGGATAAAAGTATCCTAGAACATGAACGGAAAGAGGAACTAGAGAGAGAAAAAAGGGAGAGGGAATGGAAGGGCTGACCATCGGTGGTGAGGGAGAGAAGGCGGTGATGTCCCAGTGGCGGTGTAGACGACGGGCGTGACGTAGATTCAGCAGTGGAGCTTCCCGTCGCCGTCAGTGCTCCCTTGATCGGTTAGGGTTTGTAGGTGGGGTTTGTTGCGGCGGCAGTGAACCTCGTGTTCTGAGCCCCGGCCCCATCTCCTTAATATAACGTTGTGCGACAGGACCCACCAGCCATGTATGAGGCTGGGCGCCCCCGACCAGGGCGCTGGATCAAGGCCTAAGTTAGTTGTTGGGCCAACTCGGTGGAAATCAACCTAACAATGATTAGCATACCATCATTTCTTCAATCATTGTTTCACATGCTGAGGAATTTATAATAAGCGCTGCACCTAGATTGGGTATCTCTACAGGCAGATTGCACTTGCACGTGGCGTATGTCCTTCCCGTGGCTAGCTAATGCATATCAGCGGCTAATCCGAGCCCTCTGATGTCAACTGTCAACGAGCAAGGGAGTGCGATTGGAAACTGGGTAGGCAATTGTCAACCATAACTAGTGCATGCCATGGGGGAGTCCACTGTCCACAAGACAGTAAAGATGCAATTGCCTGCCAATTTGGCTCCAGAGCTGAATTCTGCGCACTCTTGGTGCGGCAGGCTGATGGCCAGCCAATTCAGGATGAAACGGATATTTCAATTTCTTAGCATTTTGCCAATTTGGGGATCATACTCTTTGGTGTATTTGTGTGTTTTTAGCTTTGTACCTTTGTGAAGTTGGAAACATTTGTTATCATTTATCCATGTGGTGATCTGAAAGTCGAAATGAAAGTTCCAAATTTTCACTAGATAGCAATGGTAACATTATTTTAGCTCATGCCACTAATTTAGTTGCATAGCCATTCAGCTTTCAGAAAATGAATTTCTGATTATTTTACTCAGCCTTCAGTTTTTCAATTGCTTCTGCCGTAATTATTGGTAAGGACCTCATTTTTTCAATTGCTTCTGCCAAAGAGATGGCGGGTTTTGTAAGGTTTTGGGACCTGGTTCACAGACCACTTTAACTAACCGCTCAGATGAGATTCGATGGAAGTGGAGAGTGGACTCTTGTTATCGTCTACATAGCCAAGTCGGCATGCAGTATGCTGCTCAGTGGTTCTTAAAGCAGCTTTGACAGCATATGTGTTCATCGCAAGGCAAGCACAAGTTCTTTGCCTGGCTGCTGGTACAGAGTAAGATATTGATAACTGCTGATAAATTAAGTCACTGCTAGGAATTGGCCTTACCTGCCCTCTTAGTGACCAAGAACAGGCAAACCACTGCACACCTGTGGCTACACTGTAACATGGAAATGACTGTAGTGTCACCTATTGATACTTACACTGTCAAAGAATGGTGGTCAGCCTCCCTCTGGAATCTGCCCAAGCAACAGAGAAGAACAACTGCGGCCATACTCATTTACACTGATTGGAACATCTTAAAAGAGCATAATCCACAGGTTTTCAAAGGGGCCTCAAGGTGAGTAGCACAAGTGTTTTAGGGGATTAGAGGGATCTCTTTGCAGCAAGGCCTGCAGATGCAGCGTATATCTCTCTGCGAGTCTGTGACGGCAGGCTTCCGGGGGGCCTGTGATGGAAGCTATATGTTTGTCCGTTCAACGGTTCAAGAGTCTTTAGGTTCAAAACCTTGTATTGTATTACTGGCTTGCTTCTTTAAATGATATAGCAGGTTCCTGCCATCTTTCTATAGAAAAAAGATAATGAATTTCTGTTTCTTGTAGTTAAAGTAACCGTGTCTTTCTGACCATTTAGTCTAAAAGTATCTCTGGACCAAACCTTTTCTTTTTCTTTGGGTCATTCGATTCTTGGGTTATTCTTTCAAACATATCTTTTGGTGGTGTCAATGTTATCTTGGCTTTTCTGACTGATTTTATCTTATTGTGTTCTACTATCAGCATGCGCTAAAATATTTTAAACCATGAAACTTTGCTGACTTTTCTCATTGCAATGGCCTTGTTTGTTTCCGCGGTCGCATCACGTTTCAGCCGAAATCGCAAGAAAAGCCCGCCGAATGCGTCAAGTGGAACGCGCGTTCGCCGGCCGCCGACCACAGGATAGCCGCGTTCGCTTAGCGCGGTCACGCGTTGGCCGGTCACCCGGTCGCGGAAACAAACAGACCCAATGACAAGTATATGATGGTTGCTTTATGACTTTTGTATTCTGTGATTCTGTCCGTTCAGACTTCTATCTTTTCAGTTAGTCAGTCTGTCATTACTAAACATTTTGTTACCTGTACAGTTATTTACTTCTTTACCCTTCCAGGCCTTCTAGGCTGCAAATGCATTTCATTTAATGACATATTGACCCATAGACTAGAGCAAGTCATTAGTGGGCTGTTTATATGGCATATAATTCATTAAATATCCTTTTCGGTGCTTTCAGTTGGATGACAGAGACTCACTTTCTGTAGATGGTGCTCTTTTGATGTCTGTTTGGTCCTTTTGGTAGCCCTTTGCATGGTTTATTGTTCCCAGTCTTTTTCTTTATAGTTTCTACTAGACTGTGAATCATGCAATGCGATATATTGAAACTAAGTCTTGTTTGGTATTGCCAATGTATAAAACTTTTGGTGCAAGGCTAAGTCATTTCTTTTACATATTTAGTCTATTGAGAACGTGTGCATAGCACAGTGATATGGACGCTAATGTGGAACCTGGATCCTATATAGGGATGAAAACGGATCGGATACGGATGGATATCACCGATATTACATTTGTTTTCATATTTCTGTCCGGATTCGGATTCGAATACGGATAGTGTCAACTATGTCGGATAGGATACGATTGGATATCGACATCATAAATATGCGATTTGAGTATTCGGATACGGATGCGGTATCGGATGTTGGATATCCGGACTCAGATACGGACAGATCTCAACCCCTCTAAACGGATTCGGTTTCGAATACGGTCGGAAAATATTCGTACCGTTTTCATCCCTAATCCTATACATCAGTTTACATCTCAGAGTGTACATTCCCTAACTTCAAAAGCTTCTACTCGGAATACTAAAATAAGCTATTCTCATTTGATGAAAAAGATTTGAAAGGTCGGGAGTTTGACTTCCTGTTTTTTTTTAAAAAAGGTCACCTGCTGTGCTATTTTTCAGGGAAAAACATGTTCTTGTGTGGTTGCAGCAAGGAAAAGGGTTTTCTATCTCAGTACCTATGAAAACATATTCCATAATAAATCTAATAATACTTATTTGATATAATGAATATTAGTACATTTTTGAAAAAAGTTGGTCAAACCTAAGAATGTTTGACTTAGCACTGTATCTAGAAGTGTACTCTTTTTGGGACAAGGGTGTAATTAATTTGTGATAGGATTTTAGAAAATTATATCTTGCCTCCTTAACCTAACTTGAATATATCTGAACAACTGGACATGATTTGGATTTGATTGACTAAAACTAGTATGAAACTCTTGCGAACGAGGCTATTGTCCTACAGAAATGAGTTTGGAACTAGTTTCTGAGAGGCTGCATGGAGTAGCTCTTCAATCCTGCTAGTAGTGATTTTAGTTTTGGGAAGCCTGTACAGAAGAGTCTCCATTTGGTTCCATGATGCACCAGTTACATCTGTCTTTTTTCCTTCCGTTTCTTTTGCATGTCCATTTCCTTCCATACACCTTCTTAAAAAAAAGAAACCTGAAACTAGAGGGGAGGCCCAGTGCAGTTGCTCTTCGCAAGGTAGCAGTTAGCACAGCAATAATCCCTGCAAAAGAAAAGATGACATACATGAACTAACTGTATTCTGAAGGCTGTACCATGAACTGATTTTCACTTTTTACCATCTGAGATGCACTGCCTCTGACGGTTAGCACTTACTATTTCTAACTTATCAGTATAATCCTCTGTTCTGTACTTCGTACTACACTCAGCCATGTCATACATGTATATCTTTTTCTTAGAAGTCATACATGTATTGATGTATATCTGATACCTCTCGCCAGCATTGCAGACAACCTATCAGGCATATGCAGTGGTTTTTCTTCGCATTTGCAGCCACTGCAATTCTCAACCGATGTTGTCAATTTTGTTTTTGACAAACCAACAATGGTGTATCTTCTTGCATGCATGTAAGGCGAGCAAACTGCAATTGGCCACACGTTTCACGTCCTTGACATTTTAAATTGCAGAATCGGAATGTTTTCTGCCTTAATAATATAAATAACACCCAACCACATGGTACCATCTGTCGGTGCGAGATCCCCGGTGCAATGCAAATGCACCTTTGATGCTCTTTGATGGCGGCCTAAGTACCGATTTTGTTGGGTTTTAGTGGTGGTTGGAAGAGCTTAAATTAAAGGCACCTCCAAGTGTGTCACCTGTTCATCTCGCTTTCAGGCCTTATTCTGCATGATGCCCTTAGCCTGCCTTCCCCACTCTGACGTGTCACTGTTGCAGATACCCTGCACTCTTTTTGGTTACGCCTGCATCTGCATGCCTCCGGCTGCTGCCTTGACTTGTTAGCAATAGCTTGCATCTCCCTTTCCGGTGACGACGACCTCCTACTGCCCTCTGCACTCCCTTTCCATGACGCTGACCTGCTACTGGAACACCATCAGTATCGGATGCTGCTTCAAGGCACTTCCTGTGTGTGCCACATTGCAACATCATTGGGTCAGCTAGCGCATAATTTTATCGTGCACTTGCTGGGGTTTCCATCTGATCTTCTTGTTTTTTGTGTCTCAAATTTTGATACGTATAGGCCTTGTTCCTCTGTTTTCTTCTGGTCAGTTAGTTACTTTATATGAAGCCAGATGCTGAGACAAAAAGCTAAGCTCCCGTGATAATAAGCTATGGGATAGGAGTTGTTGCTTCTCCAGACAATATATTAGGGCCTGGTGGTAGGGACTGAATCCAATTCCTTGGGATTGGTGAAAGAGAATGTACTAATTTCACTGCCAGTCGGAGGGGATTGGGTCGTTGGTCTGACCAAACAAAGCTTTCAGGGTCAGCTATCCTTATGTATACAATAAGTATATCATGGGACTGTGCATGCTCCGAGAGTCACGGCTCTGGGATGGGGATCCGTCTAGACGAGATTCAAGAATTTTGTCTTTTCATCTCTCATGTTGGCAACAATAAGAAGCTCCATCACGGTTGTGTCGCTTTCATGTTCCTGTTGGTTTGCCTGTCTAGTGTCAACTAAAGACAACCAAACTGAGAGGCTTGGTCTTGTCCTTACAGGCATCGTCTACAAGTTTCTTTTGCTCAGCTATTTTTATTGCCTTGATTTAACCAGAGATTGTAATTTATGCGGAACAATTTCAGATTCACAAACTTAGCTTTAGATCGAGTCAATTCGTCAATCTTCCAATATTCATGTGCCTAGATACACAAAAAAAAAAAAAAAAATTGAAATACAAGGATGTCTTGGAAAAAGCTTCAGTGTTTCCACAACATTAGTTCTCTTTATTTGACACCTCGCTTTGAATATCAGCTTAGTCATCAGTACTACAAACTGTACATTATTGGTAAACATGTCAAGTATCTAAAAGTGTTCTTTTAGTAAGGATAAAAAGTGTTCTTTTAGTAAGGATAAAAAGGCTTCATGTCATAAATCAAAATACTTCTACATATATACTTCAAGCACTCTACAGATAACTTGGGATGAGATGGGTATCCTCTACATTGTCGTCGTAGAATCCTTACATATTTTGAAACTTCTTCAGTAATTAGTTAAATGTATATATAGCAATCTATGACTCGGGAGAACTTGGGATGGGATGGTCCTTGTCTATGATTTTTGGATGCCATGGTACCACTCCTTATATGATTGAAGGGATGAGATGATTGCTATTTTTCGTTTGGTTAAAGGAATAAATAAGATGGAACAGTCCTATCTCTAGCCCCATACTATGGATTGAGGGATAGCATTACGATAGATCGTGTAACATCTAGCCTAGTTTCAGTTAGGCTTATGGTGACCTGCGTGTGTGTTGATGTAAGACCGTGGGAGGTTTAGTCCCTTGATTGTTGACGGTGGATTATGTTAACATATAAAGCATTTAGAATTCATTTTATTAACCTTACGTTAACTATTTTACGTGAAGAGATGATCAGCGTGCAAAGTGAATATGAAAGTTCATCAGCGTGCACAGTGAATATGAATGTTGAGTATCAAATATAGGTGTAGATTAAACCTTTGAATTAATGATAGTCCGATTAACCGCCTGACTAATTCACCTAATTAATCAGCCAGAGGCTTGGAGGCTACTTCGTGCGCACCCTTAGGCCCATTAATGAATGACTTGGTGGGCCAGGCCTTAGCATATGGGAAATGAGCCGAGAGGATAAGTCCTCGCCCAAGTCGTTCACACCTGGGGGCTCAACCAGGCGAAAGTTGTCATTCCCGACTGAAGGGACCATGACGCCTAAGAAGAAAGAGTGAATTAGGTAACTTAAAACTCTATTGTAAAAAATCTCTATTTCTAAACTATGGCCTCTAATTTTTTTTCTAGTCAAAACCTATGCAACAAACAATCTATCTAGATGTGCAACTAATGTTTTGCTAGGTGTGTTGCTATCTCTACCGCAAAAGAGTTATGCAACCTAAGTTCCAATCCTATCAACTAGACTATCACCTAAGCTAGGAGGGTAAAGCACACAATCAAGATACACAATTTAAACGTGAAAGGTAAAGGGTGATAGAGATGCAAACTCCCATTCGATGACGCCGGTATTTTTATAGAGGTATCGAGAAGCGCGCAAGCTTCCCCCTAGTTCTCGTTGGAGCCCCTCGTAAGGGCCAAGCTCCCGGTCAGGTAATTCTGTGGATAGCGTCGATCCTTCCCCACACGCAAGTGGTGTGTCTCCGGAATGCCTCTCCCGGACCGCTCCTCGTCGTGTTCACTATCATGCTTTTGGCCAAACCATCACGGGCCTCGTTCCTTTGGATACACGATGGCGGCCACACCACAAACGCGGTTGGTGTGGTCTCGTAAGACTATAAGCCCCTCCGGTGTACAACAATGGTGCGCACAAGCACCAAGCTTTTTGAGGTATGCAAACCTCACTAAATACTAGACCTAGAGCAAGTGCGATTAAGTGGGTCTAACTAGCCTAAGCACTTCACAAATCACCTACACTAATCAACTAATCTTCTCTTAAGCACTTATGGTGGTTAGAGCACTTGATGAAGTGTCTCAACACTTCTATATCTTCAGCACACTCCAACGCCCACAAAATGGTTGGCCATGGGGGTATAAATAGACTCCCTAAACAATAGAGTGAAGTAGTACACACTTTCTGTGCATGCATCAGACGGTCCCGATGCTAACCATTGGACTAGTTGTGTCAGGGTCCAATGCCTTCCCAAGACGGCCGTTGAAAAACAAGCCTTTGCTGATCGTTGGGCACACCCGTTGGACAGTCTGGTCATCGGACTGATGCTGGTCATGGGACTAGTCCGGTGCCCAAAACTCCACTCTGGAACCTCTTTGTTGACCGTTGGACGCTGGCGTGATTGGTTCCATGACGTACTGTTCATAGGGTCCAACACCTCTACACAGCTCAACAATGACTCCATCTAGTCCGATCCCTGCCACGTTCCTTGTCCGATGCACGGTTCGACGCTTTCTACTAAGAGAAACGACATTTGATCCACTTTGAAATTTGGCTTTAGTCCCGTTATTTTTCGCGTCCGAGACTAGAGAAACCTTTAGTACCGGTTGGTAGCTCCAACCAGGACTAAAGGTCCTGCCCAACGGCTACTGTGGCAGGCTTTTGTTATAGGGGACTTTTAGTCCCGATTGGAGCTACCAACCGGGACTAAAAGTTAACTTTTACTCCCGGCTGGTCCCTCCAACCAAAAGTAAAAGTCTACTCCCGGTTGGAGGCTTCGTCCGAAACTAGAAAGGGACCTTTAGTCCCGGTTGCTGTCTCCATCCGGGACTAAAGGTCTCCAACCAATTGAGCTCTGTGGAGTGCCAGCCACGTGACGGCTCCGAGCGAATATTATTATTAACTAGTACGTGTGTATGTTCTTTCCCGCGGCCGACCGGGAGCGAGTCGATCGAGACACTAGTACGTAGGAGTAGCTGCTACATTAGCTAGCTAGCTAGCTGTTCACCATCAGTACGTGTAAGCCAACAAAACAGTCTGTCTCTCTGCTAGCTAGCTGCTACACTAGTACGTAGGAAATCAATTAGTCCCGATTGATCCCGGCTGACCATCAAGGACTGCTAGCTAGCTTCTACACTAGTACGTAGGAAATCAATTAGTCCCGGCTGACCATCGAGGACTGGTACTATAGGTAGGAAATCAATTGATTTGAACACGACCAAATCAATTAGTTCTGGCTGGTATTACGAGCCGGGACTAAAGGTATATCTGTAGTCCCGGCTGGTATTACCAGCCGGGACTAAAGGTCTTTTAGTCCCGGGCGTTTATAGGAGCCTCGATGGGCCGGCTTGACCTGAAGCCCACATATAGGAGAGAGCATATACCATAATAGAGCGGCCCAGTACGCAATATGCTGGAATTGCTGGCTAGTCCCACCTATTAGCATCACCTCGCTTGCTCAGAAGAGTGAAAGCTAACTTAAAAGCTCAGCTCTCGAACCATGCAGCACGAACTTGAACAGGATCGGCTCTATAGGATTGTACCGCTGATCCTTGACTAAAGGTCCTTCGTACTATAGTTTATACAAAATGTTGAACATTATAAACGTACGTATATTCTAGTAGCGTAGAATGCGTATTCAAAAACCAAAACGAATCATCAATTAAAAATAGGGAAAAAAGAAAATAGAAATAGAAACAAAAAAAGAAAACCTTTAGTTCGGTAGCAGCGTGAAAATAGAAAAAATAGAAAAATAGAAATAGAAACAAAAAAACTGGTAGCAGTGTGAAAATAGAAAAAAAGAAAAATAGAAATAGAAATAAAAAAAACCTAGTAGCAACGTGAAAATAGAAAAAAAAGGAAAATAGAAATAGAAACAAAAAAACTTTAGTCCCGGTTGGTATTATCAACCGGGACTAAAGGGCCGGTCTACATGGTCAGGCCGGGAGGCCTCTTTAGCCCCGGTTGGTATTACCAACCAGGCGCGAAACCAGGACTAAAGGAGGGGCCCTTTAGTCATGGATTCGTGCTCCCGGTTCCAAAACCGAGACTGAAGGGTGTTGCGAACCGGGAGTACAGCTAGTTTCTCTACTAGTGTTCACTGCTAGGGTTTGCTACCTAATTAGTCCGACGCTCTTAGGGTCTGATGCCCCCTTAGCGTCCGATGCTCCTTCAACCCTTCTTCACTTTGTTTCTTCATGATCCTTGCTTTCGGCTTGGTTCCATCTTCGTGTCTTGGACTTTTGCATGTCCTGTAGGTCTTCAACGCTGCTTCTAATGTCTTGCTAAGGTGTTGATCATCCGGATCACACTGTTGCCTAAGTCCAAGTCCACTTTTGCACCCTTTGAACTATATCCAAAGACACTAGCGAATAATGTTAGTCCAAATAGTCATGTTGATCATCAAACACCAAAATCCAAACGAAATGGGTCAAGGGTCCATTTTCCTTATAACGACACCGGGAGGTGGCGGTTGAACAAGGAGCACCACGCGCGCCTTGGCCTTGCTCGGGCTAGGCTTCCCATCTTGACCAACGCCAAGAATAGTCCACTAGAATCTGTCAGCCGCTAGAGCCTGATAGATGGGTAGAGCTACACGGCACCAGGCCTTGCTAGGGTTCTATTCCCTCACTCCTGTAAGGCCATGTCAGACACTCCCAACATAGGGTCATGCTCGGGGTGTGACGCAACGTGACAAGGATCATCGTGCGTCCGCCGCATGGACGAGTCTAGGCCCACATGGCAGCCTTACTCTGCATATGGTCGGACCCTTGGCGTGCCACGGACGCTAGGAGAAGGCGAACCCAAGGAAGGTTCAATGGTGGCAGGCAACGCCTGATGGCTAGCTGCATGCTCCACTAGAATGTGTCAAAGGCGGTTGAAGACTGTTGAATTTAAACATGGTTAAGAAGGATGTGTGCGAGTTGAATGTAGCTTAGCTGGTTAGGTTTTTGGTGGTTGTAACGTATCCAGTCGGGTTGTCCTCGACTTGACGCGGGTGATTCTATTTTTCTTTTTTTTTCTAAATTTAACAACATTGTTTTTAGTAGTAGGTGACTTTATCCATCATGAAATCTAGGTCTGAGTCTTGGTCTTCTCGGTCTTTTCGAGGTGCTCATAGGGATATAGTAAATGTGCATATATGTATGAGCTGCGTTTGGGCTGTAATTTACAAAAAAGAGAAAAATGATGGGCAACACACACACACACACAGACAGACACATACACACACACACAGATATATATATATATATATATATATATATATATATATATATATATATATATATATATATATAGAGACACACACACCACGATTGTGAGCTGCGTGTGCAGCAACAACAATTGAAAATGTGTGTATCAAGATCCAGCTAGATATTGCGTCGTCGTAAGTGGTGGATCGACCAAACGCCACTAGGAGGAGAGCATCATCGTCGTGTTCACCTAACGGGGAAGCAACAGCTGCACATTGTATGAGGATTAGCAGCAGCAGCAGTAGTAGTAGATAGGCAGCAGTCATCTAATAGCTTCTGCGCAGAATTGGTGCAATACATAGCACCAAACGGACAATTGATATATAGAGAAGAATCAGTAGGAAGAGATAGGGTGGTCCACGGATATACTGTACTAGCTAGTTTTCTACCTTTCTCAAAACGTGATGTCTGACGTCGTTCTAGATGGCACCTAATTCTGAGGCGTCATGTGTGCTTGATGGCAAGGCTGCTGTGCAAGTACAATACAATATATGTGTAGAATGCACATGAGGCCGGCAGGAGAAAGTGATGTTTGCGATTGGGATGTCTCCGGAAAGCTCCCAAATCCACATCTCCATAAACATGTTTAATTTCTTTAACCATCCATTAATCATTTGTCTTAAATTTGTTCACACTTAGGCCTTAAGGTCACGTGTTATTATTAGTGGCACAAATACTTTGCTCAAAAGTGGCATAAGCTAGCTGAGATGTTGCTGAAACGAAGGGTGTCAAGATGCACAGGCAGACATTATTATAGGTGCTCTATTCTTCAGCTAGCTTATGCGAACTTCATTAACGAATTTGCTAGGCACTCTTTGGATGGCAGTTTGGAATTCTGTGGATTTACCATTGACAACTTTTTATACGTTAGATATTTTCTTGAAACGATATATGTGCACAACACATGAAGTCGATCGATGAAGTTGAATAATGCAACATGTAGTGGAGACATTTTTATCTTGAAAATAGTGGAACCTAAATTGTAAGGCAGGAAGTCGACCATTGTGTCTCGCTCACTATATTAATTAATGTACATGTAGCCTAACTGGGAAGAATAATTAGCCAAACATGTAAGCAAACACGCTGAGTATTGGATACTCAGAAAGGGGTGTCAGGTCCCACCATAAGGTAATTTGTGTAAAGGCGTAAAGTGACTGAATCACACGTTTACAAGGTAATCTTTGCACAAAAGGATGCAAGAATGAGTTTCCCAGTTTTCCAATGGAACTTGTGAGTTGTATGACAGATGCAACAGTTGTATCTCCCTCTCTCTCTCTCTCTCTCTCTGGTTTTCCTTATTGTGTATTTTTATTTGGTACCATGCTAAAGTAAACACAAACTCGAGTCGATGACAAGGGTACAGTGCTGTAGCCTGTACATACACAATCTCGATGGGAAGTAGAGAGAAATGGATCAAAAAAAATTTAGATGCGAATGTGAATGCTCCATCCAGCAACAGTAGCACAAGCGACAATGCCCTACATATATGCATACACTCTATGCCATATATCAGCTTAGTTTTAAATTCTCACCGACAAGCATCGACCAGGGAACTTGGTGTTTGGTGAAGTGTACGGTATCAGGACCACGGATTAGAACGAGCTAGCTAGCTGCCGTATTAAATTTCAGTATGAATCCAAGGAATATTTGCTCGTCACCATATGCAAGCGATAGACAGATAAATTGGGACTCAAGAAACGACATGCATGATCGAGACATTCACCGATTGATTTTAAATTTGATTTGATGTTCTGAGTGCTTGGATTCTTTTCAGTTTTCTTTTTCTGCGCGGTGTATGTGTGACTAATGTGTGCGTGTATGTGTGTGAGTCACGGGAGTCGTCCAGACTGTTGCTGTGACTTCACTGACTTGTGAGTAAGGTTGATAGTTATAAGTACGAATTAGTTGAGTTATGTTGTTAAATATTGACATGACATCACTACTATAAAAAGTTTAATTACCGTCGAGACTTTCATCGCGGGTTCGTGAGGATCGGCAGTGATGTAATCACCGCTGGTTCAGAGGTTGAGGGGACCCTCAAGGGTGACTTATCGGCGGTGATAAACGTTTTCACGGTCGTTTCTACGTATGATCTAGTGGCAAAACTAGTGCATGTCTTCGTCGCCGCCGTATCATCTGCCGAAGCAGTGGTGAAAATGTTTATCACCGCCGGTTAGTCACCCAATGCGCAACGTACATACAAATGTGGTAATAAGAAATTTCACTATCGGTTTGAAGATGCAGCAGTGCAAATTGCAACAGTTCCAACCGTCGCACCATTCGTTGAGCAGGCCGAGAGAGCAATTTTCATCGACAGTTAATTCAGGCACTGAACTCCACCCGCTACGATCCGGGGGTTTAAACACGTATCACCGTTAGTTGTCCGTTTGATCCGACGGTTCATCAGCGTGGATTGAGTCCAGATCGTCCGTCTAGACTGAACCCTAAGGCCGTTCTCGTCCACTACAAGAAACCTACCGGTTTTTTGACATTTCACTTTTGTTTCATGTTTTATGACATACTAGTGACATAAATCATAAGCAAAATTGGTTACAGGACACTGAAAGTGACCTCCCTTTGCTGCTAGACACCCACAATGGCGAGGTTTGCTGAAAGACACTTCGATTCTTGTCAAATTTGCTTTTGGACACCGGACCCAATAAAATATTCATTTCTGGCTTTCGAGGAGAGAGAAGAGCGATGAAATATACTTTATGCCCTTGCCTCTTTCTTCTTCCTCACTCTCTTCTCTTCTCCCCCACTCACCGTTTGCTCGCGGGTCACCACCGTCCGTAGGAACGCAAGAGCTACCACCGGCCGCTGGCTGCCACTACCACCAGCTTCGCTCGCTGGTCTCCGCACTCAGCGCGCCACACACACATGCATAGGGCCAGCCCTGGCTGGCCACCGTTGCCGCCTTGGCTCACGTCGCTGTCGTTTCTGTGTGCACGCGCGGTGAGGACCGAGCGGGCCCTAATTGTCGGTCTGTTGTTCCTGATGTGCTCTGAAGCTCAAGCGGGAAGATGGCAACGACAGCATCGACCTCGAGCTCGATCTCCCCCTGGCGAGCGAGATGATCAGGAGAGACGAGGTGGCCTCGAACGTTGATGCGTCCATCGTGAGGGCCACGACACACGGCGAGGCCATCCCCGTAGATGAGCGCCACATCGCAGAGATCCTCACGCTGAAGCTCTACTCCCGCGCGTGGGTGGCCTCCTTGTAATGGGGACGGGGATCCCGATCTTCCATCTGGTAGTGGTAACTATCGTTGTGGCGGAGAATGACACACCGATCCGGCTTCAGATCGAACCATGCAATCTAAGCACCACAACTCCTCTGGTTATCAACCGAGACATGAATCCGGTTGACCTCGCCAAGATGGCTAATCCCTGTCTGCGCAACGAAGAACACAAGCAAGAACAAGAAAGAAAGCAACCAAATTGCAGATGAATGATTAATCTCATGAAGTTGGGGTCTCACAAACCGATGAATGGCAAAACTGTTCTTGATAGATTAATCTAAGCAAAATCCAAAACCTAATGATGGCAGCGGTGTATGATTATGAAGGTCTTAGGGTCATCGCCTACCCTGGACGCACCTCCTAATAGGCCCAAACATGATACACGGTCCAACGGACCAAAAGACGGTGTTGCAGCACCCTGACAGATTCTGGATGCTGACTTGTTTCGATGGTTCCTGTTGATTATGAAGGTCTTTTGACATGAGACTACTTGAATTGGCTTCCTTATCAAATTATCTTTCCAACCATATGTGGATCATCGAAAACGGAGTCCGTATGCATCCTGAGTAACCAGTTTAAGGTAGACTGGTCCTGGACGCCGAGGCAAACTCGAACTTGAGTTGCTTTGGGCCTCCACCTCGAGGACTCGAACCGAATTAGCCTCGGACATCCTTCTTGACTTGGACACCCTTGCTAGCCTCCTACCCCTCCATACCATGTGTCAAACATGGTCATATGCATGGGTGTGATGTGTTCATCAGATTGTATAGAACTAAATATTGTTTCTAGGGTGAGGGTGACCTTAGGACGTAGACGCGGAGGTTCGAGGAAGGAAAAGACACCGGTACCTAGATCTGCTATCGTCGAATGCCTTGCGCGCACCAGCAGCAGGGCTGCACCTCTAGGGTTTGGCAGCGGCAGGGCTCCCGTGATGGCGCTGCACCGAATCTCGAGCCGGCATGGGTGGAGCGGCAGCCTGGTGGCACTGGCGGTGTTGCGACCTTCGTGGAAGGTAGGTGAGGGGTGGACGGCTATGGTAGTGCCATCGGCGCCCGCGAGATGCATAGCTGATTGGGGAGGTCTGGCCGCCATAGGTGGTTGAGCTGTCGAGGAGAGCGGGAAGTGGAAGCGGAGCAGGAGGATAGTGGGGATGGGGAGAGGGGGTCGTTGTTGTCGGCGGCGGCAACGGCATTGCACGGAGCAGGAGCCGAGTAGGGCCAGCAGCGAAGGGATAGAAGGTTCGAGTGCTGTGTTTTTTAATCGACTGGGTAAGGAACGGTGGGAGAGGGATGGGGAAAAATTGCTTGGTACAGTAAAAGGCGACGTGGCAGTGGAATGTGTGGCTGAAAGTTAGCGGCAACGTGGCTCATTGAGGGGAAAGTTTTGGTATATAGGAATAAGGATCTATGATAGATAAACAACCGATATCATAGGTTCTTATGACATCCAAAAACCAATATCATAGACCTATGACATGCAATATGCTATTGTCATAAATCATTTTCATGACATAAGATTTTTGACATTATGATTTAGGAAAAATTGGACTCAGGACACTGAAAGTGACCTCCCTTTGCTGCTAGACACCAAAAATGGCGAGGTTTGCTCGAAGACACTTCAATTCTTGTTAAATTTGCTTTTGGACACCGGACCCAATAAAATATTTATTTCTAGCTTTCGAGGTGAGAGAATGTAACACCCTGGTGTTACATTGTAATGTTTTGCTGAAACATTTCGTAAGCATCTGATTTATGTGCATTTGTGTATGATAGGCTTTATAATCCATGTTTGGCTTTGAAACATTTTTATGAAATGGTAAAGCATAAGGTTATGTTTCGTGTCACATAACGCGTTTATTATCTTAATCGAATTTTTGTTAACGCAAAATGTTATAAAACGTTTTGCGAATGGCGATAAAAAGTTGCGGTCGATGACATGGATGGCTAGCGCGTACGTCCCAGGGGTCGGGTTTGGGGTTTCAATGCGAAACCTTCCAAATCGACGTCCTCCGCGTAAGTGTTTGAAGTGGTCGACGAAGCCACCTTTGGCATTAGTTGTAGAACAATTGGCTTAAGAAGTAGCGCAATGTCACGACTGAGGGTGATGGCTCAGTGTACTCCTTTCCGCATCGAGCAATTGGATTAGCGTTTGGAGCGCGGCGTACACATTTTCTAGCTACTTTAAGAATCGTGCACGCCACTTGGCTGAGCTCAGGGCGCGGTCACCACCCCGGTTGGCTTGCCAGCGCGCTCTGCCGCGCCTGGCTGCGCTCGCTGCACCGTGCACGCGCATGACCCACGCGTCTTGGCCACCTGCTCGCTGCTGCCCGCCTGCGCGCTCTGCCCCGCTGCTACTCGCCTCGCCAGTCGACGTGTTGCGCCCTGACCGCCGGCCGTGCTCTACCAGCACCTTGCCCTACCCCGCTGTGGCCGTGGTCGTGCTGGGTCCCGCGTTCGCGTCGCCAGCGGCTACGCTCGGCACCGCTCCAGTGACTCCCTTGGCCGCTTGTGCGTTAGAAGACTACCTGCTTCACAGTCACCTCAGCGTCGCGTCCGCCGTGTCGTTGCCTGGCGCTGTCCGCAGACGAGCCTTTCCGAGTCTCGGCGTTTGCTGCAGCGCCCATGCAGATGGCTGTCTAGAGCACGCCCTGAGGTTCCCCATGGCCAGGCATGGCGGTACCTTGCGTTGACATCCGCAGATGAGCCATGCCGCGCCGTGATCTCCTCTGTCCCCATTGTCCCCTTGCCGCTGTGACATTTTCTTCCAATTCACCGTAGTGGTTGCACCCCGTTCCAGTTGGCCCTGCTCGCAGCTCCGTTGGGCAGCCGGGCGCCCATCCTGCCCCACAGAGCCGCCTGTAGCTCAGTCCTGTGTGCCAATTTTGAAGGGCTGAGCTTTTGGGCCATTAAGACCCGGAGTGCCTGAGCCGTCGGTTTTCATCACCACCAAAGTAGCTCGGTCAAATTCCTCGCGCCACTAGCCTCCCCTTCCGTCGGTTGTCACCATGCTCGCCACATCCTAGACCCTACCACCATAGTGCATCCTGTGGCGCGGCTGTGCCATTGCCATGCTTCGCTGCACTCATCGCGCGCACGTGGCCGGCTTGGCCTGAGCCATCTCCGATCGTTTCTTCACGTCTTCCAGTTCCACGGTGAGTCGCTGGTACTCGTCCACTCCTTGTTTTGTCCCGGCATTGCTGATGTTCACCGGAACAGCATCGCCGTTCTTGCAGGTTGCCCACCGTCGTGGTCCGAGCTCGCTACAACGTCTCGGCGCGTGTGTCTCCACCCTGTGGTTTGCGTTCGCACGTAGGTGAGTATCGGCTCTTTATTTTAGTAAGGAGAGGGCCGGGGTGGCCGACGTAGACGTCCAGTGCCGCGTCGTCGTGCCGGTGCGTGCTCTGGATGGTCAGGGACTTCACCGCGGGGAAGACATAGAAGTCGGAGGGTGCTGTTGTAAAAACGTTGATTGCTGAAATTGGGACCCAGAGCTTGTTGCGAATTCGTTGTAGAGCGGGGGTGTCCGTGCATAACCTCCATCATGCGCGGGCCTCTCCCATCGCGGGTCGTGGCCGGCTAGGCCACGCGTGCGCGCATGGGCCATGTGTGCACGCATGGGCCGCGCTGCTCGGGTGTGTGCGCCGTGCAGTCGTGGGCCGAGGCCACGTGTTTTGGGCCGCGAGGCCAGTTTCAGTTTTCTCTATTTCAGTGTATTAGAAATTGTTTATCTATTTAGGTTATGAACTGAACTTTGATAATTAGTAGTAAATTTCATGTTTGTCCAAAAATAGCGAAACTAAGTTTGTTAGGTTCGCAAAAAAATGTCATCTACCTGTTAGTACAGTTAGTTCACCATTAGCTGTTAGGATGGTAGGCTCATAAGGTTGAAGTAGAGATCTTAGCGGTATATCGAGCTTTAATTGCAGGAATTGTTGTGGTAAACCGACAATAGCTTTAGCTTTGAAATCATTACAGTAGGTTCCTTAGGCATTTATATACTTGCTGTAAAAATGGTAACCATAGAACGAGTCGTTTAATGGCGTAGTTATTACCCTTGCTTTCCAGTATGTATCGTAAACTGGCATTCGGAGTATGACTATCCGTAGTCATCGTAAGAATGTAGGACACGTTCATACTTGTTAGTAGTACTGGTATGTAGCTTAGACTTTAGTGGGTAGACCTCGCTTAGTAATTTAATAGAGGTATTTTTGCATTAAGAATTTCTGTTGCCATAGTGTTAATCATTGCACCGTCATTTTATGTAGATCACGAACAGGTAGACTTCGTACCCGTTGGTGATCCGAAGTACGACGAGGTGATCGAGGAGTACGAGGAGGAGCTTTTCGCACAGGAGGGAGCCTAGGAGCCTGTTGGTACTGACTTTGCTGACCCGGCACCTGCCCAAGGCAAGCCCCAGTGCATAACCCCTATTTTTAAATGATCACTGACTATATTTATATGATATGCATTTACATTACAGGCATTTTATGGAAGCTACATGCATAGATATATCCACCATGAGTCCTACTAGTACAGGTCGAGTAGCTACTATGCTCAGGATATCAGTAGCGTGAGTAACCTGCCGTTACTCGCAAATAGGTGATTAAACTATGATATCATGATGAAATAATGGAAAGGAAAATGGTGACCGGACAGGGGTGTGGATTTGGTACTGGTGGGTGTGAGGGGTTGTGTCCTACAGCCAACAGGGCATAGCTCGGTTACACTTTTTCCCTGTCTGTGTCGATTAAGGACCGGTTGTTGCATATGACTCTAGGCAAGTCACAGACTATTGTCCCAAGCACATACTTGGGTATGGGCGCAGGGAAGACTTGCCGCTCTCTTATCGTGGATCTGGCTCTTTCTGGACCGACTGATGGGAAGAGGAGGTGGTGGAGGTCCTTGCTCCGCACTGAGTCTGGGATTCAGAGGCGGGGGCTTGGAGTCCAAGTTTGGATGGGGACCTAGACACCTAGGATAGGAGAGTGGTGGGTTAGTCCTGCTTGTGCCTGGGGTACAAGCAGGGCATGTGTTTTCGAGGCACCTAGCTGGGTACATTGATTCACGAATCACCGGATTATCTAGTACGGCTTGTCTGTGGTTTAGCACTATAGTAAGAACTGGAAGTGGAAAAGGAGAAGGAACAGTATCGATTGCTCAACTCTTGCTTGAAAGTAGCACAGGTGCTTATATAGATTGACTAGATAAAAACTTAATACGGCTGATGATAATAATGTATAAATAAGGACCCACTATTAGTACTGCTTTTGGCTAAAAGAGAACCAGCAACCATAAAGCCTAGCATATTCCTTGGAGTCGGGAAAGTATTCCCACTAACGGATAAGTCTTGCGAGTACATTGTGTACTCAGGGTTTATTTACTCCTGTTGCAGGTGATGCTTGAGGAGTTTTCTTGTGTGGAGGATCCATCTGGTGGGCTCAGACGGAATCCTCGTTATCTTATCACTAGATGTTATCTTTTAATATTCTGCTGTTTATCATTCTGAACTCTGTATTTGGTATTGTAATAATATACTTTTAAGAAACTGTATTGTATAAGATGGACTTGTGTTGTAACTCGTTTTCATTATTGGATCCTTGGGGAAAAATGTGGATCTTTCGGGTTCTCCCTCAGGGTGTGCCCGATGGATACCGCTCGTGGTAGTTGCTTTTGGGGTGCTTAGTGTCTGGTGGAAGACGAGCGCCTCCGTAAGTACGCTATTCTTGGTGGTTCTGCCACAGTTGGTACCAGAGCCAATAATGGTCACGAGTTCCTCACTCTTTTACAAAACTAAAAGTTGACCAACAGAAGTTTTGCAAAAATAGGATGCGATTAAGTAAGTTATATAAGTATAAGCCCTAGCTATATGGTATATCTAGGATAGCAGCACTGGTTTTACCTAATCATTTTTCTGCAGGTACACTGACTTACGTTGCATAAGAAATCGTTTAGTATACGGAAAGTGAGTGTGCGATGTGCCAAAAATTTTACGAACGCCGCTATATTCCGGCTGGAGTGAACATATAGGTCAAAGCATGAATCATATAATAGCATCTTATTTGAACTAGGAATCCCCCTTCACGTATAATGAAAGTAGTAAATGGGCAGGACTAACTTAATGAATTCTTTAATAAATGTGCTGCCATCTCTTTAATCCCTAGATTCTAATCGGGAGGGTGTCCTAATGGATGGTTCGTCTCTCTTACAGATGAATCTGAGGTTCGGACATGGGAGCACCAGTTTGGGAGCGGCCAACGAGAGTCATGGTGACAGTGCTCAGGCCTTTGAGCGTGACAATGAGGGAGCTCGGGAGGTTCCACCTTTGGTTCCTCACCCTTTCCTGCCGCCACCACCGCCTCCGCCGTTGTCCGCCGCGGAGGTCATGGTGGAGTTGTTGGCTGCTCGTCGGGAGTCAGCCGCGGCTCGACAGGAGACTGCTCGTGCCTTGGAGATTATGGCACAGGCCATCGCGGGTCTCGCCCATGGAGGCCCTGGAGGCAACGGTGGGAATGGGGGTGGTACTTGCCGTCCTGAGGGGCAGTCCTCTTACCAGGACTTCCTCAAGACCCACCCGCCCACATTCACACCGTCGGACGATCCGTTGGAGGCGGAGCACTGGCTTTGCACGCTGGAGCAGAAGTTTCGGCTGCTCGGAGTGGCCAACGAGCAGAAGGTGCACTTTGTGTCCCTAGTAGCTTTTGGGGTCCGTAGGTGCCTGGTGGGAGACTTTCCTAGCCGCGGAGCTGCCGGATCACCCGGCAACATGGCAGGAGTTCTCCACTGCCTTCCGTGAGTTCTTCATACCTGCTGGCGTTATCCACCAGAAGGTGACCGAGTTCATGGAGTTGCGTCAGGGGAGCAGGACGGTAATGGAGTATGTGAATCAGTTCAACCACTTGGCTCAGTATGCTGGTAGTTAGGTGGACACGGATGACAAGAAGAAGGATCGCTTCTTTCGCGGTCTCACTCCTGCTCTTTAGGAGAAACTGTACCTAGGGAACTATCGGACCTTTGGGGCTCTGATGAATGCCGCCATTGCTCTTGAGGGTTTTCAGCGGGCATCTCAGGCGGATTGGAAGCGGAAGCGTATGGCAGCTGGATCCTCCAGCCACCCTCATACTCAGAAGGTGCAAATTGTGAGGCGGGGGTCCTATCAATCATCCGACGGGCCTCCGTTCTGGTCACCCCAGCAGACCTCATAGACTTCCGCTACTCAGTACAAGGCACCTCAGCAGCAAGTGCAGCCCCAGCAGACTCAGGGACAGCAGGTCCCACCTCGTCAAGGATTTGGGAACAAGCCTGGTGCTTGTTTCAAGTGTGGCAAGGATGGCCACTATGCCAGGGAGTGCCCTTAGCAACAGACAGCTCAGCCGTCTCAGCCATCTGCAAATTCTAGGCTAATTAAGAGGACTTTCATCAAGAGGAAGGTGCCCAGCAGATCTAGTCAGGTGCACTTCACGGATGCTCAGCAGGTTGTGCATCAGGAGACAGTTATGGCTGGTATGTTTACCATCGAATCCCATACAGCTTTGGTGTTGTTTGATTCTGGTGCATCGCATTCCTTTATGAGCATGGGGTTTGTAGAGCGGCACAACTTATCACTTGTGGCTATACCGTATGCCTATAAGATCCATACTGCGAGTTCTCAGATGTTCATCAATACCCGTACGGATACAGTAAGTTTGTTATTAGCCACCCACACTTACTGTTTACAGTTCATGATAATGCCTAGGCAAGGCATTGATGTTATTCTTAGGATGAACTGGTTGCGGGTGTATGGGGTAGTATTGGATATGAAGAGAAGAAGTGTAGAGTTACGGCTTCCATCTTCTAAGGATAGGATGTCTCTCATCATACCCTCAGAACTGGTCTTACCTATTGCTGCCCATGCTGAAGCCATTCCTGATCTTACCTCCATTCTAGTAGTATGTGAGTTCCCAAATGTTTTCCCTAAAGATCTTTCTGGATTGCCATTGGACCATGAGGTAGAATTCTCCATTGAGCTTGAGCCTGGTACTGCTCCTATCTCCAGATGTCCATACCGCATGGCTCCAAGAGAACTAGCAGAAATGAAGAAGCAACTAGAGGAGTTGATGGACAAGGGTTTCATCTGCCCAAGTTCTTCACCATGGGGTTGCCTAGTGATTTTCGTGAAGAAGAAGGATGGTACACTGTGGATGTGTGTGGATTACCGCCCCCTCAATGCGGTAATAGTTAAGAACAAGTATCCCTTGCCCCACATCGATACTTTGTTTGATCAGTTAGCTGGTGCCATGGTGTTCTCGAAGATAGATCTCCGATCAGGCTACCATCAGATCAAGATCAGGCCATAGGATATTACCAAGGATGGCTTTCTCTACTAGGTATGGGCTATATGAATACCTAGTGATGTCTTTCGGCCTCACCAATGCCCCAGCCTTCTTCATGTACCTGATGAACTCAGTTTTTATGCCAGAGCTAGATAAGTTTGTAGGTAGTTTTCATTGATGACATCTTAATTCTATTCAAGAATGAGGAAGAGCATGCCCGTCACCTCCGGATAATACTGACTCAGCTAAGGGAGCACCAGCTGTATGCTAAATTCAGCAAGTGCGAGTTTTGGCTTGATCGAGTGTAGTTTTTGGGACATGTGTTGACACCTGAGGGCAGTTTCTGTGGATCCCAGCAAGGTGCAAGATGTATTAGATTGGAAGTCTCCAAGGTCTGTGCACCAGATCCGTCAGTTCCTTGGACTAGCTGGATACTATCGATGTTTCATCCCTGATTTCTCCAAGATAGCCCAGCCCATGACTAAGCTGCTCCAGAAAGAAGCTAAGTTTGTTTGGAGTCTAGTTTGTGAAGAAGCTTTTCAGTCCCTGAAGACTTTTCTGACCACTGCTCCTGTATTGGCTCAACCTGATATTGAGAGGCCCTTTGATGTTTACTTGTGATGCCTCGAAGACGGGATTGGGGTGTGTGCTTATGCAAGAGGGGCATGTGATAGCTTATGCTTCACGCCAACTGAAGAAGCACGAGGTGAACTACCCTACCCATGATTTAGAGCTAGCTGCTGTAGTTCACTCTCTGAAGATTTGGAGGCATTATTTGTTGGGCAACAAAGTGCATATCTTCACTGACCACAAGAGCCTTAAGTATATTTTCACTCAGTCTGAGTTGAACATGAAGCAAAGGAGATGGTTAGAGTTGATCAAGGATTATGATTTGGAAGTCCACTATCATCCAGGAAAAGCCAATGTGGTTGCCGATGCTTTGAGTCGTAAGTCGCATCAGGTTGAGGAAATACCCTTGTCACTCCACCACACTGAGGTGCTAGCTCAGATAGCATTGACCTCAGAATTGCTGGAGCAAATTATTCAGGAACAGAAGGGAGATCACGAAGAGATTCCTCACATCAAGAAGTTGCTAGCAGAAGGGCGTGGACCTCATTTTAGCATTGATGAGCAGGGAGTCGTAAGATACAAGGATAGACTGGTAGTTCCATCCAATGAAGAGCTGAAAAGAAAGATTTTGCAAGAAGCCCATCATTCCAAGCTGTCTATCCACCCTGGTAGCAACAAGATGTATCATGATCTGCGCAAGCTTGTACTGGTGGTCATACATGAAGCAAGATATCACCTAGTTCGTTGCGGAATGTGACACTTGTGGCAGAGTCAAGGCAGATCATATGCGTACTCCTGGATATCTGCAGCCCTTGCCCATTCCTGTTTGGAAATGGGAGGATATTTCCCTGGATTTCATTGTGGGTTTACCCCGCACCTCCTCTGGTTTTGATTCTATTTGGGTCATCGTGGACCGTCTCACCAAGTCTGCCCACTTCCTTCTGGTGGACACTAGATACAATGCCAAGAAGTATGCGGAGTTATACTTTGATCGGATTGTGACCCTACATGGAGTTCCTCTCACCATCATCTCTGATAGAGGGTCAGTTTTTGTCTCTCAGTTTCTAGGAGAAACTCCAGGAGTGTTTGGGTACTCGTCTTCTCAGAAGCTCGGCATACCACCCACAGACTGATGGTCAAACTGAAAGGGTGAACCAGGTGCTCGAGGATATGCTGCGGGCTTGTACAATCTCTTTTCCTGAGAAGTGGGATCATTGTTTGAAGCTGGCAGAATTTTCATATAATAACAGCTATCAAGAGAGTATCCGCATGGCGCCATTTGAAGCTTTATATGGACAGAAGTGTAGGACAGCCACTAAACTGAGGTTGAAGTAGGAGACCGTGGGTACTTCAGGCCTGATTTCATAAAGGAGGCTCGAGAGAAAGTAAATATAATTCGTAAACACTTGAAGTCAGCTCAGAAGTCGACAGAAGGCTTACGCAGACAAGCGAAGGAGGCCTTTGGAATTTGTAGATGGGGATTATGTGTATCTCAAAGTATCTCCTATGAGAGGGGTACATCAGGTTTGGTGTCCATGGCAAGTTAGCCCCTCGGTATGTGGGTCCATACAAGGTGTTGCAGCAGTGTGGCCCCGTTGCTTATCGTCTCCAACTCCCTGAAATTCTCTCGGCAGTTCACAATGTATTTCACGTCTCGCAACTGAAGAAATGCCTATGAGTTCCTGAAGAATCTGTGGAAATAGAAGGACTTCCGCTACAACCTGATCTGTCCTATGTGGAGCATCCTATAAAAATCTTAGATGAGAAGGAGAGAGTGACCAGGAACAGGGTGATAAAGTTTTATAAGGTACAATGGCAAAACCATGCAGAGGACGAAGCCACCTGGGAGCAAGAGAGCTACTTATCAAAGCATTACCCCCATCTCCTCTCTGGGTCGGATAGTTAGTTTTGCGCAAAATGTACTCCCTACCTCTTTCTCACACTAGGCACATGAAATCTCGAGTCGAGATTTTGTTTTAGGGGGGTAGACTTGTAACACCCTGGTGTTACATTGTAATGTTTTGCTGAAACATTTCGTAAGCATCTGATTTATGTGCATTTGTGTATGATAGGCTTTATAATCCATGTTTGGCTTTGAAACATTTTTACGAAACGGTAAAGCATAAGGTTATGTTTCGTGTCACATAACGCGTTTATTATCTTAATCGAATTTTTGTTAACGCAAAATGTTATAAAACGTTTTGCGAATGGTGATAAAAAGTTGCGGTCGATGACATGGATGGCTAGCGCGTATGTCCCGGGGGTCGGGTTTGGGGTTTCAACGCGAAACCTTTCAAATCGACGTCCTCCGCGTAAGTGTTTGAAGTGGTCGACGAAGCCACCTTTGGCATTAGTTGTAGAACAATTGGCTTAAGAAGTAGCTGCAATGTCGCGACTGAGGGTGATGGCTCGGTGTACTCCTTTTCCGCATCGAGCAATTGGATTAGCGTTGGAGCGTGGCGTACACATGTTCTAGCTGCCCTTAAGGAATCGTGCACGCCACCTGCTTGAGCTCTGGGCACGGTCACCACCCCGGTTGGGCTGCCAGCGCGCTTTGCCACGTGGCCAGAGCCACTGCCGCTGCCCGGCAACTCGCTGCATCCGTGCACGCGCACTGGACCCTGCGAATCCCTAGGCCAACTTGCTCGCTGCTGTCCCGCCTGCACGCTCTGCCCCACTGCTGAAGCTCGCCTTGCCAGGCCGACGCAGGTTGCGCCTGACCCGCCGGCCGTGCTCTGCCAGCACCTTTCCCTGCCCTGATTGTGGCTGTGGTCGCGCTGGGTCCCCAACATTCCGTCACCAGCGGCTACGCTCGGCACCGCTCCAGTGACTCCCTGGCCGCTTGTGCGTTAGAAGACTACCTGCTGTCATAGTCACCTCGGCGTCGCCGTCTGCCGTGTCGTTGCCTAGCGCTGTCCGCAGATGTGCCATGCCTAGTCTCGTCATTTGCTGCAGCGGCGATGCGGACGGCTGTTAGGAGCACGCCCTAGGGTTCCCCATGGCCAGGCACGGTGGTACCTTGCGTTGATGCCCGCAGACGAGCCATGCCGCACCGTGACCTCCTCTGTCTCCGCTGTCCCCTTGCCACCATCACATTTCCTTCCAATTCACCGTAGTGGTTGCACCCCGTTCCAATTGGTCTTGCCCGCAGCTCCGTTGGGCAGCCGGTAGCCCTTCCTACCCCACATAGCCGCCTGTAGCTCAGTTCTATGCGCCAATTTTGAAGGGCCGAGCTTTCGGGCCATTAAGACCCGGAGTGCCTGCGCCATCGGCTTTCATCGCCACCAAAGCAGCTCGGTCAAATTCCTCACGCCACTAGCCTCCTCTTCTGTCGGTTGTCACCATGCTCGCCACATCCTAGACCCTACCGCTGTAGTGCATCCCGTGGCACGGTCGTGCCATTGCCATGCTCCGCTGCACTCATCGCGCGCACGTGGCCGGCTTGGCCTGAGCCATCTCCGATCGTTTCTTCACATCTTCTAGTTCCGAGGTGAGTCGCTGGTACTCATCCACTCCTTGTTTTGTCCCGGCAGTGCTGATGTTCGCCGGAACGGCATCGCCGTTCTTGTAGGTTGCCCACCATCGTGGTCCGAGCTTGCTGCGACGTCTCGACGCGTGTGTCTCCGCCCTGTGGTTTGCGTTCACACGTAGGTGAGTATCGGCTCTTTATTTTAGTAAGGAGAGGGTCGGGGTGGCCAACGTAGACGTCCAGTGCCGCGTCGTCGTGCCGGTGCGTGCTCTGGATGGTCAGGGACTTCACTGCGGGGAAGACATAGAAGTCAGAGGGTGCTGTTGTAAAAACATAGACTGTTGAAATAGGGACCCAGAGCTTGTTGCAAATTTGTTGTAGAGCGGGGGTGTCCGTGCATAACCTCCATCGCGCGCGGGCCTCTCCTGTCGCGGGCCGTGGCCGGCTGGGCCGCGCGTGCGCGCATGGGCCGCGCGTGCACGCATGGGCCGCGCTGCTCGGGTGTGTGCAGCCGTGCAGTCGTGGGCCGAGGCCACGCGTTTTGGGCCGCGAGGCCAGTTTCGGTTTTCTCTTATTTCAGTGTATTAGAAATTGTTTATCTATTTAGGTTATGAACTGAACTTCGATAATTAGTAGTAAATTTCATGTTTGTCCAAAAATAGCGAAACTAAGTTTGTTAGGTTCGCAAAAAAATGTCATCTACCTGTTAGTACAGTTAGTTCACCATTAGCTGTTAGGATGGTAGGCTCATAAGGTTGAAGTAGAGAGCTTAGCGGTATATCGAGCTTTAATTGCAGGAATTGTTGTGGTAAACCGACAATAGCTTTAGCTTTGAAATCGTTACAGTAGGTTCCTTAGGCATTTATATACTTGCTGTAAAAATGGTAACCATAGAACTGAGTCGTTTAATGGCGTAGTTATTACCCTTGCTTTCCAGTATGTATCATAAACTGGCATTAAGAGTATGAATATCCGTAGTCATCATAAGAATGTAGGACACGTTCATACTTGTTAGTAGTACTGGTATGTAGCTTAGACTTTAGTGGGTAGACCTCACTTAGTAATGTAATAGAGGTACTTTTGCATTGAGAATTGCTATTGCCATAGTGTAATCATTGCATCATCATTTCATGTAGATCACGAACAGGTAGACTTCGTACCCATCGGTGATTCAGAGTACGATGAGGTCATCAAGGAGTACAAGGAGGAGCTTTTCACATAGGAGGGAGCCCAGGAGCCTATTGGTACTGACTTTGCTGACCCGGCACCTGCCCAAGGCAAGCCCCGGTGCATAACCCCTATTTTTAAATGATCACCAAATATATTTATATGCTATGCATTTACGTTACAGGCATTTTATGGAAACTACATGCATAAATATATCCACCATGAGTCCTACTAGTACAGGTCGAGTAGCTGCTATGCTCAGGATGTCGGTAGCGTGAGTAACCTGCTGTTACTCGCAAATAGGTGATTAAACTATGATATCATGATGAAATAATGGAAAGGAAAATGGTGACCGAACAGGGGTGTGGATTTGGTACTAGGTGGGTGTGAGGGGTTGTGTCCTACGGCCAACAGGGCATAGCTCGGTTACACTTTTTCCCTATTTGTGTTGATTAAGGACTGGTCGTTGCATATGACTCTAGGCAAGTCACAGACTATTGTCCCGAGCACATACTTGGGTATGGGCGTAGGGAAGACTTGCTGCTCTCTTGTCGCGGATCCGGCTCTTTCCGGACTGACTGATGGGAAGAGGAGGTGGTGGAGGTCCTTGCGCCGCACTGAGTCCGGGATTCAGAGGCGGGGGCTTGGAGTCCAAGTTTGGATGGGGACCTGGACACCCGGGAGAGGAGAGTGGTGGGTTAGTCCTGCTTGATCCTGGGATACAAGCGGGGCGTGTGTTTTCGGGGCACCTAGTTGGGTACATTGATTCGTGAATCGCCGGGTTATCCGGTACGACTTGTCTGCGGTTTAGCACCGTAGTAAGAACTGGAAGTGGAAAAGGAGAAGGAACAAGTATCGATTGCTCAACTCTTGCTTGAAAGTAGCACAGGTGCTTATATAGATTGACTAGATAAAAACTTAATACGGCTGATGATAATAATGTATAAATAAGGACCCACTATTAGTACTGCTTTTGCTAAAAGAGAACCAGCAACCATAAAGCCTAGCATATTCCTTGGAGTCGGGAAAGTATTCCCACTAACGGATAAGTCTTGCGAGTACATTGTGTACTCAGGGTTTATTTACCCCTGTTGCAGGTGACGCTTGAGGAGTTTTCTTGTGTGGAGGATCCATCTGGTGGGCTCAGACGGAATCCTCGTTATCTTATCGCTAGATGTTATCTTTTAATATTCGCTGTTTATCATTCTGAACTCTGTATTTGGTATTGTAATAATGTACTTTTAAGAAACTGTAATTGTATGAGATGGACTTGTGTTGTAACTCGTTTTCATTATTGGATCCTTGGGGAAAAATGTGGATCTTTCGGGTTCTCCCTCGGGGTGTGCCCGACGGATACCGCTCGTGGTAGTTGCTTTCGGGGTGCTTAGTGTCTGGTGGAAGACGAGCGCCTCCGTAAGTACGCTATTCCGGGTGGTTCTACCACAGAGAAGAGCGATGAAATGTCCTTTATGCCCCTACCTCTTTCTTCTTCCTCACTCTCCTTCACCGCCCTATACAGTGCCACGGTCACCACCTTGTTCGTCCTCGCCTTTCCTATCTGCCGGCACTCGATGAACCAGTCAAGGAAGTGTTTTAGCTGCTACCCCTTTGTGATGACATCCTCTATCGAGCTACGCAGCATAGGCGCACACGAACATGGCGAAGTCCTAATCGGGGAACCGCACGCGGTCGCAGCGGTCATTGAACCAAGACACATCGAGCATGCACTTGCCACGCCGAGTGGCAAGGAACACCTCCTGCGCATACGCCGGTCCCCCTTAGCAAGGCGTTAGTAGGCAGTGCACGAGCGCTAGCGCCTTGACGGCGATGGGCCACGTCCGCACCCGCCCAAGCCGACGCGACAAGGTGATGAGGACATGACACCCATGCATATGACCTTGTTTGGCACATGGTATGGAGGGGTAGGAGGCCAGCAAGGGTGTCCAAGTCAAGAAGGAGGCCCGAGGCTAATTCGGTTCGAGTCCCCGAGGTGGAGGCCAAAGCAACTCAAGTTCGAGTCTGCCTCGACGTCCAGGACCAATCTGCCTTAAAATTTTGCAGTGAAAATGATATCCCAATACCAAATATGAATGAAGCAGTACCAAGATTTGGAAGATCAAGAAAAGGGGGCAAGAACAATATCACTCAAGACCATTATTTTCGTGTTGATATCTTCTATGCTGCTATAGATGCTATTACCACAGAGTTTGATCATCGGTTAATGAGGTATCTTTAGAGTTGCTTGTTTGCTTTTCTTGTCTTAACCCGAGAGATTCATTCTCTAAATTTGATGTGCACAAGCTTGCTCGGCTTACTGAGATATATTCTGATGATTTCTCCTATTTCGAAAAGAAGGGTATAAAAGATCAACTTGAGTTATTTATTATTCATGTGAGAAGAATTGAGGAGTTTAGAGATTGTCATGATCTGGCAAGTCTAGCTGCAAAAATGGTTGAACTTGATAGACATACTGTTTTCCCATCAGTTTATCGTCTAATTGAGTTGGCATTGATACTACCGGTAGCGACGGCATCAGTTCAAAGGGTCTTTCAGCTACGAAGATTATCAAAAACAGAATTGCGCAACAAGATGTCTGATGATTGGCTCGATTACTTAATGGTGTGCTACATTGAGCGAGAAATATTCAAAGGAATTGATCTTGAGAAGATCAAGAATACATTTCAAAACAAGAAAGATAGGCAAATGCAATTGCCTAGGCCGCCTAGGCGTGACTGAAGCTTCATCGTCACATGGTTAGTTGACTTTACTTGTATTTTCTATAGTTCTTTATATCCTAAATGCTTGTACTTTGTGCTTCGCTATCACAATGTCTAATGAACCATTTTGAGAGATATTACTTTACTATATATGTTATCGACTTCGCCCTACCCTTAAATTTTTTTCGTCCTCCGCCACTGCGTGCACTTGCTGGGGTTTCCATCTGATCTTCTTGTTTTTTGTGTCTCAAATTTTGATACGTATAGGCCTTGTTCCTCTGTTTTCTTCTGGTCAGTTAGTTACTTTATATGAAGCCAGATGCTGAGACAAAAAGCTAAGCTCCCGTGATAATAAGCTATGGGATAGGAGTTGTTGCTTCTCCAGACAATATATTAGGGCCTGGTGGTAGGGACTGAATCCAATTCCTTGGGATTGGTGAAAGAGAATGTACTAATTTCACTGCCAGTCGGAGGGGATTGGGTCGTTGGTCTGACCAAACAAAGCTTTCAGGGTCAGCTATCCTTATGTATACAATAAGTGTATCATGGGACTGTGCATGCTCCGAGAGTCACGGCTCTGGGACGGGGATCCGTCTAGACGAGATTCAAGAATTTTGTCTTTTCATCTCTCATGTTGGCAACAATAAGAAGCTCCATCACGGTTGTGTCGCTTTCATGTTCCTGTTGGTTTGCCTGTCTAGTGTCAACTAAAGACAACCAAACTGAGAGGCTTGGTCTTGTCCTTACAGGCATCGTCTACAAGTTTCTTTTGCTCAGCTATTTTTATTGCCTTGATTTAACCAGAGATTGTAATTTATGCGGAACAATTTCAGATTCACAAACTTAGCTTTAGATCGAGTCAATTCGTCAATCTTCCAATATTCATGTGCCTAGATAGACAAAAAAAAATTGAAATACAAGGATGTCTTGGAAAAAGCTTCAGTGTTTCCACAACATTAGTTCTCTTTATTTGACACCTCGCTTTGAATATCAGCTTAGTCCAAACTGTACATTATTGGTAAACATGTCAAGTATCTAAAAGTGTTCTTTTAGTAAGGATAAAAAGTGTTCTTTTAGTAAGGATAAAAAGGCTTCATGTCATAAATCAAAATACTTCTACATATATACTTCAAGCACTCTACAGATAACTTGGGATGAGATGGGTATCCTCTACATTGTCGTCGTAGAATCCTTACATATTTTGAAACTTCTTCAGTAATTAGTTAAATGTATATATAGCAATCTATGATTCGGGAGAACTTGGGATGGGATGGTCCTTGTCTATGATTTTTGGATGCCATGGTACCACTCCTTATATGATTGAAGGGATGAGATGATTGCTATTTTTCGTTTGGTTAAAGGAATAAATAAGATGGAACAGTCCTATCTCTAGCCCCATACTATGGATTGAGGAATAGCATCACGATAGATCGTGTAACATCTAGCCTAGTTTCAGTTAGGCTTATGGTGACCTGCGTGTGTGTTGATGTAAGACCGTGGGAGGTTTAGTCCCTTGATTGTTGACGGTGGATTATGTTAACATATAAAGCATTTAGAATTCATTTTATTAACCTTACGTTAACTATTTTACGTGAAGAGATGATCAGCGTGCAAAGTGAATATGAAAGTTCATCAGCGTGCACAGTGAATATGAATGTTGAGTATCAAATATAGGTGTAGATTAAACCTTTGGATTAATGATAGTCCGATTAACCGCCTGACTAATTCACCTAATTAATCAGCCAGGGGCTTGGAGGCTACTTCGTGCGCACCCTTAGGCCCATTAATGAATGACTTGGTGGGCCAGGCCTTAGCATCTGGGAAATGAGCCGAGAGGATAAGTCCTCGCCCAAGTTGTTCACACCTGGGGGCTCAACCAGGCGAAAGTCGTCATTCCCGATTGAAGGGACCATGACGCCTAAGAAGGAAGAGTGAATTAGGTAACTTAAAACTCTATTGTAAAAAAACTCTATTTCTAAACTACGGCCTCTAATTTTTTTTCTAGTCAAAACCTATGCAATAAATAATTTATCTAGATATGCAACTAATGTTTTGCTAGATGTGTTGCTATCTCTACCACAAAAGAGTTATGCAACCTAAGTTCTAATCCTATCAACTAGACTATCACCTAAGCTAGGAGGGTAAAGCACACAATCAAGATACACAATTTAAATGTGAAAGGTAAAGGGTGATAGAGATGCAAACTCCCATTCGATGACGCCGGTATTTTTATAGATGTATCGAGAAGCGCGCAAGCTTCCCCCTAGTTCTCGTTGGAGCCCCTCGTAAGGGCCAAGCTCCCGGTTGGGTAATTCCGTGGATAGCGTCGATCCTTCCCCACACGCAAGTGGTGTGTCTCCGGAATGCCTCTCACGGACCGCTCCCTGTCGTGTTCACTATCATGCTTTTGGCCAAACCATCACGGGCCTCGTTCTCTTGGATACACGATGGCGGCCACACCACAAACGCGGTTGGTGTGGTCTCGCAAGACTATAAGCCCATCCGGTGTACAACAATGGTGCGCGCAAGCACCAAGCTTTTTGAGGTATGCAAACATCACTAAATACTAGACCTAGAGCAAGTGCGATTAAGTGGGTCTAACTAGCCTAAGCACTTCACAAATCACCTACACTAATCAACTAATCTTCTCTTAAGCACTTGTGGTGGTTAGAGCACTTGATGAAGTGTCTCAACACTTCTATATCTTCAGCACACTCCAACGCCCGCAAAGTGAAGTAGTACACACTTTCTGTGCATGCATCAGACGGTCCCGATGCTAACCATTGGACTAGTTGTGTCAGGGTCCAATGCCTTCCCAAGACGGCCGTTGAAAAGCAAGCCTTTGCTGATCGTTGGGCACACCCGTCGGACAGTCTGACGCTGGTCATTGGACTGATGCTGGTCATCAGACTAGTCCGGTGCCCAAAACTCCTCTCTGGACCCTCTTTGTTGACCGTTGGACGCTGGCGTTGATTGGTTCCATGTTGTCCTACTGTGTCATAGGGTCCAACACCTCTACACAGCTGAACAATGACTATATCTGGTCCGATCACGCTCCTTGTCCGATGCACGGTTCGACGCTTTCCACTAGTAGAGAAATGACATTTGATCTACTTTAAATTTGGCTTTAGTCCTGGTATTTTTCGCGCTCCGGGATTAGAGAAACCTTTAGTACCGGTTGGTAGCTTCAACCGGAACTAAAGGTCCTGCCCAACGGCTACTGTGGCAGGCTTTTGTTGTAGGGGACCTTTAGTCCCGGTTGGAGCTACCAACCGGGACTAAATGTTAACTTTTACTCCCGGCTGGTCCCTCCAACCGGAAGTAAAAGTTATTCTCAGCTGGAGGCTCCGTCCTGAGACTAGAAAGGGACCTTTAGTCCTAGTTGTTGTCTCCAACCGAAACTAAAGGTCTCCAACCAATTGAGCACTGTGGAGTGCCGGCCACGTGACGGCTCAGAGCGAGTATTATTATTAACTAGTACGTGTGTATGTTCTTTCCCACGGCCGGCCGGGAGCGAGCTGGGCGTACGTGTACGGGAGCGAGTCGATGGAGACACTAGTACGTAGGAGTAGCTGCTACATTAGCTAGCTAGCTAGCTGTTCACCGTTAGCCAACAAAACAGTCTGTCTCTCTGCTAGCTAGCTGCTACGTAGGAAATCAATTAGTCCCGGCTGATCCCGGCTGACCATCGAGGACTGCTAGCTAGCTGCTACACTAGTACGTAGGAAATCAATTAGTCCTGACTGACCATCGATGACGGGTATTGTACGTAGGAAATCAATTGATTTGAACACGACCAAATCAATTAGTCCCGGCTGGTATTACCAGCCGGGACTAAAGGTCTTTTAGTCCCGAGCATTTATAGGAGCCTCGATGAGCCGGCTCGACCTAAAGCCCACTATAGGAGAGAGCATATACCATAATGGAACGGCCCAGTACGCAATATGCTGAAATTGTTGGCCAGTCCCACCTATTAGCCACCACCTCGCTTGCTTAGAAGAGTGAAAGCTAACTTAAAAGCTCAGCTCTCGAACCATGCAGCACGAACTTAACAGGATCTACTCTATAGGATTGTACCGCTGATCATTGACTAAAGGTCATTCGTACTATAGTTTATATAAAATATTGAACATTATAAACGTACGTATATTCTAGCAGCGTAGAATGCGTATTCAAAAACCAAAATGAATCATCAATTAAAAATAGAAAAAAAAAGAAAATAGAAATAGAAATAGAAACAAAAAAAAACCTTTAGTTCGGTAGCAGTGTGAAAATAGAAAAAAAAAAGAAAAATAGAAATAGAAACAAAAAAAAAACCTGGTAGCAGCATGAAAATAGAAAAAAAAAGAAAATAGAAATAGAAACAAAAAAAACCTGGTAGCAGCGTGAAAATAGAAAAAAAAAGGAAAATAGAAATAGAAACAAAAAAGGAAAAAAAAACTTTAGTCCCGGTTGGTATTATCAACCGGACTAAAGAGCCGGTCTACGTGGTCAGGCCGGGAGGCCTCTTTAGCCCCGGTTGGTATTACCAACCGGGACTAAAGGTGGACCTTTAGTCCCGGGCGCGAAACCGGGACTAAAGGAGGGGCCCTTTAGTCCTGGATTCGTGCTCCCGGTTCCAAAACCGGGACTGAAGGGGGTTGCGAACCGGGAGTACAACTAGTTTCTCTACTAGTGTTCACTGCTAGGGTTTGCTACCTAATTAGTCCGACGCTCTTAGGGTCTGATGCCCCCTTAGCATCCGATGCTCCTTCAACCCTTCTTCACTTTGTTTCTTCATGATCCTTGCTTTCGGCTTGGTTCCATCTTCGTCTCTTGGACTTTTGCATGTCCTGTAGGTCTTCAACGCTGCTTCTAATGTCTTGCTAAGGTGTTGATCATCTGGATCACACTGTTGCCTAAGTCCAAGTCCACTTTTGCACCCTTTAAACTATATCCAAAGACACTAGCGAATAATGTTAGTCGAAATAGTCATGTTGATCATCAAACACCAAAATCCAAATGAAATGGGTCAAGGGTCCATTTTCCTTATAACGACACCAGGAGGTGGCGGCTGAACAAGGAGCACCACGCGCGCCTTGGCCTTGCTCGGGCTAGGCTTCCCATCTCGACCAACGCCAAGAATAGTCCACTAGAATCTGTCAGCCGCTAGAGCCTGATAGGTGGGTAGAGCTACACGGCACCAGGCCTGCTAGGGTTCTATTCCCTCACTCCTGTAAGGCCATGTCAGACACTCCCAACATAGGGTCATGCTCGGGGTGTGACGCAACGTGACAAGGATCATCGTGCGTCCGCTGCACGGACGAGTCTGGGCCCACATGGCCGCCTTACTCTGCATATGGTCGGACCCTTGGCGTGTCACGGACGCTAGGAGAAGGCGAACCCAAGGAAGGTTCAATGGTGGCAGGCAACGCCTGATGGCTAGCTGCATGCTCCACTAGAATGTGTCAAAGGCTGTTGAAGACTGTTGAATTTAAACATGGTTAAGAAGGATGTGTGCGAGTTGAACGTAGCTTAGCTGGTTAGGTTTTTTGTGGTTGTAACGTATCCAGTCGGGTTGTCCTCGACTTGACGCGGGTGATTCTATTTTTCTTTTTTTTCCTAAATTTAACAACATTGTTTTTCAGTAGTAGGGGACTTTATCAATCATGAAATCTAGGTCTGAGTCTTGGTCTTCTCGGTCTTTTCGAGGTGCTCATAGGGATATAGTAAATGTGCATATATGTATGAGCTGCGTTTGGGCTGTAATTCACAAAAAAGAGAAAAATGATGGGCAATACACACACACACACACACACATATATATATACACACACCACGATTGTGAGCTGCGTGTGCAGCAACAACAATTGAAAATGTGTGTATCAAGATCCAGCTAGATATTGCGTCGTCGTAAGTGGTGGATCGACCAAACGCCACTAGGAGGAGAGCATCATCGTCGTGTTCACCTAACGGGAAGCAACAGCTGCACATTGTATGAGGATTAGCAGCAGCAGCAGTAGTAGTAGATAGGCAGCAGTCATCTAATAGCTTCTGCGCAGAATTGGTGCAATACATAGCACCAAACGGACAATTGATATATAGAGAAGAATCAGTAGGAAGAGATAGGGTGGTCCACGGATATACTGTACTAGCTAGTTTTCTACCTTTCTCAAAACGTGATGTCTGACGTCGTTCTAGATGGCACCTAATTCTGAGGCGTCATGTGTGCTTGATGGCAAGGCTGCTGTGCAAGTACAATACAATATATGTGTAGAATGCACATGAGGCCGGCAGGAGAAAGTGATGTTTGCGATTGGGATGTCTCTGGAAAGCTCCCAAATCCACATCTCCATAAACATGTTTAATTTCTTTAACCATCCATTAATCATTTGCCTTAAATTTGTTCACACTTAGGCCTTAAGGTCACGTGTTATTATTAGTGGCACAAATACTTTGCTCAAAAGTGGCGTAAGCTAGCTAAGATGTTGCTGAAACGAAGGGTGTCAAGATGCACAGGCAGACATTATTATAGGTGCTCTATTCTTCTGCTAGCTTATGCGAACTTCATTAACGAATTTGCTAGGCACTCTTTGGATGGCAGTTTGGAATTCTGTGGATGTACCATTGACAACTTTTTATACGTTAGACATTTTCTTGAAACGATATATGTGCACAACACATGAAGTCGATCGATGAAGTTGAATAATGCAACATGTAGTGGAGACATTTTTATCTTGAAAATAGTGGAACCTAAATTGTAAGGCAGGAAGTCGACCATTGTGTCTCGCTCACTATATTAATTAATGTACATGTAGCCTAACTGGGAAGAATAATTAGCCAAACATGTAAGCAAACACGCTGAGTATTGGATACTCAGAAAGGGGTGTCAGGTCCCACCATAAGATAATTTGTGTAAAGGCGTAAAGTGACTGAATCACACGTTTACAAGGTAATCTTTGCACAAAAGGATGCAAGAATGAGTTTCCCAGTTTTCCAATGGAACTTAGGAGTTGTATGACAGATGCAACAGTTGTATCTCCCTCTCTCTCTCTGGTTTTCCTTATTGTGTATTTTTATTTGGTACCATGCTAAAGTAAACACAAACTCGAGTCGATGACAAGGGTACAGTGCTGTAGCCTGTACATACACAATCTCGATGGGAAGTAGAGAGAAATCGATCTAAAAAATTTAGATGCGAATGTGAATGCTCCATCCAGCAACAGTAGCACAAGCGACAAATGCCCTATATATACTCTATGCCATATATCAGCTTAGTTTTAAATTCTCACCGACAAGCATCGACCAGGGAACTTGGTATTTGGTGAAGTGTACGGTATCAGGACCACGGATTAGAACGAGCTAGTTAGCTGCCGTATTAAATTTCAGTATGAATCCAAGGAATATTTGCTCGTCACCATATGCAAGCGATAGACAGATAAATAGGGACCCAAGAAACGACATGCATGATCGAGACATTCACCGATTGATTTTAAATTTGATTTGATGTTCTGAGTGCTTGGATTCTTTTCAGTTTTCTTTTTCTGCGCGGTGTATGTGTGACTAATGTGTGCGTGTATGTGTGTGTGTCACGGGAGTCGTCCAGACTGTTGCTGTGACTTCACTGACTTGTGAGTAAGGTTGATAGTTATAAGTACGAATTAGTTGAGTTATGTTGTTAAATATTGACATGACATCACTACTATAAAAAGTTTAATTACCGTCGAGACTTTCATCGCTGGTTCGTGAGGATCGGCGGTGGTAATCACCCGCTGGTTCAGAGGTTGAGGGGACGCTGAAGGGTGACTTATCGGCGGTGATAAACGTTTTCACGGTCGTTTCTACGTATGATCTGGTGGCAAAACTAGTGCATGTCTTCGTCGCCGCCGTATCATCCGCCCAAGCAGTGGTGAAAATGTTTATCACCGCCAGTTAGTCACCCAATGCGCAACGTACATACAAACGCGGTAATAAGAAATTTCACTATCGGTTTGAAGATGCAGCAGTGCAAATCGCAACAGTTCCAACCGTCGCACCATTCGTTGAGCAGGTCGAGATAGCAATTTTCATCGACAGTTTATTCAGGCACTGAACTCCACCCGCTACGATCCGGGGGTTTAAACACGTATCATCGTTAGTTGTCCGTTTGATCCGACGGTACAACATTCAGAGGGAGTGTCTGTTGTTATTCCTCTTGCTATGACTAACCTTTGAGGATAATGTCCATAAGCGAGAGGATGACAACAGACTATTCCTCTAAATGGTGCACCTCAGCATATGAAGTCAAAACAGGAGGTGGATTAACAAAGGTTTCTCGCATAAGGAGTTTCATATCATTCCAAGTTTGAGATTTATCATAAGGATCTAAAGACTCCCACCAAGATAAAGCAGAATGTCGCAAAACACTATCTGCATTTTTACCTTCCTCCTTGGACACATAAAGCTAGTAGCAAATATGTTATCTATGGCAATTTCCCACTCCATGTCCTCGTCACAATCATTACAAGATTGGCATCCATATATCAATCTTTTCACAAGTTGTCTGTCCTTTAATTTTTTGATGTTGCCTACTATTATATGAGATCAATTTATTAATTTCATAGGAATTCCAGAGTTTACAACTTTTCTGTTATCAAATGCAGCCAACAGGCTATTTCATGGGAAAATATTCACACAGTTTCGATGCACACATACATCTTCTGCGACACAATATTTCAAAGACTTGACCTCTAATATGTATCTTACAGTAATGGCTTCTTCTTTGTTGTCAAGGAAGTATCATCTACCATATGAAGGCCTCAGTACAAAATAACATATTCTGCAGCTTGAACATGTGTTGGAAAACTAGGGGTTTCCAGTAGACGGAACGCAATGGAGCCTTCGCCAGGTCGAGTGCTCTGCGCAAAGGTAAGAAGAGTGGAAGGTAGGCCTAGGCTTAGTTAGAGTTTTATAAATGCTCTCACCAACCTCTCCTTTACAAGATTTGGCTCCCCCTTTTATAGGGCGTTGTTTGTTATCGCTCCATATTACCACTTTACCCTTTGACAACTGTAGTACATTCCTGGAATATTCCTATGCTAATACAAGTTGCCTGGGGCAGTTTGGGTATCTTCTTCTTCAACCGCCTCTGCTTGTTGGGCCGTTACCACGACCCCATCAGCGGCCCGTGGCCTAGCACCGCCATCCCACGGGTGTTCCTTTGATCCCCGGAGCCTCCGCCCGGGGTGCCTTCTCTCGGACCTTCACGTCGTCGCCTAGACCGTGGCCTCCGCTTATGTCGCAAGAGTCTTCACCTTCGACCGCGTTCGGGTGCCTTTGCCACAGTCTCCAGGCCTTCGCCCAGAGTAGCCGATCGGGTGGAGGCTTCCATCTTATTTCCCTACATGTTGCTCATAAAATTCTTTAACCGTTAGTTCTTATTGCTATTGTGAACCCTGGCCTCCGCGACTCACAACCGTGTCCCAACAGTTCCCCCCTTGAGGGCATGGTCTGATGCTGGCAGGCCTTGTCGCCAAAATCTAGTTCTCAAGTTCTAAGGTGCGGAGGCTCTGGCGCATGCGGAGGCTTCCCCCTTTCCCTCTTGGATCGCCTAGATCAGATCATTGCGTTGGTGACGTGTCACTATCTGATTCGCCGCAACGGCTCTGGAACCGACGCGTTTTCGAACTAATGCGACCGTTGGCCCTGGAAGTTGAGACGGCAGGGCGGGGGGCTATATAAGGGGGCGGTAGGTGAAGGCTTCCCCATCTCCATCTGAGCCATCGCTTTCGCTACAGTCGCTTTCTAGGTTCTTTCTTCTCTGCTTAACCTTCGCTTAGTTGTCGCTTTGCCTTCACTTCCTATTGTTGTTGCTAAATCTTAGAAGTGGCTTCGCCTGTTAGTCCTCCTCCCCGTTGGGCTACTTTCTTCGGTCCATATCGCCGTCTTCTCGGCGTTAGAGCGAGTGGGTTGTCTACGCGCTTTGAGGAATGTATGATTATCAGTGCGGAGGCATTGGGGCTTGAGGAGGATCTTTGTAGAATTAAGGCCTCTGTCACTGATTTGATAACCACTGAGGAGGCGGGAGACATGGCTGGCCCATCCAGGACGTGGAATTTTGGGCCTTCACTCATAATGAAGGGCATGATCGAGGAGTTACAAAAATTGGGCTGCTTTGGTGAGGCTAAGGTGAAGCCTCCGCAAGGGGAGACAATTCCTAAACCACAGGCCACTGATGTCGTGGTCTTCAAGGACTTTTCCTTTGCGGCCTTTGCTTCCTAGCAGCATTCTTCCTTCGCCAAGTCCTTGAAGTGTTCGAGGTACAGCTGCATCAGCTTACTCCCAATGGTATTATTACTTTAAATCAGTTCTGTTGGGCCTGTTTGTCTTATGGTGCGGAGCCCAACATTAGTACTTTCTGCGAGTACTATGAGCTTCAGCGCCAGCCTAAACGGGTTGGCGAAGGCTAGTTGGTAGCTCGGTATGGGAGCTACGCTTTCATGCCCAAGAGGAATCCGAAAGGGGAGAAGTTGGAAATATCTTTTGCTCAGAAGAACAAGTGGAACAAATACTGGATGCAGTATTGGTTCTATGTCAGGTCCGGTGGCAAGACCTCTATGGATAGCAAAGGGAAAAACACACCCGTTACCCATTGGCATCCGTGATGACCCCGATGAAGCCTTTGACTTAAGGAACTCTGGGTCCGAGGACTTTTGAGGGGCGCGAAGCTTGCGATAAGGCTTTTGCCTTGGCCTGTCAGTACTCCAGATGCCGGGATCTAGTGGAGGAAATGGTGGTAGCTAACTGCTGGCCGCTTGGCAGGAATAGACCCACCATGACTATTAAGATGGTCAACCTTCCTGTCTTTGGCGAAGGAGTTGGGGTTCCCTTCCCTCGGTTTGGCTTTCAGCCTAAGGAAGGCCATGCTGCTAAAAAGGTTGTGAAGTTTGCAGAGGTGGGGGCTTGAGAGATACTCGGCGAGATGTCTGATAAGGAGTATCTGGGACACAGGGCCATCGTCGGCACGATGCCCCATCTCAATTGCGTTTTTATGGAATTTGGGATTCATCATGAGAGCATGATGTGCCTACAAAGGTACATAAGTCACTGAAAGATAAGGCTAGGAAGTACGTTGCCAAGAACGCAATTGCTGCGGCTAAGGCTAAGAAGAGAAAGGGTGCTAGCGCGTCTAAGATCATCAGTAAAAAATAGAAGACCGCAACTACTTCTGCTACCACCTCCACCGCTGCCTCCACTGAGGCCGATGAGGAGGTTGCGGAGAATGTTGGTGGAGGCTCGGCTTTCGTGGATGCTGGGATGGATGGGTAGCATTATGCCACCTCTTTAGATCTTGGTGGTGATGACCTTGTCGACACCGCCCTTCAAGGAATAGGCGGTGGCCCTACTGTTGAACCCTTCATCGTGGCGCCTATGCCCGACATTTTGGGTGATGACTCTTCCGGCTCTGAGGGCGAAGGTACCAGTAGTGGCAATGCTCTCCTCCAAGAGAAGGGAATGCCGCTAACACTAACCGTCGCTGTCCTATGACTGCTCTTGTGGAGGTGTCTATGGACGAAGGTAGAGGTGAGTTCTCTAGCTGCTCCATTTCCAGAGCGTGGCATTTCAGGCCACAAGTCATCACGCCGAGGATGCTGGTGCCTCAGATGTTGTTCCAAGCCCTTTGCATCTGGGTGAGTTGCCTTTTAACTTTGTTTTTCCTTGTTGTTTGTGTTTTTAGTTTTATTGGGACTTGACTTATTTTGATTGTTTCAGCGGGTTTGATGACAGCCCTGGGGAACCCTGACACAAACCCTAATGATCCTTTGGGTGTGGACCTCACTCGGATTGGCATGGGAGGACCTTCGAGGCCTCCGCTTGTGGGTGCGACTCCTCGCCCATCTGCCCCAGGCCTAGCTGGCGGCGAAGGTTGGTTCTGCTTATTTTCTGTTTTTGCGCTTTCCATTTTTTTAGTTTTACTGATGTTTAATTGTTGTTTCAGGTGCCTCCGATAGCACAATAAGTGGGTGGGTAGATACTCTTGAAGCTGTTTATAATGATATAGGAGGTTGATATTTCTTTTTTTTGTTTTCTTGGTTTTGGTCTTACGTTTCTTATGCTTGATTTGCAATTAGGTCACCTCTGCCACCACTTGAAGAGTGTTGATTACTTCAAGCTGCTGTGGATGAATTTGGAGCAACAATGTGTGGTACATGTTTATTTTCATTTTGTCTATCGTTGCTTCTACTGTGTTGTGGATGACCTTCGACTTGACAGAGCCATTATCTTTGGAGGCCATCGAGGAGCGTGGCAGTAGGAGGTGGTTGACTGCAACCTGGCCATCAAGACCCTAAAGAAAGACGTGGACACTCTTGAGGCCGAGAAGACCAGCTTATAGGGGAGGTTGGTGGCCTCCGCACTGCCCAAGCTGACTTGGAGGATCTACAGAAAGAATGTTGATTCGCTGAGCAAAGAGGTGGATGGCGCGAAGGCTGCCAAGCAATTGGCTGCTGAACGCGCCCTAAAAGCCATTGAGATGGCCGATAACCTTCGCAAGGAGGTGGATGCCTGAGAGGGAGTCCTAGTGCTAACTTGAAGGCGCAAGGTGGACATGCTGACTAAGCGCCTTAGGATGCCAAATTTATTGGACTAGCCGCAGCTGAGCTTTATGTGGGTGCCCTTGAGCAATTTGGATGCTCTACGTGCCGCTGCCCTCTGAGCCTTCGGCGTTCAATATCTTTTCTTGGATGAAGGCCATCTTCCTGAAGCTCCCTGACTTTGTGGTGGCGCTGTCAAATTTGGAGTCCAGGCCTCGCCACCAACCTTTCCAAGATGCTGGCGCAGGATGGTTGCCACACGCCAAAGATGTGAAGGAAAGAGACCTTGAGGGCCTGGCCGATCTTGGACTGACTTTGCGTGATATCAGAAGATCGGTCTGCCACTTTATGAAGTCGTTCTGGGTGAAGTTTGGCTTGGCGGAGGCTCGCTCGATGGCGGAGGCATGACGAGCTGAGGTTGGTTTTTTCTTTGTAGCTTATTGTTTTCGCTTAAGTTTTCAGTCGCTTGTTTGTTGTTTTTATAACTTTGTATTGTTTTTACAGGAGTTGCAGAAGAAGGAGGTTGCGCGTGGTATTGCTGGGGTACAATCTTCCTAGGCTACAGTGGCGCCAGCTTTGAAGGCTTCTTCCCCTGCTGCCAAGGTCCCGAAGTCTAGGGAACCTACGCCTACCCCTGCTGACCCAGAGGTGTAGTGTCTAGGTTTTAGCTAGTTTTTTAGGCTTGGCTGAAGGCGATGTGCTGTAGACGCCCTTCCTTTTGTATATATCTAGGTCTAAATTGTGAGCTTGTCCTGCACAGGTCTCCTTCTCTAGGCCTGTGCAGGACATACCCCCGTTACTATGTATCAAGACCGGATTTATGTTAATGGTGAACTATGGCAATATTGGCGGGAGGCTTTTCCCTGGCATTCTGTTTGTGACATGTTTGCTTTCGTGAAGTACGATATTGATAATGAACATGTGGAGTTTACTAGGTCGCTAGCCTAGCGAGGGTCTCAACCTTAGTTTCATGTTGATTTTTTGGCTGGCCTTCGCGCCCTTGTAGCTATTGCTTGGAAGGCTTAACGCCTTTTGTGCTTTGCTCTTTTATTGCCTTCAGGCTTTTGTACTATTGTGCTTCTAATGTACTGTTGTTGTAATCATATCTACTTTTCTAATGAACTTATCCTGAATTGTTTAGCTGTGCGCTTGCTTTATAAAAGATTCTTACTATGAGTTTTGGCTAGGCCGAAGGGTTACATTTTTTGTCGCTTACTTTCTCTCTCTTGCCTCCGCTTCTCTTTTCTCTGGTCGATGTTGAGTACGAGTTTGTGTGTTCACACGGAAAAGCTGAGGTGTTGGTCTTTGACCTTGCGCGCCTTGTGGAGGCTTCAGTGTCTATTTTGTTGCTCTGGCCTCTATCTTTGTGCTTGCTTGGGGTTGACACAGATTCTCTAGAACATCACTGTGGAGAAACTGGAGTGCTCGTATTTGATCTTGCAGTTATTGCAAAGGCTTTGATACAATTTGAGCATCCATCGGAGGTGTTGGTATTTAATCTTGATGCTTCTCTAGAGGCCTAGAGCAATTTGAGCAAGCAACGAAGGTTGAAGAAGCATTTCCTGGATATTGCCTCCGCTTGCGCCTGGATTGCTTTATTTTTGCCTTTGGCTATGCTGGAGCAGCTGCGCTCCTGTCAAACATGGTTGATGTCGGGTTGCGCTAGATGGTGTCTTCGATTATGGGGGGATGTTACAAGCCTTCGTGCGATACCCTCCCGCAACCTCTGGCACTGACTGCTTGCTGCCAGACTGTGGTCATACAACGCACCGTGGAGGCTGTACGACACCAAGTGGAAGATGTGTACATACTCAACGTGGCCTTCGCCAGGCTATGCGAGCTGCTAGATTTATGAGTCTTCGCACGGTACCTTCTGGTCTCTCGTTTCTAAGGAAACTCTGGCTTCCATTTTCTCTTGCTTTGCTCTATAGTACACTGGCACTTGGTTGGTTTGGCTTCCCCCCTAGCACTCTTCTAGAGGTAGGGGTATGAAAATGCACTAACTGGGGCTAGTGCTGGGGTAAGGTGTAGCATTTTATAGTTTACTACTTGTACGATTTAATAAATCTTGGTGGTTGGCCAATGTTTATTGCTTAGATACGTTTTGAAGTCATAATAAGGCTGACAGATTTCCTTGTACCTGGCGTATCTTTGGTCTTTATTCCTATTGTACTTTAGCTATTAATCCCTCATAGTCATCTGGTGCCTGATAAGGACAGGTCTTCGCCATGTGTTTTCTTGCCTGATGCCTACAGCAAAGGTAGGTCTTTGTCGGGTTTTTTGGCCTTTTGGCCATTTTGATGAATCCTTGATGCCTGAATGTGGATAGGGCTTTATCAAGGTTGCATGCTAATTTAGCCATGGAGGTCGTTTCATGCTTTTGAGCCTTCGGCTAAAGCAGTGGAAGGTCCTCTTTGTCATGATGTTGTGGTAGAATGTTGTGGCTCCGTTGCTAGCCACTTTCCACCTTCGCTTTTCAAGGTATTCTTGGGGGATTTCCTCTTTATATTTTTAGAGGTTTTTGCATGGGTCCTGCCTTGTTAAAAACCTCACCTCCACTAGGAGCCCCCTTTGTGAGGAAAAGAGTGCAAGCCCTTTTGCATGAAATGTAAAGAAAATATGAAAACTAGAAGAGGAGTGGTGACCTTCGCTTATAGTTCCGTGGAGGCTACCTTTTTACATTTAGATGTAGAACCTATGCAAACTATCGATGTTCTAGGTATGAGTGGTTGTTTTACCATCACCGTCTATCAAGAAGAATGCCCCTAGTCTCCCAGCAGCCTTTGCCGTGTACAGACCTTCCCATTTAGGTTGGAGCTTTCCCGTATTGGTCGCACTGGGCTTCCTTCTTAGGACTAGGTCTCCATCTCGTATGAGCTTTCTGACTACCTGGGCTATCTCTCCACTTTTTGGTTTACTCTTGGTATTTTGTGATGTTTTCCACTGCTTCCAATCTTGTGCCTTCGATCATTTCCTTGGAGTATTCTTTGTCTTCTACCAGGGCTTGTTTTATGATGTGGAGGCTCTGATGCTTGACTTCCTTGGGTAGCATTGCTTCTTCACCATATAAGAGTTTGAATGGTGTAAAGCCTGTTGTTCTGAGGCTATGGTGTTATGGGACCACACAACCTTCGACAGTTCTTCTACCCATTTGCCTTTGCGGAGGTTGAATAAGGTCCTCGATATTGCTGAGAATATTACTCTATTAGCTCTTTCCACCTGCTCCATTTGACTCTGGGTGGTAGACCGAGGCGAAGGCTATCTTGGTGCCTATGCTTTTGCAAAATTCCTTGAATTTGTCTGAGTCAAATTGTTTCCATTGTCAACTGTTAAGGTTCTTGGCACTCCGAACCTACAAATTATGTTCTGCCAGAAGAACTTTTTTACTGTCCCTGATGTGATTGTTGCAAGTGGCTTGGCCTCAATCCATCTTGTGAAATATTCTATGGCTACTACTGCAAACTTGTTCCCCCCTTGCGATGGTGGTAGCGGCCCAACAAGGTCCATGCCCCATCTTTGCAAGGGCCAGGTGGGTGGGATGAGTTGTACAATAGCCTAAAGGTTTTGACTATTGAGGGGAGGTGCTCTGGCATGCCTGACATGTCTTGACAATTTCTTCTACGTCTTTGATGTGCGTAGGCCAATAAAATCCTTGCCTGATGGCCTTCACAGATAATGCCCTTGGACCAATGTGTGAGCCACATACACCTAAGTGGATTTCTTGTAGAAGGTTTTTGCCTTCACTCAGAGGTATCCACTTGAGCAGTGGTTGAACAACCCCATTCTTGTACAGTGTTCCATTTATTAGTGTATAGCTTTTTGCTCTTGCTATCATTCTTGCTATGCTTACCTCATCTTTTGCGTGATGTATGTTGTTCAGATAATCTATGATCAGTTGCCTCCAGTCTTCGGACTCAGTGACTAAGACTATTTTGAATGCCTTTGTTTTTACTTGTGTTGTCGATGCTTGCAACACTTGGTATGGGCAAGTTGTTTGTTGCTGCCTTCGCCAGCTCATCTGCTTCTGAATTTTCTGCTCTTGGTATATATTTTATGGTGAATCCCTAGAATCTTCGCTCAAGAGCCCTTACTGTGGCTAGGTATTTGATCAATTCTGGTTCTCGTGCTATGTATTCCTTCTCGACTTGTCCTGCTACGACTTGGAAGTCTATTTTTGCTAGCAATGTTTATGCTCCGAGTGCCTTTGCCTTGTTGAGGCCTAGTATAAGGCCTTCGTATTCTGCTATGTTATTTGTTGCCTTGAATTCTAACCTTGCTGCATATTTTGTGTGGGGGCTTGATGGTGCTATCAATACAGTGGAGGCTCTGGCTCCTAGATGCCCCCAAGCCCCGTCTGAGTAAAGCATCTAAGTTTGAACTTGGGGTTATGACGGCGAATGCAGCGAGGGTGTCCAATCTGCCATAAAATCTGCCAGCGCTTGTGATTTGATTGCCATTCTTGATACATAGTTGAGTTCAAACTAGGATAGTTTTGTTGCCCATTTCCCTATTCTTCTATATGCTTCTTTGTTGTTGAGTATGTCCCCGAGTGGTTGCGAAGAGGGCACTATGATTTCATGTGTCTAGAAGTAGTGCTTCAATTTTCTTGAAGAAATCAATACTACATATGCTATGTTTTCTATCACTGTATAGTTCAATTTTGCTCCTGACAGGGCTTCTAAAATATAGTAGACAGTCTGTTGAATGACCTTCGACTCTTCTTCTTTCTCTTAAATGAGCACCCCACTGACTACATGGTCGGAGGCTACAACATATAACAGTAAAGGAGCCTCCAGATCTGGTACTATCACCAAGAGTCTGGTAGCCAAATAATTTTTGAGTTGATGGTAGGCCTTCAACTGATCTGGCCCCCATTTCACCTTGTCTCCGCTCCTTAGAGCTTTGAAGAATGAGAGGCTGCGTTCTGCTGACTTTGAGATGAATCTGCTTAGTGTTGCTATTCTTTCGGTGAATTTTTGGACTTCCTTTTTGGTTGATGGTTCCACCATTGAGATTATGGCCTTTGTCTTGTCTGGGTTAGCCCTTATACCTTCGGGCCTATGATGTACCCGAGCATTTTACCTCTGCTTATGTCGAAGACACACTTTTTTGGGTTGAGTTTTAGCCTAGCTTCTCTTAGATTGGCAAAGGTTTCTTTAAGGTCTGCAATATGGTCTTCTTCATTCTTGCTCATCATGACAATGTCATCAACATAAGCTATGATGTTCTTCTGCAACTGTGGGCCGAGAGCTGCCTTTGTCATTCTAGCGAAGGTCGAGCCTGGGTTTTTTAGTCCTTCAGGCATTCGAGTGTAGCAATATGTTCCAAAGGGAGTAGTGAAACTTGTTTTCTCTTCATCTTCTTTTTTGAGCCAAATCTGATGGTATCCTGAGAAATAATCCAAAAGTGAGAAGCGTTTGCGTCCTGCTGCTTTGTCGATGGAGGTGTTTATTCTTGGTAGCGGGAATGGATCCTTCTTGCAAGCTTTGTTTAGGTTCATGAAGTCTATGCACATTCTCATCTTCCCATTTTTCTTTGGCACTAGTACTATATTTGCCAGCTATTCTGAGTACTTGACCTCTCTGATGACGTTGGCATCTAACAATCTTTGGACTTCTGCCTTCGCTGCCAGGATTCTTTCTTCTAACATTTTCTTTTGACGCTGCTTTCTCGGTTTTACTTTTGGATTTGTATCAAGTGAGTGCTCAATAATATCCCTGCTAACCCCTTTCAGGTCAGAGGCTGACCAGGCAAATACATCTTTATTCTTGGCTAAAGTTTGTATGAGTTCTACTTCTTCTTCCTTCGACAAGTTAGCTCCAATGGTTACCTTTCTATCTGGTACTGCATCATCCAATGGTACCAACTTTGTTTCTTCTTGATCTTTGAGGTCTGTTTTGCTCTTTGGCATATTCGAAGGCTCTAATGAGTTGCTTCTGACTACCTCGACGGAGTTGATATTGCGCTACGATTTGTAGATGGCTCTTTCTATAATTCTTGCCTCCTTCTAACTGTCGTGGACTATGATGGTTCCATGCAAGGCTGGCATTTTCATACATAGATATCCCATATGGATGGTTGCATTGAACTTGCTTGTGAACCCTCTTCCAAAGATGGCAAGGGTAGTAGAGATTTACTATGTCGAAGGTCACATATTCTGTTCTTGCGTTTTCCTGACCTCCAAAGGAGACTGGCAAGGATATTTTCCTAATGCATCGATCCTCTTTCCTCTGAAACCAATTAATGGTGAGTCCGAAGGCTGCAACTGACTTCTGCTTAGCTTCATCTGGTTGACGGCATTGACAAAGATAATATCTGCAGAGTTTCCAAAGTCTACAAGAACCCTATTGATTTCCCATACTGCAATGTTAGCCTTGATCACCATGGCGTCGGTGTGAGGGTAGCTTTCCAATTGCAGATCTTGCTCTGAGAAGGTGATTGGCGTCTTTGACCAATCTGTGTAGCACACTCGGCCTTGGACTGCTATGTTGTTGATCAATCTGAGGTGATCTTTCCTCTCCTTCTTTGTCTGAAACTCCATCGAGGAGCCTCCGGACTATAGGCAATATCATGCCGATGGTGGGTAGCGGTGTGTGAGTGTTGAGTTGGTTTTCTGGGTTGGGTTCGTTTTTTTATGTTGCCAGCTGTGTTGGTGGAGGCGGAGGCAATGCTTCTAGCTGCCTATTATGTACTTGAGATGGCTGGTTGGTCTCAATGAATGTTATGTATGGAGGCCTCAGGTTTATGTAGGTAAGGTTGGATTCTGCCCGTTGGTTGCTAGTCTGTCCCTGCTGTTTTGTTCTTGGTCACCATGCGGGTAGGAAATTTGGATAGTAGGCGGTAGCTAAAGTGGTTGGGTGAATTTGGGTGGAGTTTAGGCTTGGGTATATTAGGCAGTATTGCTGCTGAGAAGATGCTATGAAGGTATGGTTTAACTCTCTTGCGGGTTGTTGTGGCAGAGGCTGTGGATTTGCTCTGCTTTTGATCCTTTCTTGGGTCTCCTTAGCATCTAGACAATCCCTGGTGATGTGCCCCTTATTCTCTACATGAAAGAAGCAATACTACCTTTGCTGCCTTTGGTTTTGGTTTCTATTCCAGTTCCTGCCTTGGCCATTTCCCTTGCCTTCAGATTGTTTCTGAGGCGCACTATTTGGGCCTGCCTTCACCGGTTGCTGCCCTTGTTGGCTACTTTCTTATTGCTCTATATTAAAGACTTGCTGGCTTTGCCCTTACTATGGTTGTGGCTGGCCTTGGCTTTTGTGGCCCCTCTGGGCGTTCCTGTTATTGCCCTAGAACTGCTTGCTCTGGTTTTGCTCTTCTAGCCTTCTAGGAAGGTCATTGTCAGATCTGCAATACTTCTCAAATTCATTGTAAAGGTCTTCGATGGTCCTTGGCTTTTTCGTGGCTAGATGAGCTGCGAAGGGGCCCTATGCGAAGGACCTTGATTGTTGCTTCGATAGCAACATCTTCTAGGACATTGGGTGCTTTTGCCTTCATTTGCACGAATTTTTAGAAGTAGTCTTTTAAGGTTCTCCTTGATTTTGCTTGCATTGAAACAGATCCATGGAAGTCAAGGATTCACTTGTGGATGCCTTGAAATTTGCTAAGATCTTGTCGCGAAGGTTTTCCCATGAATACACAGAACTTGGCTTTAGCATTGAATACCAGGCTAGCATGTCACCTTCTGCTGCGATGACGAAAGATTTGGCTAGCACCACTTCATTTCCACCGGTGAAAGCTACTGCTGCCTCAAAGCTCATGATGAATTGGCGTGGGTCTAATCTTTCATTGAATTTGGGTAAAGTGATGGGTTTATATGAGGAAGGCCAAGGTGAGTTCTAGATGCCTTCGGATATTGGCGATTTGGAATCAATGGTTCTGTGGATTTGTGGCAAGGTGTAGGGCGTGCTGAAGGTTGGCTGAGCTATTAATCTGGCGGGGGGGTTGGGTTGGCTTTGACATGCTGAGTGAAGCTGGTTGGGCGTGTTGGAAAGAGGTTGCAGAGGCTGTATACTTTGTATTTTGGCTTGTAAGATGGCTAGCTGTTGCCTGATCTCCGCTGCCTGGACTGATGTTTGGGCTGCCCGTTGGTTTGCGGCGAAGGCTGCCGTGACCCTATCCCTTTCCCTCTGCATGCTTTGCAGCTGCACCTGTAGCTGCTGAAGCTCTTGCTCTGGGGTGGGATTTGGGGCTTGCTTTTCTTCAGGTGTCAGAGGCTGGTCATCGCCGGCCGGCTCCTCTATGACTTGGTCTTCCGTGGCAGTGGCATAGGCACTACAGGTGTTACGCTTGGGTCTTCCCCTTGGTGCAGGATTCGCGGAGGCTGCTCTTTTTCTTGCCATTACAGTTTTTGCTCGACCAACACACGGTGAGCGCCAATGTTGGAAAACTAGGGGTTTCCAGCAGATAGAACGCAATGGAGCCTTCGTCCGGTCGAGTGCTCTGGGCGAAGGTAAGAAGAGTGGAAGGTAGGCCTAGGCTTAGTTAGGGTTTCATAAATGCTCTCACCAACCTCTCCTTTACATGATTTGTCTCCCCCTTTTATAGGGCGCTGTTTGTTATCGCTCCATATTACAACTTTACCCTCTGACAACTGTAGTACATTCCTGGAATATTCCTATGCTAATACAAGTGTCCCGGGGCAGTTTGGGTGTCTTCTTCTTCAAACGCCACTGCTTGTTGGGCCATTACCGCGACCCTATCAGCAGCCCGCGGCCCAGCACCGCCATCCCGCTAGTTCTCCTTTGATCCCTAGAGCCTTCGCCCGGGGTGCCTTCGCTAGGACCTTCAAGTCGTCGCCTGGACCGTGGCCTCCGCTTATGCCGCAAGATCCTTCGCCTTCGACCGCGTTCGGGTGCCTTCGCCGTAGTCTTCGGGCCTTTGCCCATAGTGGCCGACCGGGCGGAGGCTTCCATCTTTTTTCCCTGCATGTTGCTCATAAAATTCGTTAACCGTTAGTTCTTATTGCTATTGCGAACCCTGGCCTCCGCGACTCACAACCGTGTCCCAACAACATGTGAGTTATGAACTATGCATGCTTCAGAATTATGATGATTATGTTGCTTCAAACAGCATGTTTCTTGAGCATCCAATTATTCTGATAATACGTAATTATTTTGTTTCATTGTTTCGGGAGATATATCTCTTGGCTCATTTGGAGCATGAAAATATAGTTCAATAAAATATTCTTCCCATAAATCAGTAGGACGCATTTTCTATGAAAATATGGTTCAGTAAAATTTATCAAAACTTTATTATGTCCAAATTCAGTTCCTATGACTAGACACTAGACTCAGATGCTGCGAGTACTGCAGGATGAGACAACCTACTGTGGGCCAACGTTCCTGATTAATCATCGATAGTCTTGAACACTATACTGATGGCTTTTTACCCATACTAAACACACACATCTCCAGGATTTTGATTTTACTTCCTGTCACTTTTCAGATATGTCAGCGAAAGCTTTCATTGAGCCATTGCCTACAATTGAGTTTGTTGCACAGCTGCTGGATTCTGGAATTTACTCCAGGGCACTCTCAGATGCAGAACAGGTGAGGGTGTTCTCACTGATATGACATTTTGAGCTGCCAATTTGATCCGTGCCAGGAAATCAGGTACTTCAAAGTTGCCATGATTATTGTGCTATTAAGTACTTCTAGATCGCCCAAACATTTTCCTTTTGTAACAGGTCATAAATTTATCCATGTTGTTCCTTCCCAGATTTAGTTTGTGTATTCTCTGCTGAATCATTTCCTTTCATACTGGAACTCCCTGATTTTGAAGCAAACATCGAGTTCCAAAAAAAATAAGGGGTTATCTTGCCTCTTTGACTCTCATATTTTTCCCTGTGTTGATCGAAATCTTAGTGTTTGCCTATGTGTTGTCTCCGTGTTCTCATTCCTCTCAGAGCATGGTAAGGTCCCTAGCTGCTGATTCCTCTGCCCACAGCACTTCGTTCTTGAATAAACACCCCACAGGACTAAAACTTGGTTTTTTAGCAAACAAGGCCATGTGTTCCATGCCAAAACTAAATCAACGCAGATTAAACTCTTCGTTTCCGCTTTTTGTTACTTGGTACTTAGTGCGCCTTTCATGATCATCGTAGGTTGTCTAGCTTCTTGGAAAGATTTGAACATAGAATTACTATTTTTTGCCACAGATAAAATAGGTAACGAATAAAGGTATTACAAACTAAATAAATCTAGCGTGTTATCTGAAGATGCTGACCCTATATGTGCATATATAAATGTCTTAAACATCTTTTGCTAATGTCTGTGGTAATCTTTCCATTTTGCTTCACAGGGAAATCAGCTACATAGATGGTGTCAGAAACGATAGGCAATATAAACGACGAAAAATAGTAGATCAAACACAGGGACACGAGATTTTTAACGTGAAAGACCCTCCCAAGGAAGAAGGGAAAAAACACGGGCACCAGCCAGCAAATCTTCATTATATCGGGTGAGGTTATAAACGTCAGGGATTTACAACTTTTCTCATCCCAAGACGACGGCTTACAGGAAGTATATATAGAGATAGAAAAACCCTAATAGGCGACGATCGGCCCAAGCCTCCCGGCGACGGGCCTCGCTTCGCTCCGTCAAAAGTTAGCCTTTATCTTGTACATAATTGAATTTAGATCATGGACTCAACGGATGGTGTCCTATTTTATATTCTTCGAATAGAGACTGCTCAAAAAAAAGGTGGCTAATGTTTTACTTTTGCTTGCTAAATTGACGTATTCTTCATCTATCGTTTACCTAAATGTACTTTGTTTTGAAGTACCACATTTCTCTTTTGAATTACTGTCCTCCTGGTAGTATTCATTTCTAATTACGCTGATTGTACAGCAATCTGATCCCTCATGCTATTCAGCTCAGTTAGTTTGGGTAAATGCAGTGTGCTACCTTACATTGACATACAGTTTAGTGCTCAGCCATGGAACTTTTTCGTATTTATAATTGCTTTGTCACCTCACAATACGTCTTGGGTCACTTAACTTTTCACTCCTTCACAGGTGCTCTTCCAAGAATACAAAGACTGCTTCGCTTTTTACTGTTAAATCAGCAAGTGACGGCAAGCTGCCAGCCTGAACTCATCTATACATGATACCATTTCAAGACTTCGCTTAGATCTCTGTCCATTGCCCACGTGCGAAACTTTGGGTTTTGTCGGAAGCTGTCAAATTTCCATCCTTCTGTTTGTGCTTCAGTAACCATGTAGTTTGAACCTTTTGTTGTCTTTTTGAATGTCAATAGCTAAGATATATAGGCATCTAATAGTATACTACTACCGTCGGCTGCTAGCTATTCTGTCATAGACATTTATGATATTATTTTATTGTCGTAGGTCCTCATACCACATCTCATCATGCCACATCAGCAGCTGACGTGGCAAGCAAAAAAATGTCATAAAATTGAGATGTGGCATGTTAAGGCCCATGCAGTTCCCAGGTTTATAACGGGACAAAAAAAAACAACCCACTTGTTTCGTACTTTTCGGCCTATTTAGCTTTTATATATTTTCATTTTCAGCCCATTTTAGCCCGAGTGCAGTTTGACTCGCACGTCTTTTTTTACCCATTTAACTACTTTTTGTCCATTTAGCTTTCGATCCATTTAACTTTTGGCCTATTTAACATTCAACCTATTTACCTTTCAGTCCATTTAGCTTTCGGCCTATTTAACTTTCAACCCATTTAGCTTTTGGTCCAGCTTTTGGTATAGGGCGGCCCATATAGCCACACATTTTTTCAGCCCACAGCAGATTTTACTGGGCTAGCCCTGACGAACTAGGGTCCATAGGGTTCCCCACAGGGCTAACTACCTGCCATGGGCCTAGGCCAGCCCACGGTCTGCTTGAAGACACGAGACAAGGTGGCGTACGTTCCAAGCTATAAACGACCAACCTAGTCGGATTACTAGGAAAGTTAGTTCCTATAATAGAACTATGATTCTTCAATTGTAAACCGACTAGAACTAGATTAGTGTGTCTGTCCTCTGGACTATATAAAGAGAGGTAGGGACACCCTTTTTACACACATCATACGAAACAATCCAACGCAAGGTAACATACTAAACTGGATGTAATGTATTAAGCTACCCTAGTGGCTTGAACCAGTATAAATTGTTATCTTTGCATTTACCATCGAGTTCTGCATACGCCGAAGCCCTGGCTTGAACCAGTATAAATCGTTATTGGGGTGCTGCAGCCGTAGCAGCAGGCAAGGCCGGAGGGCTTCCGCGCTAAGGCCCGATGCTTCTCCTTGCGCTGGCGGCGCTTGGCGGTGGTGTCGGGCGGGGCGAGCAGCGGAGCAGGAGGAGCAGGCGCGCGGAGCAGCGACAGGAATAGCGGGCACGGGCGCGCGAAGCAGCAGCAGGAGTAGTGGGGCGGGCGCGAGGGAGCAGCGGCAGGAGGAGCGAGGTGTGCTGCGGAGTGGGAGATGGACAGGTGATGAATTGACTAGATATTAAACAAAGATTGTGGAGCGGGGCATGTGGCGGAGTGGGAGATGGATAGGTGATGAATTGACTAAATATTAAACAAAGATTGTGTCACATGGCCCCACGTTCCGTGTTAGTTCGCCCAGGAAAGAGTCGGACGCTTAGATCAAAGCATTACCAAATAAAAAAACATGTTGAAAGAAATGCTTTATTCACAAAACTTGATATCTAACTTTATCAACACATGGGTAGCATGAGACTAAAGCTATGATATATTTATTAGTAAATTTTCATGTGCCTTACAATTGGAAGAAAAAAACATTCAACGTTGTATTTTCCATAACATTTTATATTAATGTTTGATACTTTTTTTTCTATCATTACAACGTACTGACATGTTTGCTATAAAAAAGGTCAAAGAGGACATACACCCTCCGCCCATAGATAACTGTTATTCTCGCTTTCCAAAAAATAACTTTATATAGAAAATATTAATATTTATGGTATATAATTAATATCATTAGATAGATCGTTGAATTTATTTTCATAATAATCGTTGCGCCCAATGGAAGTCATATTAGGGTGTGTACTTGCAGGATTAAGTGTTATTTCTAATTTCTGAACCTGGTGACATTTTATTTTTATTTTTATTTTTTTTTTGCGTGCAGAGTCTTCTCGTGGTGCTAACAGGCAATTTTGCAAAGTAAATCACGATCCACGGGAACTTCGGCTAGGTATGGACGTCACAAATGCTGGTGGCAGCCCGAGGAGGAGTTTTATGTTTTTGCGTGGATTCTAGGTAAAGATGGGCGTGGTTCGGTTCAACCCATCGGTTCAACGAACCGAGCCATGATATTTATCCAAATGGGCCCCTCTTCTGACCCAGATAGCAGGTCAGGGTCTACGGGTCGGGAGCCACGTAACCAAAGGATCAAGCGGTTCGATCCAACCTTTTTCCTTCGTCTGGCAGCGGCGGCGGCGGCGGCGGCCGAGCCCGCGTCGTCCTCGTTCCAGCGTTCCCTTCTCGAATTACCCAAGATGAGGACGACCATCCACACAAGCCTTTACCGTTCGGCACCGTGCAGTTCCTCCATGCCTGGGCCACGACGCACTGGAAACTGGCACTTACGACCATGTCCTGCCGGCGCCGCCGTCCCACGACCGCCACGCCCTGTGCGGCAGTGCGGCCGCGCTGCCCGCCGTGCGTCGCCTTCACACACCAGGAGGACAAGAGCCACATCATCAGCGTCGTCGCCAACGGCACCGGGAACGTGAACGAGGCGTCGAGCCTCTTGGCCCACTTGCTGGGCAGCCGCTGGCGCCTGTGTCGCTCACCTTCACGGCGGCGCACCTCCTCCGGCTCAACAGCTCAAGTGGCAATGCGCGCTCCTTCGAGGCCCTCGCCTCCATCGTGGACCTCCTGGAGGAGCAGCAGGACGCCCGGACGAAACCAGTGGCGAGCCTGGTGATCTTGGCAAGGAAGCGCGGCCATGGTTGGAGGACCTAGACTTGGCGCCGGAAAGGCCGCAAACATGGGCCTGCTCACCAGCGAGATCCATCCATCATCTCTCTCTTTTACTCGCACCTCTCTCATGCCAAAGCGCCAAAGCTTCATTGCTATGCCTTGCAAACTGCGGCCCATAATATCCGTTGGGGCCCCAGGGGTCAGCAGCTAACAGAAATGGAGCAACCGGTGCACCTATAGTAATTAGATGGATCGGCGGTTCTGCCACGGTTCGCTCCACGGATCAACCATCCCCATTTTTAATTCTAGGATCTATCCTGTACGAAAACTATTTGTATTTTTAGGTGAGAAAAATAAGAGTATAGGAGTACTACTCAGAAAAGAACTGCATGTCTGATCCGGTCCGAGTCTTCCCAGAGTCAGAGTCCAATTGTTTTTTTTTTTCCTGCCAGTCCAATCACGTACTTTCCAGAATCTATCGTGTACGAGTCGGATCGTATGCTTCCGAGAATCTACTCGCTCCGTCGCTCCATATCCGTCGTTTTCGCTTTAAAAAACGACTAAATATATATTTAAAATATTAATATTTTTTTTTACATAATTAGTATTATTGAAAAGATTTTTAATTAGTTTTTTAATAAATTTATTTGAAAATGCAAATATTGCACGTATTTTTTTCTAAATAAAGTCAAACTTACGACACGCACACCAACTGCAACAGTTATTTAGTGATGAAGGAAGTATGGTGTATGAGTCCAATCCTACTTTTTTACCGGAGATTTTTCTACATCTTTTCCTTAAGGTTTTTCTGGAGTCAGATCGTAGTATTTCCTTCCAGTCTCCCACGTGTACGAGTTGAGTCGTATACTTTCTATAATCTATCATGTATGAGTCCGATTGTCGGTACAGAAAGTGACCAATAAGTAAATATTTGTAGTTTTACCGTACGTTGTGATCGGAGGTGGCCTAGCATTTAATGACATAGGGTTTATACTGGTTCAGACAACGTGCACTACGTCCAGTTTGAGTCGGTCGGTGACTTTATTCCTGAGCCCAGGTGCTCGAAGTTTACAGTGGGGTTACAAGCGAGAAGGAGAAAGATGGGGGTACAAGAGGTCCGGTCGGACTCCGGTGGAAAGGGCCGAGAGTGATGGGAGCCCCGCTATGAGCTAAGTGTTCGAGCGTGTGCTCGTGGTTTAAATCTGGTGGTTCTGCTGTTGTGTAGTAGTGAACTTGATCGATCTAATGAATCTTTAATATTGAAAGAGAGCGCATCCCCTTTTATAGATGAAGTGGATGGCCTTACAAGTGAGAGGAAAGGAGTATGTTTGTTGCTAAGTCTTGCTTTCCACGTCGACGGGTACAAGATGATGGTAGGCGCTCAAAACACTGTTGGATGTCAGATGCATGAGAGAGGTTGTATTATCTTCTTCGGGTATGGCAGACGTCGGCGCCCGCCACACTGTTGATACCTGGAGGCAAACACGGGCTTTTACCATGTTTGCCTGGTACGGTAAATACCGGCGCCCACAACACTGTCGATGCCCAAAGGCATGTGTGGGGAGCCTTACCGTATGAGAGTTAATTACGCCCACAATACTGTAGGGGAAAATACCGACGCCTACAACACTGCTTGGGTTCTAACGTGCCAGGGAGGTCGTAGAGTACTGTTTCCGCAGGTGTACAGGGTACGGACCCCGGTATTGCGGTTTGACTTATGCGCCCTGCCTTACTTTTTCCATCCGTTTCCTGGTCCTTACCAAGAGGGCGTCCCCGGTCGGTTGGTCCTAGTCGGCTCTGATCACGCCAGTCAGAGAAGAGCAGTGAGCAGAGGTTCATCGCATCCCCGGTCGGAGACGCGGGTCGGAGTCAGAAGTAGTGCTTTGGCCAGGCCTTTCGGTCGAAGAGGCCGTCCGGAGGCCGGCTGAAGATCGAAGCGAGCGCTCCGGTCTGAGAGGTGGGCCGGAGTTTGAAAACGGGCACCATTCCTCCTCGGACAGGCCTTCCGGTCGGTGATTGAATTGCCTTCTGGCCTGTTGTTTAGGTACTTAAGCCGGTCCATGAGTTGCATGTTGTTTACAACGTTGCCTGCTGGGCTGAGCTTCTATTGGAAAGCCGGTCCACGAGGGACCCCGGGTTTATGAACCCGATAGGTGCCCTCGAGCCCCCAGGAGATTCGAGTAGAATCGTTTGAGGATTTTTGTCTTGACGGCGGGTGTGCGCGAGCGCACCCGTGGCTGTAGCCCCCGAGCCCCCGGGCGATTCAGGCAGAATCGTCTGGGGTTTTTTTTCAGTGGGCGTATGTGTGTGTTTTTTCGTCGAGACAGAGTCGTCAACCAAGGCGTCGTTGCGCAGCCGAGGCGTTTAGTTTTGGGATCGGACGAGGTAGAGCTCGTGGATCCTAGCGTCGGTGTACGCCGTGGGATCGGGCGAGGCAGTTAGTTTAGGGATCGGACAAGACGGAGCTCGCGGGTCCTAGCGTCGGTGCCCGCCGTGGGATCAGGCGAGTCGGAGTCGTGGATCTTGGCCTCGGTGCAGCCCGCGCAGCTGAGGCAGTTAGTTAGTTAGTTTAGGGATCGGACGAGCCAGAGTTTGCGGATCCTGATGGGGCGAGTTCGAGGTCGCAAACCCATGTGTTTTTAGTGTGCAGTCGAGGCGTAGCCGAGGGATGGGGCGAGTTTGGGGTCACAGACCCAAGCATTTGGTGTGCAGTCAAAGCGTAGCCGAGGAATGGGGCGAGTTTGGGGTCGCAGATCCAGGCATTTGGTGTGCAGTCGAAGCGTAGTCGAGGGATGGGGCGAGTTCAGGGTCGTAGACCCAGGTGTTTTAGTGTCTTGAGCCCCCGATCCCCGTTGGGCTTTGGTAGGGGTCGGTTTGAGTTGTGTGAGTTACCCTGTCCTCGGTTTCTCACAACAGGAGGGGATGAGCTTTATCACTTGCCTCGATCGCTTGGGCTCGAGTGACGTGCTCGGTGAGCTCGCTAACGGGTATGATCGAGTGGAATTCGGGTCCATTGTTCATGATGGAGTCGGCATAGCCCTCTTGTGACATTTCACTGCTCCTTTACCTGCAACCCGGTAGATGTCTGGATTGTTCCGGAGACCGACCTGGGTGGCCTACTGGCCTTCCCTCGATGGAGATTTTGTGGGCTTGGCAAGAGGTTTAGGATCGAACGAGAAGGTTGAGATCACCATGTCTGCTTTGGGGCAGACTGGGCGAGGGCCGCACGGGGCTCATCTGTGTTTTCTCCCCTGGCTCTGTTTGACGTGGGGTGGCCTCAAGCCCTTCATAGGCCAACATTCGAACCCTGGTCGGTCGTTGCTCATGTTTGAATGAGGCAACTGCCGCTTCATGACGCAATATGGAGTGTTGTGATGTATTTCGCTGCATGTGCGATGCTTTAGTTCCCGAGACCCCGGGCGATTCAGGGCCCGAATCATTCGGGGGCACAGGCGTATGCAATGATTGCGTGTATGAATGTATGAATGATTATATATAAAGAAATAGCTAGGGTCGATAGTGTTACCTTAATGACTCGAGTGACGGGGTTTGAAGAGCTCTAGTCGGAAATGTCCGACCGGGACCCATGCTCGTCGTTCGTGACAGAGTCGGCATGGCCTACATGGGGCATCCCATTGCTCCTTACCTGTCTCTCGGTGTTATCCTAAGCCGTTCAATCGACTTAGGAAGCTTGATGGTCTCTCTAGGCGGAGATCCTATTTTGGGTTTTTCCAAGTCCCGCCTAGGGATGCGGAGAGCTACCTGTGTGCGGTGGCACTTTGGTTCTTGTGCTCGGCATGTTGTAGTGGTGTGCCATACCCAAGCCATGTCTCGTCTGATCAGGCGCCGTTCAATTGGGTAGGGCGCATCTCATCGGTTAGGGCGCATCCCATTGTATCCCATCTGCATTAACTGGAAAGAGAGAGGGTTTTTCGCTCCGTCGTTTAGACTTTCCTGATCGGCACGCCTTCCCCAACTATTGTGCCATTTTCCTTAAGTAGGAGAAGGGAGAAGGTTTTTGCTCCGTTCCTTCACCTATTCCCCATCTGTCGCCTCCTCTCATTTTTCTTCTTGCTGAGAGCGTCTTTGAGAGCCACGGCGGTTCCTAGGAAAGAAAAGGGGAGAGCGAGGGGGAGGAGAAAACTCACAAATCCTTTTGCAAACCTAGAGCGAAATGTCAGACTAGAGGTCATCCACCATAAGGGAGTCAGTGCTGGAGGCCTTCACCGTGAAGGGGTTTCTTCCGTCGAAGGAGGTGGCGCACTAGAGGGCTCCCGAGAGGGAGGATGTTCCGCAACCTTGGCCCAGCGAGGTGGTCTCCTTTCTCGCCTTCCACGAGCGTGGATTAGGATACCCTGTGCACTGGTTCTTGTGCAGGCTCCTCAATGAGTGGGGTCTAGAGCTGCAGCACCTCAATCCGATGGGGGTGCTGCATCTCGCCGGCTTCGTCACCGTCTGCGAGGCCTTCCTTAGGATGGAGCCGCACGCGGACTTCTTCCGGCAGCTTTTCTCTGGGTGAACTTTACTGGTGGGGAATCCTCACGAGGCCACGCCGATGGGGGGATTCGCCCTGTAGAGAAAACCGAGCGCAGGGGGCTCATATCCCACGTACATCCCTAGCGACTCTAACTAGGGGTGCCACAGGAAGTGGTTTTATATCAGGAACCCAGTGGAGGCGCCATTCCCGGCGTTCACCGGTGGGAGGCCAAAGAGGCGAGATAGTTGGTTATGGGCCCTTCCCGTCGAGAGAAGAAGAAGGTGGAGATCATCGAGACGGAGCTCCAGAAGCTTGTGCGGCGTGGCCTTGATGGGGTGCAGGTGTTCCATACCCTCTACCGCCATCAGGTTGCTCCGTTGGTGGAGAGAGCGCGGACGATGTGGAGGTACAGCGGCTTGTTGGACCCTGATCGTGTGTCGCTGGAGGAGCTACCGGGCGATGAGGTCTGGAGTCGCCTCGACCGGGTGCTGCAGCTACAGCCCAAAGAGAGGGTCGATGGAAAGCCTGGACCTCTCAACACCTCGGTGGTGTCCAAACTGGTATGCTCCTCTTTCTTTACTTCGTGTTCTTTTCCCTTTGCTTTCCTGCTTTTTTTATTTTGAATCACCTATTTCGTAGGGACTTGATGCTTACAAGTCCCATCCACACCTTTCGAAGGGGCCCGAGGGCGTGGCCCGGTGGGCTGCCTAGAAGGAGGCGGCGAAAGCCGGGAGGAAGAAGAAAGCCAAGGTGGCTCGGTGAAAGTATGAGAAGCAGAAGGAGATCGCCTAGCGCGTGAAGGCTAGGGAAAATAAGAGCAATGTCGAGTCCGAGCTCGAGTCGAAGGATCCCACAGAGGTGGATGACATGGTTTTTTCCGAGAAGGAGGAAAGTCGAGAGGTCATTGTGACCTCGATGGAGCGTTGTGACCCTACGGCGATGTCTGCTAGCAATGAGCAGGAGGCGGAGAGGCGTGCCGTGGTTCCTGTGTCGAGGAAGCATGCGGCAAGCGCGGACACCGCCAGCGAACGGGAGGCGAAGCAGACACGGTCACCGCGTCCCTTGGTGGCGTCACCGGTCTTGTCCCACCTTCCAGGGTGTGACCGAGCAAACCAGGCGGTCAATGGAGCGGGCTTGCACTCATGCATCACCGAGACTGGTGCCAGCACGTGACTTATAGTGGGAGGATGCCCCGCCTGCTGCTCTAGGCGGGGCATCCTGAGCCGAAGGTCATGGTGACCTATAGGCCGGGCAGGAGCTAGTTGGGACGACTCCGCCCCTGGCTGAAGTGAGGGGCGCGGGTCATAGCCTGGGAGCGGTCCTTGCCCTACAGGCCCATCGACGCTGGGTCTTGGTTTTAGAGTCATGCCGCTTACCTCCCGGTATGTTTTTCTTTGTTTCTTTTTTATCTTGTGCTGTTGAGTCTTTTTGGAGTATGACTGACCTATACTTTTTGTCAGTGGCCGGACGATGACGGGGTTGAGCATCGCCCCAACTTGTGTGCAGGAGGTTTGGAGGCCCACCCTACAGTGTGCCGCGGTGAGCGACTGGGGGAACAGGGTGGTGGCAGCGAGTCCTACCCTTCTAAGGGTGGTGCTCCCCGGGTCGATTGCTAGTACGGCGGTGGCAGCGGTGACAGTGCTGGCGGCGATCCCAGTGGTGATGGCGGAGGCTTCACCGGTGGTGTCCCTCGTGGCCCCTCCTCCACCAGCTACAGCGAAAGAGGAGAAGGAGACTAAGCCCCCTACCTCGCTAGGCGGAGGGCTGCATGGCTCACCCTTGTGGTTGGAGCTAAAGGCGCTAGGAGGAGATGTGGCCAGGGACAGAGTCAAAACGCCCATCGACGGCCTGTGCAACCGAGGTGGTGGAGATCCCATCCAACGATGAAGCGAATGATGCAGTGGAGCAGTCGGTGCCATTGTGGGAGCTGGTGATGGTTCGGTCAGAGGCTTGGCCCTCCAGCGGGCTACCAGAGGTTGACCTAGAGTGGCCCTGCCTCGTGGACCCATCAAAAGTGTGGTTCATCCTTTGGGATTCCTAGGAGTGTTAGCTCTAGGACATCCTTGGGGGGAAAGACTCGCCGTGGAGTCTGATCTCGCCAAGCTGTCGGTGAAGCTTGAGGACGCCCAGGAGCGGGTTAAGTCCGCCCAGCAGTTGGTCAAGGTCGACCTGCTGCTCGCCGTAGAGGGAGTTTTCACATGTTTGTCCTTGATCTCTTAGTCTCATATTGGTTGCCTCAGCATGCTTGTTTTTTCATTTTTGTAGGGTCTGAAGGAGATGTCGTCCCGCAAGTCCTGTTTCCTCCAGATGGAGCATGCCCAGATGGCTGAGCTTGAGCATCAACTGGAGTCCACCCATCATGAGTCCTAGGACTGGGTGGCCGAGGTGACCATGGTGTAGGCGGAGGAGCAGCGTGCAACAGAGTGGGTGACCGCTGCCGAGCAGGGGCTTGAGGCAGCGAAGGCCTACCAGGCAGAGACCGAGGCAGGGCTGTGGAAATCCCTAGCGAACACCAAGGCGGCACTCTAAAAATCCCTGGAGACCCTTGAGTCAGAGTGGAATGCCCTGGAGTCAGAGCGGAACGCCCTAGAGTAGGCGTGAAAGGCCCTGGAGTCAGAGCGAAAGGCCTGGTCAGAGGTAGACCAGGAAGTGCTCGTGCTTCAAGGCTGGGTGATGGGGATGGAGGAGGCGAGCACCCGACTGTGCGAGCAGGTGGCCCGACAGGCAGAGGAATTCTCCGCCCTTGAGAACTTCCGCCTCAGTACGTACCTTTTCTATTTTTCGTCGTGTTGGTTTCTTCCTTCAGCTTATTTCTGAGCTTGTCGCCCTTCTTCCAGAGCTGGGTGGAAAGGTGAAGTCATTGGAGCAGGACCTAGAGACGATCAAGGTGACTTTTGGCTGGAATGCAGAGACGTTGGCCAAGTCCCTTGAAGAGCGACGTGCTCTCAAGGGGGAACTTGACTAGATCTGCAATGTTGCCCAGCTTATCGCCTCAAAGGTCTTTGGGTTGGCGCCAAGTACTAGTGCGCCCCCCATCCAGCTAGCGGAGGTCCCGGATGAGGTCTGGGCTCTCATCACACACGGGTTGTTATACGGAGCGTCGGGGGGTATTGACTTCGGTGGTGACATACCACCCAAACCTGGACTTCGCCACTATCTATAGTGGGTATGCTGATGGCTTGAGCATGGAGGACATCCAATCGCTCGGGGAGAGCTTGCTGCCGCACGCAAGGTTGGTGGCAGAGGAAGTCCCTGCGTAGACGGTGATGGATGCCCACCGTGAGGACATGGCTGGATCATGCGTCGGGGGGGGGCATCGCCTAGCCTGTGGATGGCATAGAGCCTAGGTCAGAAGTGGACGTCGTCCTGCCTTCAACTGAGCCAAATGTGGTCCCGTCGGGGAGTGAGCAGCCCGCACCTTCGCCGGTCGCACCGACAGCAGATGCTGCCGAGCCGCCCCAATAGCTTATAAAGTATAAGTAGTTTAGTAAATGCAAAATGTTTAAGTTCGTGGGGGAGCCCCCGTGTAAACGTTCTTGTGTACTTAATGACTACAATCGGTTTCATTTTTTTGTGATGGAGTCACTCCATTTGGGGAAGCTTGTCTCTTTTGTTCCTTAGTTTTACCTTAGCATAATTTTGTTTTTTATTCTTTCTTTTTCGCACTTGCCCATTTGTCCCATAGACTGCAACCTTAGGAGCCCGTGCGTGGCCCGTGAGGCTCAGCTGCTCATAACCATAGGTAGAGGCAGGGTGCGATCGGTCGGAATATTTTAAAGCAAAGCTACGTAAGGCAATTTAAAGGAACGAACTACCCTTTTGTTCGGGTAGGAAGGAGTTTCACCATATGATAGTAAACGAAAAAGAGAGGTAGTAGTGCACCCTCGTGGAGCCCCCGAGCGACCCAGGGCCAAAAGTGTTCGGGTCGGGCGCTTTTATAGGAGCAAACGTAAGTAAACAATGGTAAGACTGAATTTTAGGGAAGAAAATGACATAGCTGTTCCAAGCGTTGGTGAGAATGTCTGTCATTGTCGTCCTTAGTCGGTAGGCGTCCGGTCGGATCACCTCGACCTTCAGTCGTCCAGATCCTTGCCCGCTACGCCCCCTTTCTTGGCCGCTGCTTCTTCGCCTTTTTCTTCCTTTGGCCCGCCGGCCTATCGTAGAAGGCGCTTGAGGAGCTCGCAGTCCTTGTAGAGGTGTTTGACGGGTAGGCGTGGTTGGTGCATGGGCTCTCCATGAGCTCGTTGAAGTGGCCCAGAAGGTCCTGCTAGGGCTGCTTGCCCATGTGATTGGCCATGGCGACCAACGCGGAGTTGGCCGATCGGCGGCGATCTTTTCTGTTCTTTTTTCCCTTCTGCGTGGAGAGGCCCTCATCCTAATCCTGACGCTTGGCCTTGCCTTTGCCTCGGCCTCTGTTGGAGTGCAGCGGGAGCGGCGCTCGCTGGATGCATCGGACAAAGGCCCGTGGTCCTGGGCCATCCGAGCTAGGACTCCAGTCGCTGTTGCGAGCGTCTCGGTTTGGCCTGAGCCGCTGTGTACAAGCGGTCGGTGCGGAAGCGGTCGCCAAGTCAAGATGAGGTGGAGATGTGGCCTCCTGTGCCACGCTTGGCGGTTGTAGCGGTGAGCATATGGAGCGATTCGTCTGGTGCGTCCCCACTCCCCTGGTGGGGAGAGAGGCCACGAGTTGGTGTCGCAATGCGGAGCTCTCTGCCTGTTGAATGGTGATGGTCTCCACTAGTGCCCCGAGGTTTAGGTGGATTGCCTATTCCTGTGGGTCGTTCGGCTCGGAAAGGCTACGTAGAAGCATTGCCGCAGCGGCGATGTTCTAATTGGCCCGAGTGAACTATGGGGGATCATTCCCTCTATCCATGGTGTTACACTGGACCCGATGGGCGCGACCCTAGGCGCCGCTCGTCGGTTTATGCGCATGGGGCGAGTGTGGTGTGCCTAGCGCACTGGCGCAGTCGGTGGCTGGTTTAGCCGTTGTTGTCATAGCTCCTCGCCATGCTCCCGTGTGAGATCGGGGGTCTCCGCATGAGGGTTCGGAGTGGTGTGAGTCTGCAAGGACTCCGTCACCATCAGTGGCTGTCTCAGAGTGTCCGCCATAGCGCACTCCTAGGATGGATGGTGGCTAGGCGTCACGTCGACAATGCTAGAGCCATCACTCTCAACATCGTCATCCGTGAGGTCGATGAAATAGGTGGGAACATAGCTCGCCATCCCCACGAATTCGAACGTGAGAGGGGGCGGCGCCGGCATCCTTCGGAGCCCCTGGGCGTACGCGTCCGCGGGAGACGCGAGGCCATAGGGGAACCGGTCGTATGGCGGTCATGGCGGGGACAAAGGGGTCCCTCCAGATAATCAGCGAAAGATAGAGAATAGCAAGTAAATAATAGCATGTACATTACTCACAGCGGGGTTTGAATAGAGAGTTTGCTTGGAATAAAGCGCAGATGCCTCATCGTTGAAGTCATCGTGCGTCCTGGAGCCGATGGAGGGCGCCCCTCCGATGGGCGCCGGAGCGAGTACCTCCTCGCAGAGGTGTAGTACGCTGAGCCGGTCGGCGATGAAGTTTAGGCTTCCAAAGAGGAAGGCCTAGGACGGCTTGGAGACGGGTGGAACCCACATCCCAACAGGTGGGAGTACGAGAAACTCCAGTGAGCCAAAGCGAATCGTATCGCCCGAGCCCGCCATGGCGAAGGTGGCGGAAAAGTGGGTCATCCAATGATCAAAAAATGTTGAACGTACAGTGTCTTCCCCACGGACGGCGCCAACTATCGGTGCAGAAAGTGACCAACAAGTAAATATTTATAGTTTTACCGTACGTTGTGATCGGAGGTGGCCTAGCACTCAATGACACAGGATTTATACTGGTTCAGACAACGTGCCCTACGTCTAGTTTGAGTCGGTCGGTGACTTTATTCCTGAGCCCAGGTGCTCGAAGTTTGCAGTGGGGTTATAAACGAGAAGGAGAAAGATGGGGGGGGTACAAGAGGTCCGGTCGGACTCCGGTCGAAAGGGCCGAGAGTGACGACTGGAGTCTGATGGGAGCCCCGCTATGAGCTAAGTGTTCGAGCGTGTGCTCGTGGTTTGAACCTGGTGGTTCTGCTGTTGTGTAGTAGTGAACTTGATCGATCTAATGAATCTTTAATATTGGAAGATAGCGCATCCCCTTTTATAGATGAAGAGGATGGCCTTACAAGTAAGAGGGAAGGAGTACGTTTGCTGCTAAGTCTTACTTCCCACGCCAACGGGTACAAGATGATGGTAGACACCCACAACACTGTTGGATGTCAGATGCACGTGGGAGGTTGTATTGTCTTCTTCGGGTATGGTAGACGTCGGCGCCCGCCACACTGTTGATACCTGGGGCATGCATGAGGTTTTCCCATGTTCGCCTGGTACGGTAAATACCGGCGCCCATAACACTGTCGATGCCCAGAGGCATATAGGAGAGTCTTACCGTAAGGGAGTTAATGGCGCCCACAATACTGTAGGAAAAAATATCGGCGCCTACAACACTGCTTGGGTTCTGACGTGCCAGGGAGGTCGCAGAGTACTGTTTCCGCATGTGTACAGGGTACGGACCCCGGTATTTTGGTTTGACTTGTGCGCCCTGCCTTACTTTTTCCATCCGCTTCCTGGTCCTTACCGAGAGGGCGTCCCCGGTCGGTTGGTCCTAGTCGGCTCTGATCGCGCCAGTCGGAGAAGAGCAGTGAGCAGGGGTTCGCCGCATCCCCGTTCGAAGACGCGGGTCGGAGTTGGAAGTAGTGCTTTGGCCAGGCCTTCCGGTAGATAAGGTCGCCCGGAGGCGGGCTGAAGACCGAAGCGAGCGCTCCGATTGGAGAGGTGGGCCGGAGTTGGAAAACAGGCGACATTCCTCCTCGGCTAGGCCTTCCGGTCGGTGATTGGATCGCCCTTCTGACCTGTTGTTTAGGTACTTGGGCCGGCCCATGAGTTGCGCGTTGTTTGCAACGTTGCTACTAGGTCGAGCCTCTGTTAGAAAGCCGGTCCGCGAGAGACTTGTTTATGAACCCGACACCGATCATTTTTTTTTTACTGGAGATTTTTTCTAGATTTTTTCCTTCTGATCCGATTTTTTCCTTCCGGTTTTTCCAGAGTCCTATTGTAGTATTCTTGTAGTATTTTTTTTTTACGACGAGATTTTGTTCTGCCATGGACGATTCCCTTGTAGAGGCTTTTTTTAGCAAGCAAACCTTTTTTTTTAGAAAGCAAACCTTATAGAGGCTTATGTAGAGAAGAGATAAAACAATTATATTTGGCTGGGCCGAACAGATCCTACAGCGAAACAGCCCACCACAACCCAAAGCGCTGGCGCGCAGCTATACTCCGGCCCATCCTGGATCACGAACTCTGCTAGGATTTCGCTTCGAGCTCTCATAAATGCTCGTCGGGATCTTCCTCCTTCCGTAGGAATCGAGAACCCGTGGCTCTCTTGGTTGCAGCAAGATCGTGCCACGCCGTCTGCCGCATCGCCTCCGGTCACGGCCGCCCCCGATCGCGCGAGGTATGCCCGCCCTTCTTTCACCCCTCTCTCGTGTTGGTGTGTCGATCGTTCAAAAGAGTTCGAAACTGGTAAACGAGTAGTGATAGTGTGCTCCTTGGGGTTTGTTCTTCTTACGTTAGGATTGTGGTGGTTTTTAGTAGATTAGAACCCTTCGATTCTAAAGGACTACTTTTTTTAGGGTTGAGTAATGTTAGTACTTAGTAGTAACTAGTATTGGCAATGTAGTTTGTTTTTATTAGAACAGGTCGTCTCGGCGGTGTGCATCTCATTGCAATTGTAATTTTAGATAGGTTTTCTGCCAATTTTGCCAACGACTTAGTCTAAGCAAGTAGTTTCTGGACTTGTCGAGTTACTCGCCTCTGTAGCTCCAAACATGTTTAGGATCACGTGACAATGCACAGTTCGTCCTTGATATGTTCATCTTCACGACTTGAGCCATCCTGGAACGACCTTGTGCAATTCCACCCTTGTTTGTGTTGTCTTCGCACAGCCAGTAGTTGCAGTTTCAACGGGATTCTATAATCAGCTCTTTCAGGAATATTGTACATCGATCTAGCACTAGGACAAATAGTTCTCGCTGGCAAACATCTGCAAATTCATATGTCTGCACCACACCTGTGTTGCCCTGAATCATTGGTTCAGCGTTCTGAACATAATATCGTTGTGACTTTTACTGACTGCCCATGGAGTAGAAGCACAAGTAGCATTCTGGGATGCATGTTTAGCATCAGTTATTCACATTCTTAGAATTTCCTCATAAGAATATCAATTTCCCAGGAATAAAGATTTTACAGTACATCTTTTTTTTTTACTTTGTTGCTACAATACAATAAAAAGAATAATTGATCCACAGCATCCTGCCACTTTCTTTCAAAAGAAAAACTTGTGTTCTGTTTTTGTTTCCTTGAATGCAAAGCAGAGCTCCTGCCACATTCTTTCAAAAGATAAAAAAAGATCCACAGCATCTTTCTCAGAACAAAGGTCACTGTGAAGGTTATCCTTTGCCATCTTTAGAGGAAATATAAAATTTTATTAGTGGGTTACAAATTCCAAAATTGAAGGGATATAGATAGGCTTAACCACCTTGAAATTGATGTAATGGAGTTACTGTAGAGGAGTACTTGCCATTGCTTTCATACTGCTAAGCTAGTGAATCTTTTCTCAGTAGTATAAATGATACTATTTGTAATCTCTGGGGGATCATACTAATCATCATCCGATGCATAAAAGTTCGGCAAAAAGATAACTTAAGATTGATCCCATACTATATTGTGGCAATACTCTCTGCTTTTTGGTAATAAGTCCCAAAATTGAACAAATAGAGAAGAAACACCAAACCATGTCTTCCTAAATTATAAATTTCATCTCATTGTCAAACAATCATTTGATACCCAAATTTTAAAGCTAAAACTGCTGGCATCACACTTCTCCAGTAGACAGAAGCATTGAAGTTAGTGCTGCAAAAAATATTTGGAGCACTAGGTTAGTACATGTGATCAGTTAGGCGTTCCCATAGTTCTCCAGTCCTTGCCTCATCAATGTATATTCAAAGTTTTAACCCAGAACCTCATAGATCTGACTTAAATTTCTGAGAATGGGCATACCCTCCATAACCCTTATGCTTTATGCTTGCAAATCAGTTGCCAATATTCTTTATGAATTTCTGGTGACCTTCAGAGTCGTTCTGAATATTTATTTTCTGATACAACCAAATGTAGTGAAAATTATTTTTGTCTCAGTCATGCGGTGAATAATGCCATTTCACCAGTGTTATTGTTGTCTGGTTTTGAATGTTCTATTGTTTTAATCTGCAGCTCTTATGCAATTTTACCAACAATAATCTTCGCTACCATCCCTTACTAAAATTGTTGGTTGTACTGTGTTTGCTACTGGATGTGCATCTGAAATGAATGTGTAGTTCACATGGTCTTTGTTGTGATTCGATTTTGTTGATATTGGTTGTGCATCAGCTCTCTTGATTCTCAAATTATGGATTTTGGTATGGGTGCCATGAAAAGTAATGTTTGATACTGTTATACAATTTTCCACTTTTATGATACTATGATATGATATGCCTTTGCCTGAACAAGTTCATATGATCATATCTTTCATTATGAATAACTAACATTTGAAACTCTACTTGTACTAAAACCAGGTCACATCATCTGTTTTGCTCTAGTACGTCAAAGTGGGCGCATAGGAGCCAAGGCTTCTTTCATGTCTGAACAATCTCTGCTTTATTTGAGATTGCTGGGAGAATATTCTCGTGCAACAAAAAAAAGGCATATGCCTTTTCTTCTCTGTGTGCATCAACATCTCATCAGGTTTAGGTCATTTAATAGTGCCCAAAGTGAGCTTAGTTGTATTCCAAGATCAGCAGCTGCAGCTTCTGGATTTTGCCGCGTCTGAAAGAATCTGCCGCAGAAAGTTTGACTCAAGATGGATCTGAAGAATATTGGTGCTTCGAACAAGGATGATGCCTTTTACAGGTATAAGATGCCTAGGATGATTACCAAAATAGAAGGACGTGGTAAGGGTACCAGGACAAAAATTGAGAACATGGTTGGTATAGCAAAAGCACTTTCCAGGCCAGCATCCTACATAACGAAGTACTTCGGATACAAACTTGGGGCTAATAGTGAGTTTGATGAGATTACAGGAGCTTTTGTTAATGGGGATCACGACACTACAAAGTTGAATGGTCTCCTTGACAACTTCATCACGAAGTATGTCTTGTGCTATGGATGTAGCAACCCTGAGACGAAGATTTTCATCTCTACTATCTCTAGGACAACTCATGATCCGATGGTATCACTGAAATGCACTGCGTGTGGTTTTGTCTCAGATGTCAACCCAAATGACAAGCTCACAAAGTTTATCCTTAAGAATACAGAACCGAAAGGCGTATCTTCCAAAGAATCCAGTTCAAAAGGTGGTGCGGCAAATATGGCTGCTGTTGGTGGCTCCGATGAGGATTATTCAATCTCACCAAGGTTCTGTCGACATGGTGGTGACTCTGCTGATGAGGATGAGGACGACGTGAAGTGGCAGACCAACACCTCACTGGAAGCAATGAAACAACGCATGCATGAGCAGCTTAGTGTAGCCACTGCGGCAAACAAACCATCCCTAACACCAATCCTTATGATGAACTGGTCGAAGAGATTAAGGATAAGTTGGGCAATGCTGCCACAGCAGCTCAGCTAAAGGGCCTGCTTTCCACCTCAACCCTTCATTCCCAGGACGTGATGAACGCCTTCTTTGAGGCTCTCTTTGATGGTCTGGGCAAGGGATTTCAGGAAGCGGTTGTGAAGAACATGGCATACCTTGCTGCTCTCGTACCTGACGAGCAGGGGCGGATCCTTTGGGCTGCCGGGGCTACAGCCCCCAGTGAGTCTGATTTCTTTATTAGACCACGGTTACTTAGCCTCAAATCATCATTAATCTCTAGCTCTAACCTTAAATCTTTATTATGTAGCTCCCTTTGTCCCCATCCTGCATCCGCCACTGCTGACGAGGGTCACCAGGCCATGCTACTCCAGGCTATAGAAGCGTTTGGCAGCAAGTGCAGTGCTGCGGCCTTGAAGGAGATTCCATTTGTACTTAGAGCCCTCTATAACGGAGATGTCCATGAGGAAGAAACCATTCTCCAGTGGTACTATGTAGCTGTTGCCGGTGGCAAGAACTCTGAGATCCTGCAGAATGCCAAGCCATTCTTGGAGGGTCTCCAGAGTGCCGATTATGAATCTGAGCAAGAGTGAGCCGATTTTGACTCCGGCGAAGAACGGAGAGAGCTGATGCTGCTCCCATGCTTTTCTTCAAATTACATTTATCTAAAAAATTGTATTTAGTTACGTCATGTGTCTTATGTCAATGAAGTCTTTAAGCGGGTAGACCTTACAGGATTGCTTTGGCTGTGCACGGTGTCTATTTTTTATGAATGATGAAGTGGTAGGTGTTCATCGGATGCTAATGTTTCCTTATTGTCCCTGGTAGTGTGTTATTAGCTTTCCCAGATTTGCATTTCAAATTGTACTTCAGCAGTTGGTCCTTCAACTTCTCTATTGCTCGAGTTTTTGTGGTTCGTGGCTTTGAGGTTTTATTTGCGCTGATCTGCTGGTATTAGCAATCTTGAACCAGCTAGCCCTACTGAAAACATGAATACACTTAAACGATAAACAAACTGTCAACTACGTCCAGTCTCATTTAAATTTTTTTAGTTTAAGTCAGACTATTTTAAATTTAACTATGTTTTAGAAAAATAATATTAACAGCTATATTATTTAAAGCAGGTATACTACAAAAATAATTACATGATAAATCTAATTATATTTATATAATATAAAAAAAACTCGACCTGCGAGGGGCAAGCCGCCCCCCGGGCATTATACATAAGAAGGTCTTCTCACACAAGCCGAGAAAACCCCCGAACCCCGGCTCCAGCCCGACACTGGGAGACGTAACCCGTGAGATGGGCCGTCTCCTTTAAACCAGTGCTTTGGCACCCGGGACCGGCGAGGGGATTTTTTTAACCTCTAGCCTAAAATTTGCTCCCACTGGGAGTCGTACTCAGGACCTGGAGGGTGCTGCCGGAGTGACAAGCATATCTGAGTTAACCAATTGGACTAGCCATCCTTTGGTATATTTATTTATTTAATATCATATCATAAATATTAGCATTTTAAAAATTATTAGCACTATAGCGAGAATCGCACTCTTCTTGAAAAAAAATGGAGTATTCCTCAGGCTCCAAATTATACTTCACCTTTGAATTTGACTTCTAAGTCATACTTGTCTAACTTTGATCAAGATTATTTTAAAATATATATATAAGCTTAAATAAATGCAATATTCATATGGACGAGTGTGCGTCCGTTTTGAACGTTTGTGTTGTATTGCGTAATCGCAAAAAAAAACATATTCCATAGAGACTTTAACAAAAATGATTTTATGTTTTACATTTAGATATTGATAAACTTTTATTTTATGAACTTAGTTAAACAAATTGACTTAGAATAGAATTAAAGTGAAATATAATTTAAAACAGAGGGAATAGTTGATTATGCAATAACGAAAGCATATGCACATCGACCAGGGTGGAGGGAAGGAGCAATCACGAGCAGTAGAGCACAAAGGTGTAGATGCATGGTGGCTGCTCCTTCACGCCACTCATCATATATGGCAAAATGTGTAGATATAGAAGCTTGGACGTGTGATTCCATCTCATACATGGCAAAATGTGTGTTTGGGCTCATTTTCTTCCTTTTTTTCGTTTCTTAATTTTAGTACTTTGTTTTTTGTGACTTTATATAAAATCCTGTAGGGGTTTAAACCCCACCAGTTTCATCAAAAAAAAAAGAGTAGATATAGAAGCTTGGTTGTGTGATTCCATCTCGAGATGCTCATAGGGACCGAGAAAAATCATGCTAATGGTTGTGCCAGGCAGGGATGAAAACGGATCGAATCAGAGCGGAGCCTCTCCCATATCCTAATTTGCTTTTCTTTATCGGATTTAGATGGGAGTGGACAATACATGGATGCGGATAGGGGTGAAAGTGATGCAGATAATTCTGAATCCCGCGATAGTTGGGGAGGTAAATTGGACTTTTTTCTACTTTGTACATTTAGCCATAGTGTCTAGATTATCAAAAGTTACGATGTGTATTGACGGCTTGTTACTACCAATATAAGTTTTTTTTTAAAAGACCAATATAAGGTTGATGAGCCAGTCGTCATACATTAACTATGACTGATTGGATTTATGATTTCTTTCCACTATTTAGTAGCCACCAAAAAGAAAATTAACGATAACCAAATGGCCATATGTACATGGATGTAAATTAAATAGAGTTTTATAGGGGCCTGAGGAAGTCTGCATAAAATGGATTAAAAATAGATCGACCTTACATTTGGATTAACATTTTCTTTTGCAAATATATTTTAGCACGTCTTTGTTAGAAAATTTATTATAACACCTCTCTGGTAATCATGCGGGCCGAGGGGGAACTCCTATACCTAACTCAGGCAATGAGGCAAAGATATGATAATTTACACGAAGGTTTTGTGACTCGGAAAGTGCCTCGGAGAACTCATACAAAGTTCTAGCTACATCTAGGATTACACCTAGGATGTCTGTCGCATCACGGAAGGTCCTGTTGTTTATTTCTTTCCACGGCGTCCAACCAAATTACAAATGTCTTATAAAAAAACAGATTACAAATGAACTATCTAGAATGTGTGCAGATCGTGATATATTCCTGAACAAAGTACGTTTACTTCCACAAGAGCCCATAGCTAAGCCGATTCAACATGACTAGGGATATTTTTATGCCAAAAATAGGAGGGCTAAATATGAGCTAATTGCGGGCTTATGGTGGCTACAATTGGTGGCTAGAGCCTACTAGCTCTTATGAGCCTATAATTAGCCCATGCTTAACCTATTATACAAGATAGACTAACTAATTTTTAGCTCTTTTCGGAATGCCTCCTACAAAGTGCGGCATCTGAAGATTCTGATCATTCTCCTCTGATCCTTGGGTTAACAGATCGTAAAGCTGGGAAACATAGGTTCCATTTTGAACCTTTTTTGTCCAAGCAGGATGATTTTCAGGGTGTAGTTGAGACGGCTTGGAATTCTATTTCTGTTGTTTCCTGCCCCTTCGAGACCCTGTCAAGGAAATTCAGAGCAACTGCCATGGGACTGCAGAGTTGGAGCCAAAACAAGATTGGGCACGTCAATAGTCAGCTTGGACTAGCAAGAGAGATCTTACATATGCTGGAGATCGCCCAGGATAACAGAGAGCTATCACCTAGTGAGAGGTGGCTATATAATCAATTAAAAAAACACTCCCTGGCTTTATCCTCTCTACAACGAACAATTGCAAGATGTCGCTCTCGGATTAATTGGCTTAGTGATGGTGATGCCAACACCGCCTTATTTCACCTCCATGCCCGGCACCGTAAGAACAAGAATTTCATTGCTCAGCTGATTCAAGGGGACCAAGTGATTACAGATCATGATGGCAAGGCAGCAGCAATGTATAACTTTTACAATGATCTGATTGGGACAAGTGTGGATAGAAACCGGACAATTAATCTTGATGAGCTAAACATCACAGCCCATGAGCTTGGTCAGCTTGATGCTCCTTTCTCTGAGGATGAAGTGTGGAGCACTATCCGCCAACTGCCGAGTAATAAAGCGCCAGGACCTGATGGATTTACGGGTCAGTTCTATCAGACTTGCTGGTCAATTATAAAACAAGACATTATGAACGTAGTTTCTGCCATTGGCAGCAGAAAATTCAGAAACCTGGAAGCTCTTAATACAGCTTATATTACCTTGCTGCCCAAAAGGGATGACGCAAGGAATGTCAAGGATTTTCGGCCTATAAGCCTAGTGCATAGTTTTGCAAAATTGATCACAAAAATCCTTGCAAATAGGCTGGCTTCTCATCTGAACCAGATGGTCTCAACTACTCAAAGTGCCTTCATAAAAAAGAGATCATCCAGGACAACTTCATGCTTGTCCAACAGACGGCAAGGTTTCTCCAACACCAGAAACAGCCCCGAGTTCTCATTAAACTAGATATCATGAAAGCTTTTGATTCGGTGTCCTGGCCATTCCTCGTAGAAGTCATGAAGAAGATGGGTTTTGGTGTAATTTGGTGCGATATAATTTGTGGACTCCTAGCATCTTCATCAACACAGGTCATACTAAATGGTGTCCCCGGTGAGATAATTTCTCATAGGCGAGGACTACGACAAGGTGATCCATTGTCTCCCATGCTCTTTATATTGGTGATAGATGTACTTGCTCGTATGGTGGCAAAGGCCTCAACCGAGGGACTTCTGCAGACCCTTGCAACTCGGGCTTTGTCTCATCAGATTTCCTTGTACGCGGATGATGTTGTTTTATTCCTTCGACCCACTTCCAGTGACATCAATTTGATCCTAGACATTCTGCAACTTTTTGGTGAAGCATCTGGTCTTAAAACCAATTTACAGAAAAGCAGTGCTTATCCCATCCAATGCTCAGAGACAGATATTATGGTGCTGCAAGATAGCTTGCCGTGTGCAATTCTGGATTTCCCATGCAAGTATCTTGGTATACCCTTGTCTATGCATAAATTAACTAGAGCACAAATCCAGTCGATAATTGACAGAATTGCAGACTTGCTACCTGGCTGGAAAGCAGACTTGATCTCTCGAGCTGGGAGAAGAATACTGGTCCAATTTGTACTCACATCAACCTTGGTCTATTTGGCAATGGCCCTGGACCTTCCAGCATGGGCTCTAAAGGCAATAGATAAAATAAGAAGGGGATTTCTCTGGAAGGGTGAAATGTCCTAATAGCTAGAGGGGGGATGAATAGCCTAATAAAAATTTATACAACAACACTTAACAAAATAGTTAGACAATTATGAGGCGAAGCAAGTGTTGCGCTAGCCTACTCAAAATGCAAGCCACCTACCACAATTCAAGTTTAGATAGTGTTGATTCACACAAGAGCTATGACACTACCCTATGTTAGTGTGCTCTCAAAGGCTAACTAAAGAGCCACACCAACCAAGCATGCAAGCTCTCACAACTAGCTACACTAAAGAGCTTGTCAACTAGTTTGCGATAAAGTAAAGACAGTGATCAAGAGGGTTATACCACCGTGTAGATGAAAGAACCAATCAATCACGAAGATGAATAACAATGAAGACCAATCACCTCGGAATCAATGATGAACACAATGATTTTTATCGAGGTTCACTTGCTTGCCGGCAAGCTAGTCCTCGTTGTGGCGATTCACTCACTTGGAGGTTCACGCGCTAATTGGCTTCACACGCCAAACCCTCAATAGGGTGCCGCACAACCAATACAAGATGAGGATCACACAAGCCACGAGCAATCCACTAGAGTACCTTTTGGCGCTCCGCTGGGGAAAGGTCAAGAACCCCCCACAATCACCACGATCGGAGCCAGAGACAATCACCACCTCCGCTCAATGATCCTCGCTGCTCCAAGCCATCTAGGTGGCGGCAACCACCAAGAGTAACAAGCGAAATCCACAGCGAAATACGAACACTAAGTGCCTCTAGATGCAATCACTCAAGCAATGCACTTGGATCACTCCCAATCTCACTATGATGATGAATCAATGAGGGAGATGAGTGGGAGAACTTTGGCTAGGCTCACAAGGTTGTTATATCAATGAAAATGGCCAAAGATGTGAGCCATAGCCGGCCATGGGGCTTAAATAGAAGCCCCCACGAAATAGAGCCGTTATACCCCTTCACTGGGCACACTACGCTCTGACCGGACGTACCGGTCCAACTGACCGGACCCTGGACTCAGCGTCCGGTCCACTGATGGACGCCACGTGTCACTGGCTTCAAATGCTGTTCGTCAGATTTCAACGGCCACGAAGCTGACCGGACGCTTCGGCAAAACTAACCGGATGCTGGAACCTCAGCGTCCGGTCGAGTACAGTAAGGGTCTAAAACCGGTTTTCCTCGATCGGACGCGTCCGGTCCACCTCGACCGGACACAGCCCAGCGTCCAGTGGTAAACCCTAGCCACTGTACCGCCAAGTCAGCACGACCGGACGCAGGCAGTCAGCGTCCGGTGCTTTTGGATCCAGCGTCCGGTCACTTGACCGAAACGCATGTCCTCTGCTGCCACTGACCGGACACTCCGGTCCAACCGAGTCCAGTGTCCGGTCACTCACAGTGACCTCCGTCTTTTCTGTCTAGGACACCGGTGGCACCGTTGGACTGTCTGCACTCTACGGGCGGACACTCCGCCGGTGGAGTTTCTTACCCTTGCACCCAAACTTCACCGCCCTTGATCAAATGTGCCAACCACCAAGTGTATCACCTTGTGCACATGTGTTAGCGTATTTTCATAAATATTTTCAAGGGTGTTAGCACTTCACTAGATTCTAAATGCATATGCAATGAGTTAGAGCATCTAGTGACACTTTGATAACCGCATTCCGATACGAGTTTCACCCCTCTTAATAGTACGGCTATCAAACCTAAATGTGATCACACTCTCTAAGTGTCTTGATCACCAAAACAAAATAGCTCCTACAAAATATACCTTTGCCTTGAGCTTTTTGTTTTTCTCTTTCTTCTTTCCAAGTCGAAGCACTTGATCATCACCATGCCATCATCATCATTATGCTATGATCTTCATTTGCTTCACCACTTGGAGTGTGCTACCTATCTCATGATCACTTGATAAACTAGGTTAGCACTTAGGGTTTCATCAATTCACCAAAACCAAACTAGAGCTTTCAAAGGGACGCAAAGATGTGAAAGGTAGGCATTGTCTTGTGGCATGGCCCAAGGTTTGCCGACCACCAGATCTTGGAGGGCTTGGAATCTCTGATTTGCAAAGGCTGGGATGGGCACTTAGAATGAGATGGTTGTGGCTGCAGAAAACTGAGCCCAATAAACCATGGTCAGTCTTTCCTATATAGGTTCATCATTCAGTAAGAGCTCTCTTCTCTACGGCAATCATTTCAGAGGTGGGTGATAGTGCTCGCACATTATTCTGGAAAGATAGATGGATCAATGGACAACGAGTGGCTGACCTTGCTCCACAAATTTTTGCCATTGTTAGCAAAAGAAGAGCTAATAAGAGGACTGTCCTGGAAGCCCTTACTAACCATGGTTGGATTGCGGATATCCAAGGAGCTCATACTGTGGGAATCATCATTGAATTCTTAGCGCTATGGGATATTCTCTCGGAGGTGGTTCTGCAGCCTGGAGTGGAAGATGCTCATATTTGGCGTCTATCGACATCAGGACAATATTCGGCAAAATCTGCATATGAGGGTTTCTTCATTGGCTCCACTGTATTCAGGCCTCGGGAGCGTATTTGGAAAACTTGGGCCCCAAGAAAATGCCGCTTCTTTATGTGGTTGGTAGCACACAACAAATGTTGGACAGCAGACAGGCTAGCACGCCGAGGTCTTCCACATCCTGCTCGCTGCCCCCACTGTGAACAAGAAGAAGAAACTATCAATCATCTACTAGTCTCATATGTGTTTGCACGCGAATTTTGGTTTGTTTTGCTACGAAGAGTGGGTCTATAGGCCCTTTCGCCACAAGACTGAACCCTCCTTCGATGATTGGTGGGCCAAAGTAGAGTCTAGAATGGATGGTTCACACAAAAAAGGACTCAACTCGCTTATCATCCTTGGTGCATGAACAATTTGAAACCATCGCAACCGGTGTGTTTTCGATGGGACTCCTCCTAGCTTGGCTAGAGCATTACTGCTCGCAAGTGAGGAACGGCGTTTCTAGAAGCTTGCAAAGGCTCAGGGAAGCTCCTTCCCTTCTCTTGAGCCTGTAGATAGCCAGTAGGATCCTTTTGTGGAGGTGAAGTCGTTTCCTATATTAGTAAAAGGCGCGTGTGTTTGTCTCAGAGCTTAGGAGCGTGAGTGTGTGTTGAGGGTTTCTTCATAATTAACATACCATGGACAAACCATTAGAACAATATATATAGTTCAGACACACAAAAAAAAATGCAAAAAAAGAAGCTAGTTCATAAGCAAGAACACCATATATATAATAATAATACTTTGGTGGCTAATCCCCTGATCCAGCAGCTCATCTCGCACAGAAGACAAGTTTTGTTATTGTATCTGGAGACACATTTGCGGGGCAGCACATTTGAATGCACATCCATGAATCCTGCAATTTATCAGGAACACGCTTGCAGTTAAGCATACGCATGGATCAGCAGGATGAATATCTTAATTTGTCCTTGCACCTGAGGTTCAGAACAGTACCTATTGGTATGAAATACTTCACAACCTTAGATGCAACTAACACAGGATGTTGATCACTTGGCAAAATCCCACAGTAGCCCCAAATAGCATACTATTAATCTGCAGGATAATATTTAGGTAGGTGAGGTTAGAGCAATAGTGAGAGAGAGAGAGAGAGAGAGAGAGAGAGAGAGAGAGAGAGAGAGATCATACATAAGAAGAACCACGTAATCCATCAGCACAATATTGTGAAAGGTAAAAGGAATTGTTCATCCTGCTCAAACAGCCGTAGGTTCTTCAAATTCAACAAAATCTGAACTGCAGGAACATCAAATTCCAGCAAGAACCCAGTCCTCACGAGTTCAGCAAGAGCTGGAATCCGATCTGTATTCTCCGACAACAACCCTTTGGAGATCTCCTCAGCAAAACATAGTGCATACTCCATCTTCATTGCATTGGTCATTGATCCTGGTTCAGTCTCTGTCACAAATAACCTCGAGTTCTCCCTCTCCCAACGGAAAAACCTTGCACATGTAACATGCATGCTTCTTCCTGAAGAAAATCCAACTTGATAAGTCACATTAAGAGGCCCTCTTGTCTCGTAGACAGCAACATTGGTGAGACTTGCGACCATTTCATGCCTCTGCTCAACAGAAATATTGAGGATAGGATCGGCAAGGAAAGCCAGGACAATTTTGAGCAAGCCAAGTTTAATCACAGTACCCTTATGAACAAGGGTAACAGATTCAATTTTCAAGTGCTCGTATTGATCGCTGGCAACAGCTTTTGATATCTTCTGAACACCAATGCTACTGTAGATATCATTTAATCTAGCAGGAGACAAGCAAGGCAGGCTAGTTGAAGGATACCAAACGAACAAAGGTTTCTGAGCCTGCTTCTTGAAGAGATCCTCAAGTATTAGATCATCAGGAATGAAGACATCTTGTTTCTCGAGTAGCAATATCTGATCACCAGAACTAACAGGAACCTTATTGATACACCTAGCAATAAACTTCCCCATATCAGTGCTCCAGTTCTTGCCAAAGAATTCCCAGAAAGCAACACATTCTTTTTGTGTCAGTGCAGAGTTCAAGCCCTGCCACATACTCCAGAGCTTGCAATAGTCGCTGACTGTTGGATGATGCTTCACACCAAAAGCCGTGTTAAAGTACCGAAGCAATTTGCTGCTGTACCATTTCACCAGAACATGGAGCTGAGAGTCAAAAAGACCGGTTATTATCATAAAGAACACAACTGGCAGGGTTCACCCATTGTCCTTCATTAGCTTCATGAGGTATCCAAATCCAGTCCTCACTGGTGTATCGAGGCTTCCAACGGTATACCTCCAAATACGAGTAAATCCTAGAAATAGCATCAGCATTAGAGAGACCTTTTAGACGCCGTGCCATCAGTACACAAGCACAACTTGCTCTAGGATCCACAATAACTCCTATTGTTTGCAGCTCACTCACATATGAAACTAGCTCCTGTCCATAAAACACTTCATCTACAAAAGGGCCATCATCCCTGTGAACATGAGAAGAGCACAGCGAACCAAAAAGGATACAACCATTTGGATGACTGTACCCTGCAGTTGTCTTAACCCACTTCAAGTTGATTGCGCTCATGAAACTTTTAGGTAGAGCAGATCCGTTTTTTTTCCAAATTCTGATGCACTTTAGCAATGAAATAAAAGCTTCTGGAGTCACAGCATGAAGGATCAGTTGGAATATGGAGTCCCGAAATGACAAATGCTGCACCTTGTTCTAATTGAGCTTTGGCACCCAAGGCCATCAGTTCATTACTGTAGCAGTAAATCTCCTTCCCTAGGCCATACTGTGTGTCGCTGTCATCGACGAATGGTAGGCGGGAAACTAAAGCAATAGACTCCCATTCTGAGCCAAAAAGAATTGTTTCCTTTGGAGACCTGAAACCAAGTGATGTATGTAGCCATCTCTCACGGCGCATGAGGTTAGCAAGATCAACGGGTAACCTCCCATGCCTGGTGATTAGGTCTCTGTAGCATTCTAGCAGTGCAAATGCCTGCTCTTTTGTAATAGAAGAAGTGTTTATAAGTTTCTTGGCACCACGTACTATTTTTTTACTTGCTTCCTGGAAGCCAGCAATTAGACCAGTTTTACATAACTCTACTTTGTACAGCTTGATTTCATCCCCATAGAATTCCAGATCAAGCAATGGCACCTTGTCAACGACCTCCAAAAGACATTTCCAGTCGTCATCAATAAGGAATGTTTCGTGAGGAGCTCTGAAGCCAACATCAGTCTTCAACCATCTGAGATCTTTCAGTCTTTCTACAAAATCATGACATTCCTTAGCGTATCGAATACACTTGAGCATTAGTATTGTGGCACCAGGAGTGATTGTATCTTTAGAGAACCTAAAGTTATCAACCACCAGCTGATAATTTCTTTTGAAGTCGACAACAACTCCAAATAGCTTAAGCTCTGACCTGAAATCAGCTATGTCAACCCCATAGAAGACTGTATCGATAAAAGGCAAGATACTGATGACCGAGGCATTCTCCCATTCTGCACTAAATAGGATTGAATTTAATGGTGATCTGCTGCCAAGACAAGTCTTAACCCAGCAGCCATTTTCCATTCGTTCAATGAGATGTGGTGTCTTGTTATTCTCGTTCAGAAATCTTATTGATTGAAGAAGAGCTAACATATTGGCTCGAGAGAAAGTTTTAGTTGTTGATATTGACAGAAGATGGTTACATATATGCACAGCTGCATCTACAAACTCAAATTGCACTCCAATAACTCTCAACTCTTCCTTGTAATTTTTTATTTCATTTCCATAAAAGTCTTGATCAATAATGTGTACATCAGCTAAGATTGATTGGATTTGTGGAAAATTTTCCCATTCTGCACTCAACAAAAAGGATCCTAGAGGTGAACTGTAACCCAAGGATGTCTTTAACCACTTTCTATTGCTGATAAAGCTCAAGAACTTCTGAGGTAGCTGGACGCACCTCAACCTTAGATTCCTGATACATTGTAGAAGTAAAATAGCATTCTCCATAGTCAATGGTTCGGTGGCCATGTCCACAGATGCGTACGAAAATTCAAACAGCACTCCAATGGATCTCAGCTCCTCCTTGTAAGAACTTATTTTGTTCCCATAAAATTCTTGGTCAATCAAGGGTACATCAGCTAACTCTGAAATAATCTGCCTCAAATTTGTCCATTCTGAACTCAACAAAAAAGACTGAGATGGTGCATTGTAACCAATTGAGGTCTTCAGCCATTTTCCATTCTTGATGTTGCCCAAAAAGTTTTTGGGTAGCTGGATGCCCCTTGATCTTAGATGCCTAATCCACTGTAGAAGTAGAATAGCATCCTCCGTACACAAAGGCTGGTTACCAATGTGTATAGATGCATTTGCAAACTCAAATTGCACTCCAATCACCATCAACTCTTCCTTGTAAGTATTTATTCTATTTCCATAGAACTCTTCATCAATTATGGGTACATCAGCAAAGATAAACTGTACCTGCAGCTTACTTCCCCATACTGCACTTGATAGAAAAGTTCTTAATGGTGACTCGTAACCAAGAGATGTCTTTAGCCACTTCCCATTCCTAATACAGTTTAAGAAGTTTTGTGGCAGATGGACTATTTTTAATCTTAAATTCCTGATCCACTGTAACAGCAAAAGTGCATTTTCCATGGCCAGAGGAGAGGAAACTGTTGGGAAGCTGGAATTAGGAGGATGTAAAAATGGTATATCAGCTGCTTGTGCATAGGTCCTCAGGAATTTTATGAGCTGACCTTCAGACGTATAATTTCCGGCATATCTTCCTGAAAAGCTATAATCTGCTGACAGCTCAACATAATTTCGAGATCTCCAAGGATTAGTACCAATTAGTGTAACCCACTTGCTTCCATCAGCAGGGACAAGCAAAGATTTTCTATGTTTTATAACATGTCCGAAGTTATCAACCACAGGCAATGCTTGGCACAAGTTGACAATGATCCTCTCAGTTATGTACTTTTTTGCATGTGAATGGTAAAGAAAATGGCAGTAAATAAGAGCTAACCCACTCTCGTTAAGTGCCTTGGATGCAGTAGAAGCATACTCGTGTGGAGTCAAAATTTCCATGTTCACAATGTTTCTAAGCCAGTCCATTATCTGTATTCCCCCAGAATATGCATCCAGAGACCTCTGTGTACTTAGGGGCAAAAAGAATAGACTAGGGGCCGCTGAGAGTTCCTTGTTCCAGGAAATAAGCCAAGATAAGTCATCCAAATTAGATGCTGTGCATATCCTTAAAGACCTTTGTGCTGCTCGCACACTGGAATACGACAATCGACCGTTGGTATCCACATACTTTATGAGAGATATAAGCATCATACTTGTTCCATAAAACTCTTTCCAATTTCCAGCAACAAAATATAAGATCTGAAGGTACACTTCTTCTGATGCCTCTTTCACAAGATTCAATCCATCAATACACTTACTGTACCATTCTTTGTTGGCATATCCAATACCCAGAAATTCTAATACATCATCATATTCTTGGTTGTCAAGATAGGAGCTCAGGACAAAAGTACCATACGAAGATAGATTCTGCAGACCAATTCCTTGCTTCTGGGCCAAATTCAAAATTCTCCAGAATGCACTATCCAGCCGAGAGACTTCAGTAGGCTTGCAGAAGACCTTCTGTGTAGTGCATGATTCGCAAGGCATTATATCCTCAGCTTCAACTTTGGTTTTTATGGACAACCTGACATTATCAAAAAGTGATATTGAAGAGTCCTGAATTGGCAGAAACCTGAAAATGGGTGGGAGCGCAAAATGTGGGGCATCCCTTGACGATTTCAAGAGAGCTCCAAAAGCATTGACAAAAGCAGAAGGTACACACTCAAGTATACCGCGATTCCATTGGCTGTCAAATAAAATGGACTCTCGGGATGAAGCTAGAAGAAAATCTGCTTGAATGATAAAGGGCAAATTAGTGACCATCTCTGTAGGAAGGAATGCATATACGCCAGGCGATTTTGCTCCTCTGCTTAGTCTCTGTCCATGAGGAAATGCCAACGTAACTACCCATTGATCAACTTCCATCCTTTTCTGAATTCTGCAGGCTGGTTGGACTGCAAACTTCTGCTTCCACATATAATAGGTGCACTCTTCTGTTTCTCCCTTGCTATTTTCCTGCATAGCTAGATGAAGCGTGTAAGACTCTGCATCTATGTCCTTCCTCGACCTGTAGTCCACTTCACTGGAGATCGAAATCTGGCTGATCTTGCTGGCCTTAGGATCATGGTTCATTTCCCTGACAGAGAGCTGCCTAATCTTTGAAAGAAACAAAAGAATTTCAGGATGTGTGCTAGTAAGTTCTTTCTTCACAGCAAGTATCTTATCAGTCTTCAAAGGTAAGATAATAATAGTTGTAGGAAGGCTCCTAGAAGGGCCATATACTGTTCTTATGTCATCAATATTTGGCTTCCCATCAACCCATTCAGGAACAATGTATCCTATATCACAATCTGCTGAAGGCTTTTCATTGAATTTTATCTGATATCCATTGCTGAAGATGTGTGGTTGACTTGAAACTAGAAATACACTTTTGAAACCAATACCTGAATGAAAGATTACTGTTAGCTACTATGCTTAAAAGAACTAGAAATACAACATAAAGCAGGACCACACTGTACATGCATGGCCTTAGTTTTTCTAAGAACAACACCTTACAATGGAACAACAAATTCCATGAAATTATGAATCACAAATTATTGTGGTTAAGGCAAAATCATTGTTAAAGATGCCAGTATGCTAAGGAGGTTGCCTTGTACAGGGTCTTCCTCTTTTTTCTCTGTACAGTACAACACACAACTCTCATGTCTTCAAGACAAAGAAAAGATGACAGTACAACACACAACTCTTATTTTATATAAAATTCAAGGGACAGATTTAGATCATTTGGCAGGTGAAAATGCTTAAAAACCCTAATAAATTCAAGAATTAGTAGAACTCCTAAAGGTCAAACCATCCACAAATTTCTGATTCAGCTAACAGTAAAAATAAAACGGAACAGGCATGTTGAGTTCTACTGTCATTGAAGATGCTTGCATACTTGCTGCATAAACCCAATGCAAAATAGGCAACAGGCATTTTTGTAGTCCAAAGTCCAAAGCAAAAGTTAACTTTCATGGCACAGGAGTACCTTTTTCACCAATGTAGCCAAGATGTCTGTTTCCTTTCTTAGTTGACCTGCCAATCCTACATATGGATTCAATGTTTGCTGCCGAAAATCCCCTTTCATTATTGAAGAGAACAAGTGTCGAGCGAGCTCCTGTAGCAGTAATGTCCTTTTCTATTATGACAAACTCCAGTGCTGGCGACACATCCAATGGATATTCGTTGTCCTCAGCATTCTACAAAATTTCAACAGATTAGGCCAAGCATGAAATTTCCCATGAAGTAGCAGCATCTATTCATGAGTAAAACAATAATGAAAATGTTACACTGATGCTATTGTACATTAAACTAACATTGCTTCACATTTGCACAAACAATCATGCAGTTGGCCACTTGGTTACAATCATTTTCATTCTCTAAAGCAATGATAGAAGGATAATCTGTGTGACAAATGGAGCAGATTGACAAACTTGTAATTTTAACCACTAGTGTTCCCAACATATTTTAATCACAACATCATATCAAACAATATCTTCTGACATTGGCAAATAATAGCTACAGAGGTCTTCAACTTGAGGGTCATTGGCAAAACAGGTTGGATGTTCTGGCCTGCTAGCCATGTCCGTGACATTATTCTCTTTCATATAATTTTACATACTTAACCAACAATTGTAATACCACATAACATAAACCCACGACCTTCATAAATCATCACTATGCCACAAATCCAGACAACAGCACTTAAGGCAATTTAGGTGCTTGCAGCCAATATACAAAGCAGCACAAGTCATCTGCTCCCATTGGAGGACCAAGTTCTCCATGAACCATCACCATGAGACCCAAATGACCCAAATAAAGCTCTTACCTGTGAGCCCACCTATACTGCCACAACCAAATCTCCTAATTTCTATCCTTATCTCCGCCTAATGAAAGATTAGCCATCTTTCTGTTGTGTTACATTTTGCAAAAGCAGCTGCCAAAATATCTCTATGGCAAGCGACAACACTCAATGCTAAAAGGACACAACGGAACTATCTTAAGCCTGATCAATCCTATGAACAAAGAATTGTAATCCTCCTCTATTAAATTTGGTTCATCGACAAGGAAATAAGGACTACTTTAGAGGCAATTCATCAAACATCTCCCATGCAGAAAGAGATGGCTGTGCATTTGTGGAAGATAGAACTGTCAATCAGAGGACAGTATTGCCACACCTCAAATAAATAAAGTTGGGATTGGATTAGAGCAAAGCAAACAAAGCTTCAAAACATGGTATAAGGGAAGATACTAGAACTTGCATTAAGTATAGAAACTTCCTCTGATTTCACATGCACAGCACGACATGCGACCTATCTTGGTGGGCTACTGTCGTGGTATGATGTTTGTGTGCTTGCACCATGGAGAAACACAATGCTAGATCATTATTATGGCAATGAAGAGCACAAAAGCAAACCTGACTTATGAAGCGAAACCACTCCGTTTGCTAATTTGCTGTGAGCTGATCACAGGTTGTCGGGTGCACTAAGATCATCTCCAAATTGTAGGTTTATATATAGAGAGGAAAAATACACTCCTTAATAAACTCGTATATCTAGTAGTGCCATCCTAAACCACCTCTCATCTCTGTCCAAAATCACAATTGGACGCACGTGCATTGCCAATGCGCCCAAAGTACGGACTGACATTAAGGGAGGGCGAGCCGACGGCAAGGTCGTCGCAGGCTGATGGCGCCACAGCAGTGGACGATGCAGTGGCGGTTGGGGTCTACATGGCCAGCGGCGGTTAGGATTTCGGGGGAGGGCCTCCATGCCCGGTGGCCTTAGAACTTAGAAGGGGCGGTGGCCGGAACGGCGGTTCGATGGACAGCGAGCGAGACGGCGCCAGCGGTTTGGGCGAAGGTCGCTTTGCCTTCCTCTTCCGATTCCAATTAGCGGAGTGCGGGGAAGGAGCAGCAGGGGTGGGTGGCTGCGCGGTGGGGGCGACGCGGGCCAGGGCCGTCGGGTGCGGCTGGCGGTGACTTGGGCGGCGAGGGTCCTAGGATGGACGGACTGACGGAGCTTGAAGAAGAGTGTGGGCGTGTGGTTACTGTAGCATTAAGTACCACGCATTGTTAGGTATTGCCAACTTATCTGGAATTGAAAGTGTGTTACCAGCTTATCTGGAATTGGAAGTGTAAATGCTGGTGCACATTTCTTGTTCTTGCTTCTCTCCTATTGATTGCTCTCAAATATCAGATCTAAAGCCTCGTGCAATTGGAAACTGCAATATAAGATGTGGTCACGATGATCCAGTGCTGGTGAGTTTGTTGTTGATACACAAGTCTATCATTTCTAGGCTAATTAAGTTTTGAGGTGGACACCTGATGTCTAGACTTTTAGCCTGTCAATTTGTCTGCCTTTTACTAATAATTTCTTAGTTTGGAACAGACGGCGTACCTGAAGGCCAACGACTTGGTATTATTTGAAACTAAAGGTCGACATGAAAGCTAAAGACACATTGAATTGTTGAAAATAACTTCTAAATTTGTTTAGAAATTACTAAAGTTTGTGATTCATTCTTAAGTTCATTAGTACTGAATTAGGACCTAAGGTGCATAAATTCAGCTGAGATGTCGCTCATCAGTTCATTGGGGAGCTATTTAATAGCTAGCACGTTTGTGCCTTACAGAATGTATGATTTGATTAAGGAAATATATTTTAAAGTATAACATATTTTTGTTTCTTTGTTTTTTGTTTTCAGAATATTTCCGCGAACTGTGTTTGAATGTGTTTATTTGGAATTCAAAACATTGTGCAATTTACATTACAGGCTTAGAATAAGCAAAGCTCATAGTCGATAGCCATAATAAACATGTAAGTTCTATAGGTTGACATTTCGACGTAGGGGGGGGTCCGTGCCCTGGGCAAATCGGCCCCTGTTTCCAAAGTAGCCCTAAATGGGAATGTTGGGGATTAAATTAAATTTAAAAAAGACTATTGGAGATGGTTAGAGTGGACTAATCTGACATGATAGGTTTTTCTCAAACCCACTTCGTCTAAGAATATGCTCTCCCTGTCTAAAAAAATATAATTATCACATCTTAAGAAGTCAAATAATTTAAATTTAACTAAATTTATATAAAAAAAGTTATAAATTTATCAAATAAATATTATTTAATTGATTATAGAATATATTTTAATAGTAATCTAATTAGAGACATAAATATTGATTTTTTAATAAATTTGGTCAAATTAAAACTATGTAAAATCTTGGAGCCAAACCTGGGCAATGAAGGCTCGGACGGCCGACCCGGCACCGACTCGGATAGGTTGATGGGATGTGTGAGCATGGGTGCATCTAGGCCTCCAGAGTCGAGACGCTATTAGATCAGTTTTAATAGAAGTTTTATTCGAGTTTTATTTGCTTTTAATGACTTGCTACACTGGTATTTTTTTTGACATGACAATATTTTTATAAATTTCATAGGGATGACACAATTATCAACTCAACATGAGTCATATAATTAAATGCGTATGAAACAATAAAATAAAACTACGTATTAATAGCGTGTTTGGTTCGTGGATTTGCTCCGTCCGGCACTGATTGGTTCCGCATGCATGCATGACCAAGTCGTCCGTCGTTTTTTTAGGAATGGATTAATTCCTCAGATTGCCTTGCGGGAGTTAGGGCTTGTTTGGTTTGGAGCCTGGGAAGATTCTACCTGGGCAAGGAGGTTCTTGGAAGCTGCCTGTGATATGTTTGGATTAGACCCTGGTGATTTTTCTGGCCCAGGCAATCCAGTCCGCTCCCAGGCGATAAAAAACGAGCGCCTGGCTCTCAGTTGCCTGGCCTGGACGTTGGTTACAGTGCTAAGCTAGTCATTTAGTACATTATATTATTACTTTGCTGTACGCTATATTATTTATATTTATATTTCCTATTGTTCATCTGTGATAGGTGCAACCGAGATACATTTAGTACATTTTATTCTATTTATTCCTTAATCATATGAATGAATTATTAGGAAAATAAAATATTAAAAGTATTTATATTTTATATTACTTTATTAAAGGTTTTATTTATATTATTTTTGTATTATAATAATATATATTACTCGAATGATGCTAAAGTTTTATATAGAAGAAAATATATTTTCTTTTTTATTAAACTCCTTAGGCATATTCTATTTCTTTTTTCACAGCCATGTGTAAAAACTTTTTGTATATTTTATATTTTCTAGTCTTTCTCCCCTCGGTTGATCATGTTCACGTTAAAATTAGCATAATGTGTGCAGTATAATTATAATTATCTTTCTTCCTCATACATTCTTTCCTTATGACATTTTTTAAATAGCTAGGAAATCTATTAACTTTATTTGTAATTGTAATTTCAAATATATTATTAATTGAGAAAATATGGATGCTTTTATTTATTTATTTATTATTATTTATAACCATAACCGTGTAAGTTTAAATATGGTATTATACCTTTTATTAGCTTTTAAATATGTATGGTATCTTTTATTAGCCTTTCCAGGCACAGCCTTCCAACCAAACAGACCTTCTTCAGACTTGTCTGGCCAAGCAAAAATCATTAACTTTCCAAACAACTCTCAGGCAACACTTTTTGCCAGACAAGTCCTCCAGGTCTCCAACCAAACAAGCCCTTACTAAATGGAATGACCTCGTGACGGATGGCATGAACTGAAGACGCAAACCAAACGCCTTTCGTAGGTTCCGAGCTAGGTTCGGATGGCTCTGGTTTGAACTGTCCGGCGAACCAACCACGCTGTAAGAGTGGGGTGTTTCGTCCATGTATCATTTCATCTCTAAATCTCTAAAGATAAATAAAGTACGTAAAAGTACCATCTGTATTTCTCCACCTACGGTTAATATATGTTTTCAGTGGGGCAAACGCATCTATTCCTTGAGAAAAGAAATCCAAAAGTGACTTTATACAAATATGGGTTCATATTTTAATTACTGCTGGAGACATGAACTTGGTGAAGCAATTGATTTGTGCACATGCAAATAAAATTTCTCAAAGTATTCATGTGTGTGTGCATCTTCAAGAAAATATAGTACCTTTCACTCCTTCAGTCAAATATAGATGACGTTAAGACGAGAACAAGAAGAAAATAAGCTAGTAAATGTGACCGGAGGTAGTACAAGAATGATCGATATAATAATGGAATAGGTATAGGTAGATGTTTGCATACCTGGATGAGCTCCATGAGGAAATGGACGTCCTTGGAGTAGAGCTCCTCGGAGAGGTAGCTGACTGCATGGTGGATGTCCTCCGCCAGCGGGTTCCTCTCCTCCCGCCCGATGTAGAACCGTTCTCGCCGGATTCGCTCCACGTGCACCCTCGCCGCCTCCGGCGAGGATGACGAGGCCATTGTTTTGCAAGCCCTGCAGACTGCAGGTATTGATCGATGCTGGCTCTTGGACTCTGGCGTTTTGGTCTGGTCGATGAACGGCCGGGTCAATCAGCTAGCTAGGAAGACGTACGTGTGCGGCATCTTGTGATTAATATAGCACGAACGGCGAGATACTTATGTGGCCGCCCGCTCGACCGTCGCGATTCCTCTTCGTCTTCCGATGCAAATTTAATTATGAGCTGGAGCGTCGCGGGAAAGCAGTGGATTTTGCATGTACAAGTCAGGCCCAGGTTTAGGATGAAACGAACAAAGCCTCAATGTGCATAAACCTTTCGACACATAAACGGTCACACACTGACAACTAGCCAGTTCTAGCTTGCACGGACCGCAGCGAGGCTGCCACGTTGGCTAGGATGACTTCTCAAGTTGGCTAAGCCGGCATACGTAGTGCACACGGTCCAAAAGTTCCACATAAGCCTCCTCGGAGGACTTGTCGAGAAGTTGCTAGGCAACTAAGCCTAAGCCTAAGCCTAGACAGCTAAAGCCTGGCCACGACAATGCTAGATGCACTTTTGTTTAATTGCACTGGCTAGCTTAGTCTGCATAAATATTGAAGTATTTGGTTGTTTGGTTTACCTTGTATGGATCATGAAATCACCTCAGTCTTTGAGCTGGTAAGGTTACCTCTTTGAGGCATTTCATCGAACAAGTGGTGAGCGCGGACGTCAACTCCTCTGCCCCTCGCTGGAGGGCACCTCCGCCTCACCAACGCTTAGGGGCCCTTGAGCGCACTCGTACGGCATGCGGCTGAAGCGATGGGAAGGAATCAAGCAAGATGTCATGGGCTTTGCACGTCACGCCATCGCGGCTAGCTGGGGCACACCCGCGAATGGTAGGACAGGGTCCTTGAGAATACCCGCGGAGAAGATGACGAGGCTAGACGCACCAAAGGAGAAGTAGGTCGGCACGACGAGCTCCGCCACGATAGGGACAGAGGGGTAGGAGGTGAGCAGTGCGGGTGCTCCAGCGAGGAGCTCGGCCGGGCAGGAGGTGAGACGGTGCCGCCACGCCGATGCTGTAGTAAGGAGCTCGGCCGGGCAGGAGATGAGGCGGCGCGGGTGCTGTAGTGAGGAGGTCAGTGGGGCAAGAGGTGAGGAGAGCGTAGCCAAGCCTGGCTCCACGAAGCCGCCCACCTCGTTTCTAGTAAGCAAGGCTAAAGGGTGGTGGGTGCATTGCTGAAGCCAGGCTATAATAAGGCCTTTACATAGAACCAAACAAGCCTAGCCTGCATTATTGGAGCTTGGACAGCAAATAAAGCAGGGAACCAAACAGGCCCATAGCAAGGGACGGAGCCAGGATTTATTAGACAACAGGGGCTGTCACACACTAAAATTTGCAAGATTTTAAAATAGGAGAAAATGATTTAATTATGCATTTTATGAGAATTTAAATTTAGAAAAATGATAACTTTGTTAAAAATAAAATCAAATATAAGGTTTACATACATGTATGTGCATACATGTTGCTGATGCTTTGGTTTGGTCAAAATTTGCAAAAGGATTTAAATTGGATTTGAAATTGTGTTGTGAAAATTAGAAAAATAATTTTATTTTCTCTCTTCTCCCTCTCTTGGATCTGGCCCAGCTCAGCCTTGCTTTCTTTCCCACGGCCAAGCAGCTGCTCGGCCCATCTTCCCGCAGCAGCCCAGTCTGCCACGCCTCCGCTCTTCTCTCTCGCAACGGCCCAGCAGGCCGGCCCAACACCGCGTCGCCCGCTCCTTTCTCTCCCGCATGTCTCGCTGACTTGTGGGACCCGTGTGTCAGCGATATCTTCAACCTTCAGTTGTGTTCGTGCCGGACATTACCGTCGCCGCCCGACTCCGCCGCCGCCATGACTCCGTTCGACGTGCGCTCCAGGTTTCCCCGACCGTAAATAGTAGCCCCTGCACCGCGTCGCCTCCCCATCGAGCCTAGAGCAAGCTTCGTCTCGTCCCGAGTCGCCGCGCCGCAAAACCCTAGCGCCGCCGTCTGCCGTTTGCCTCGCCAAGCCACGCGCCGCCTCCCTTTGCTCCACACCACGGTAAGCTGCCTAGTCGAGTTCGCCGTTCTCTCCTCTTTCTCCTGGATGCCCTCGACTTGTTTCCCCGTGGTCCGTAGGCCGTGTTTTACGTGCGCCGCCCTTCTTCAGCCATGGCGCTACCGCCAGCTCGCTGCTCAGCTCGTCGCCGGTCACACCGGTCCGCTCTCTCTCTCTGATCTATTCCCAGTCGTTCAATCTTGATCCAACGGCTTAGATCGGCTCGTACCAATTCGGTCGGCCGTTTTGCAAAAGAGCCCCCACATGTTTGTAGATTCGAAGCCCACGGCCCAAAGCGTATTCCTAAAATACGTTTTCTTCTTTTGAAAACGTAGTTTCTTCGGATAGATCCAAAATATGATTTCATCTATTTACAGTTTTGTCACTAGTTTTATTTAGGCCATAAAATCTTCGTTTTAACTCCTATTTGATCCGTTCAAGTTGTGTTAGATTCATAATTGCGTAATCTACATGTTTATACTACTATTAAGTATGTTTTCAACTTTTAAAATTTGAGGTTAGATTTAATCTATTATTTTAATAAAGAAAATCTTGTTTAATTTATAACTTCTTCGTTTTAGCTCCGACTTTCGTGATCTTCGCGTCTGTGTGTTCGTAGCAAGACGTAGATTTGTTTTATAACTTTTCATCTTGATTTATGCTGATTGGTGTACTATTCTAATCTATAGCCTTTATTTGCTATGCATGATTGCTTCTAGGATGCTTGTATGTTGCTATGATTATCAAGTATAGACGGTGAGCAATTCGTCGGTGATCAGGAGTACTACTTTGACGAGCAGGATCAGTAGGAAAACTTTGTTCAAGGTAAGTATAGCATGGGATCATCCTCGTTTCCTATCAACTTTAATACATTTAATTCATATTACATGTGTCACCTTGATAGGAATTCCCTAGAATTGAACTTATACATTGTCTCCTATGGGATATGCATTGGGTTGCTTTGCTAGTGCTCAACTAAACCATGATCTTGTAACGTAACTACTAGTATATGCAATAAACATTAAAACATGACTTTTTAGCAACTTGGAAACAGGGGGCTGGAGTGTTTAGCTACTTTCTAAATGCTTCAGATTCCTCTCCCTAAGGACTTATCTATAAGCGAACATCCGAGACTTACAGTACAACTGTGAGGGCTACATGGCTCTGGCTTTAGCTTAGTATGAGGACCTTTTCTAGCTTGTTAGAGGTTACCTTTATGGCGTAAGAATGGCTTGCCGAATCGGATATAGGACAGCCTCTACTCTTATGTGTATAGCCGTGATGGAATTATGCCATTTGATAGGGGGTTCCTATATCTGTTTGCCGAGTGAATCTAATGGCCCTAAGTTGTTAGACGAAGCTTTGAAATGCTTCATAGTGAACCATGGCTGCTCACCTTGGAAATGTTTTGGGAGTTATAAACCCAGGCATATGAGTATCACGACTCACATTGAAAGTGTACAACCTCTGCAGAGTGTAAAACTGGTATATCAGCCATGCTCATGGTCATGAGCAGCCTTAGACCCTTATGGAATAGATGATCACTATTAAGTAATTGTTTTTGCTATATATTACTCTTGTTTACATTGATCATGTGTTTTACTTTGGGATTAAAACAACTTGTTGCTACTCTTATGCTAAAACTATGACAACTAAAAGCTAAATGCTGTTAAACCTATGTCAAGCCTTTGAGCCTCATGAACCCCATGTTACACTTGTTGAGTACGAGATGTGCTTACGCTTGTTTATTTTTATTATTTGGATAAAAATCCTAGATGGGTAACAGACTGTAATGGTAATGATGACTTTCCTGAGGATTACTAGACTTGTGGTCAACCAATTGACGTCCCTGTGCTATGGAGCTTCCGTGAGAGAGTTATCTTTATACTTCCGTTGTATTTATGTGAAGACTATGTCATATTCTTCATGATGTAACAAACACTTGTGATAATACTATCTATAATTTGTCGGCTTATGTGTGTGACTAGTCTCTGGGTGCACATAAGATTATGCATCCCATTTTATCCTTAAAATTGAGTATGACAAATTGGTATCAGAGCCGTGTTGACTGTAGGACGTAAGCATAGTTAGCAATGGTCATTCTAACCTCTTTTGCTTCACTCATTTCATGCTTCCCATCTCACTCTTGTTATTTGCTAAATTTTATGCTTCTTTTGCCTCACTCTGTTATGAAAATTATTGCTTCTAATCTAACTAAATCTAATTCTGTAGATGCCTCGTGCCAATAAGACCGCTCGCATCAACACCAGAGGCTACTACCCACCTCGTGGCTTGTATGAGCCTATGGAGCCACGTGAGGAGGAACGTCAGCACCTGCACCTAAACCTACGCCTGAGCCACTCTAGGAAGAGCCCAAAGAAGAAGAACCCAAAGAAGTGGAGGTCATTGTATTGTCTAATGATGAGGAGGAGGTGGACGCCATTCAAGAAGATCAGCCTACCCCTACTATAGGATGGACTACAAAGATCTGGTACAAGCCAGTGGTGTGAATCCTCTGTTTCGCACCACCGACTTATGGGGATTCTTCAGACCTACTACGTTGATTGGGACACAACTATGGAGTATGTCTGTGAAGAACATATGCACCCTTTGGAGGACACTTATTGGAAGACTAGGGCATGCATCTCCATCAGGGATGAAGAGAAGGAAGCATACCAGCTGGACGTGAGCTATTCGCATCATGCTCGTCATGCCACCATGGAAGATGGCATAGAAGATGCAGCTGCTGAAGCCTGCATGGGTCTTCGTGGCCGCCGTTTTAAGGATATGAAGGAGGGTCAATATCAATTCCTCCCTCGCCAACACCCTGAATTAGAGTGGGCAATGATGGACCCTTAGGGCATGGATCCAACTATTCAAGTGATGGTACACTTTGGCTGTGAGTTAGTAGGGAAGATTCGGCGACTGAAAGATCAATTAAAGGCACAGCAGGAGACTCTTAAGAGATATCAACAGGTGATAGATGACCAAAGGGTGAGCATCAACCTGCCAAGGATTTATGAGAACCTTTCCCATAAACCTCGCCCATAAGTGTTGGAATTCCCTTCTATGTAATAAGACGTTAGTAGCACGGCTCAAGTTGAGTCAAGTTGAGTCTAGTAGTGTGGTGTGAACTTTGGTGTGCCTAATTAATTTATTATTATGTTTATATGTGAGTTAGATTTTTATAATGAGTGCTAGAACTTTGTGGGCATGTCCACAAGTTCCATAGTTAAGAATATTAAAGTTCGAGTCAATAAATAAATAGTTGGGTTTGGTACATCTTGTTCTCTCAAATTTGTTTTTTGGAGCAGTCTGTCCTTATCTCAATGCCCATCTAAATCTACTTGACCAAAAATTATGAAATTTTTATGAGAATAACTAAACTTATGTATCTTTCTAATGCCGCTGGAATCACCCCTAAATCTGATTTGGTTTGATAGAAATAGCTATTTCCAGTTGAAGTTTTTACGAAGTCTGGAATCTGGAACAGTTTTGGTTGTGTTCTATTTTTTATTAACCTAACGATAAAATCTAGGCACGTGGTCTGAATAAAAGTTATAGATAATTTCTTAAGATTTCCAACTATGTAAAGAATACCTCTTTTGGATATCTGGAACTCGAGATATGGCTATTTTACCTAGCTGCTGATGCTAGAACTTTGTTTTTATCAATACAGTAGGGAAGGCCCCTACCTGATATTTTTTTTGGATTTCAATTAAAAGAAAGAATGGTCTGTACACAAAAGTAACAGAAGAAGATAAAGTACAAGGCCATAATGCCCAAAGGAGAAAAGAAACAAAAAAAGGAAAAAAAACTAAGTGAAACTCTCCTTCTAGTGAATTAGCGCAATCTGTCTACTTGGCTTGGCCTTAGTACAAACAAGGTCAAGCTCCTCCTTGAACTGTCTTTTCCAATTGCTGAGGTTGGCATGCACATTGTCAAATATGACTATATTTCTTGTTACCCAAATGATCCAGCATGCGGTGATGAAGATTTCTGTGAAAATTGGGCTTCCAAAGGTTGTTCTGGCATCAATAATCATATCTAAAGGTGGCAAATTTTGGTTCCAACATATAGGGATGATGTTCCAACATGCTATACTGAAGTTGCATTCAAAAAACAAATGCAAACTAGTTTCCTCACAGTCAGCATTACACAAAACACAATTGTAATTTTCAAGAAGCATGTTCTTCCTCCTTAAAAGATTCCTTGTGTTGATTCTATCCCTAAGCAAGAGCCAAAAGAAAAACTTATGTTTACCAAGGTTGCTGGAGGCCCACATCCAATTGAAGAGGGAAGAAGTTGCTGTGTGACCATTCATAATTTTGTAAGCCTTCTTACTACTGTACTTGCATGATCCCCAAGAATAGCACCATATGTCCTTTGTATCTGCATTCCAAATTCTCTGCTGGATGAGAGTTTGCAGTTGTACTAGCTGATTTGCAGCTTGTGTCGACAAGGGCAGGCTAAACAATCTGCTTTCATCTTGAGTCAAAAAGAAATGGATGGAACATTTCTTCTTTCTGGTAAAGGAGAATAATTGGGGGAACATATCTTGGAGCTTTTGATCTGACCAATTATCAGCCCAGAAAAGAACAGACCTTCCATTGCTTGGATTGCACTTGGCAAAATCTCTGAATTTATGAAAAAGAGTCATAATGTCTTTCCACCAAAAGGATCCAATTGGACTTATAGCATGTGGTGGTGTCTGAGAGTTAGAGTAAAATTTGGACCATGTCATGGATACCCAAGGTATGTCTACCTCATTGTAGAATTTGTCCAAAAATTTCATGAGTAAAGCATTGTTCTGACTCTTGATATCAATTATACCCAGCCTAACCTGATCCTTTGGTTTATAGACTGTTTCCCAAGCAGCAAGACAAGTTCCTCTCCTGTTGATGTCTCCCTTGCTCCATAAGCAGTGCCTTCTATAGATATCAATTTGCTTAATAACTTGAGCTAGAATTTTAAGACTGCACATGTAGAATGTAGAAAGAGCTGAAAACACAGAGTTTACTAGAATGAGCCTTCCATCATAAGATAAGTGTTTACTAACTCCACAAAGTCTTTTTTCAATCTTTGTCAATAGAGGTGTAAATTCTTGCATAGTAGGCTTGGTTAGTCCAAGTGGGAGCCCCAGATATGTGAAAGGCATAGATCCTATGCTGCAACCAAAAGTTCTAGCTAAATGAGTGACCTTTTCATCTGCTAAGTTGATGGGCACCAAGAAAGATTTCCTGAAGTTCACATGTAAACCACTGGAATCAGAGAAGGATCTTAATAAGCACTTGAGGTTAAAAAGAGTTCTAGCATCTCTAGGCAAGATGAGAAGAGTGTCATCAGCATACTGTACAATTGGGAAGTCACCTCCAAAGGAATCACTAAGTGGGTGCTTGAGGATGCCCATCTGCCAAGCTTTGTTGACAACAGATTGAAGAAGATCAGCTGCTAAGACAAATAACAGGGGTGAGAGTGGGTCACCCTGCCTGACCCCTCTTTTACATTCAAATCCTTTACTAGGAATACCATTCAGTAGCACAGAGGAAGTATCAGACCCTAAAATATTTTGAATCCAACTTATCCATCTTGAAGAAAATCCTTTGTATTTAAGGATTTGCAAAATGACCTCATGCTCTAGTTTATCAAAGGCCTTTTCAAAGTCTAGTTTTAGAATAATGACTTCCTTTTTTGAGTGATGACAGAGATGAAGGAATTGGAATGCCCATGCTAGACAATCTTGGATTGTTCTTCCTTTGATGAATCCATATTGATTGGTGTGTACTAGTTGTAGGATCACAGATTGCATCCTAGTTGAGAGCAGCTTTGTGATGCACTTAAGACTGTAATTCAAGAGAGAAATAGGCCTATAATCATCAACTATTTTAGGATTGTTCTTTTTAGGGATTAGCGTAACGAAGGAGGAGTTCACACTCTTTAAGTCTGTATTCCAATGATAAAAATCTCTAAACAATCTTGTGAAGTCACCTTTGATTATATCCCAACTCTTTTTAATGAACAATCCATTGAAACCATCTGGTCCAGGAGCATGGTCATTTGGCAGAGATTTGATGACAGCCTCAATTTCACCTTGACTGAACTCGCTGTCTAGAAAATCAAGATTATGCTCTGCCAATAGGGAGCTGAGATCATAATGTGTGTTAGAAAATTCACAGATTCCCAACCTTTGCTTATAAGATTCCAACAGTAATTTTTCCTTTTGCCCATGCTCTGTGACAATAGTACCATCAGGCTTTATAAGAGATAAAATGAAATTTATCTTGTGTGTTATAGTAGCCATAGTGTGAAAAAATCTACTATTTTCATCCCCAAATTTCACCCATCTTACTATGTTTCTCTGTTTCCAATATATCCTCTTAGATTCCAATAGAGACGCATGGTGCTCCTTGACCAGTCTTTTGAAGGCCTTTTCTAGATATGAAAGTGGTCTTTGCTCCTCAAGACCATCCATGAGCAGTAGAACCCAGTTGCAGTTATAAATTAGCTTGCTTAGTTTGGAGAGGTTCTTACTCCATTTTCTTAGACCAGCTCTGACATGTTTGAACTTTGAAGACAGGTTTTTGGATGCATTGGCATATACTTGTGAATTATTCCAATGAAGATCCACAATGTTTAGAAAATTAGCATGATCCACCCAATAATTCTCAAACCAGAAAATATTTGATCTGGGGATTGAGCTTCCAATGTGCAGTACATAAGGGATGTGATCAGAAATTGGTCTTGACAAAGGTTGTACATGTGTAGCAGGATAGGAGAGGGTCCAGCCAGAAGATGTGAAAGCCCAATCCAACTTGACAAGAAGAGGGTCAGATTGCATGTTGGTCCAAGTGTAGCTTCTGCCATTTAAAGGTATTTCAAGTAAGTCCAAATCAGAAATAATTTCACTAAACAAATTCATTTCTAACAGATCACATCCTGATTTGTTTCTATTTTCAGGTTGCCTGATCAGATTGAAATCCCCAGCAAGTAACCAGTCATCAAACTCACTGGTATCAAGATTCATCAGCCAAGTGGCAAAAGCTTGCTTCTAGTTGGACTGTGAAGGGCCATATATGTTTGAAATATGAAAAATCTTGTTATCGAGCTTGTTTCTCATCTTAATAGTGATGGCATAAGAGTTTATCTGGATTACAGAGCCCTCAAATACACTACTATTCCAAGCAGTTAAGAGACCACCTACAGCTCCAACTGAGGGAGAAAAAGCAAACTGATCAAAATTTCTAGGGCAGAATTTTTTAATGTAAAAGATGTCAAAAATCTCTCTTTTTCTCTCCTGAATACAAATGATTTGACAAGCACTCTCTATAATTTTCCCTCTTAAAGCATCCCACTTTTCCTGATAATTAATGCCTCTGATATTCCAAAACAAAATTTTACTATATCTTCTGCTATCCATAGACACAATGTATGTAAGAAAGACAAAGTTTGTTCATGCAAATGACAAACTGGATCAACCAACTTCTATATCTGTGGGGATGTGAATGAAGCCTATGTATGTCTGTGTTATAAACCATGCACCCAACTCTACCATTTTGACAAATGTGAGCATGATTACAGAAGATTAGAGTAGAGGGCATTGTATTTGTATCGAGACTCACAGAACCAAGCTCAGAGATAGGAGTCAAGTCCACAAAGAAATGAAAAGCATTAACAAGGAACACAAGCATCAGAGACAGGTAACTGAAACACTTCCCAGGTTTATTAAAGTAACAAAGGGTGCAACAGTACATGAACTTATTTTCCAGTACACAGACTGGAACCTAGGACTAGATAAGTGACAGACATCTAAACTTAGATAACTCTGGAGCAACAAAAGCAGCACTTTTGTAGGTGCACATAGGGACAAGTCTGTGTTACTACTCATCTATATTGTCTTTCTCAAGAAGAGCAGCAGAAGCAACCTCAGTCTGGATCTATAGAAAACCAGTTGCAATTCCTTCTAGAATCTCTTTTGAGTGATGTGGTGTAGCTCCATAGGTTGAAGGTCCAGGAATGATAGCTAGAGGGGTGGGATCAGCAACAGCTTCCTCAACAGTGACTGTCTCCTTAACCTGTTTGGTTGCCTTGGCACTTGCAACATCCTTGTAGCCTCCAAGCTTGTTTGCAATTCTTCTGCTACGCCTTAGAAAGCTATCATCCAACTTCTCCTTAAACTTCAAGCTCTTTCTCTTGCGTGGAGTCTGGAAAACAGTAGGAGCTTCATCTAGGATCTCTACTTCTTTGTCCTCATTTTTAGTTTCTGCTTCTTCTTCTCCAAACTCTGCATCAGCATTTCCCATTACTATATCAACCTCTTCATCATTAGACGAGACATAATCCAAGACAATCTTTTCTAGGGATGATCCCCTAATCTGTGGAGATAGAAGAAAGGCAAGATGTATGAGGAGACGTTGATCATTAAAATATGTGGGTATCAAAGTGCCATGATCAATAACTAACAGATTGAGGAAGAAAAGAAAGTTAGATGCAGGTGTGATAGATATGAAATTTAGTACCTCTTTCAGAATGGATGGAACCACCGCAATGAGGGGATCAGAGGGCACACTGGGACCATAGATCTCTGATCTAATTCTAGGAGCTTGGAACTGCACAATAGCATTAGCTGGAGTGGGACTTGGTTGGTTCTGAAAGCTCCTCAGTTGAACTGACCCAATGTGCACAGCCTGTGCATTGTGCACACTCTGAATATCTGAATCTCTTGGTGCAACCTGCTCTTGCCATCGGCTTGGCCCTGCCGCTTCAAGATTCATAGCAGAAACACCATTAGAGGTAGTTGGGGTGGCATCAGACAGTATAGGTGGAGCAAAGCCCATCCAGCGTGGAGGATGCGCTAGACGAGGATGTAGAGGTCCAAAAGAAATGAATGCATCTTCATCTTGTGGCTCAATGAGGCGCTGCTTTTTCAGAACATAGCATGGGACAATCCAGGACAGAATCTGGAATTTTAGCATCATCATTGAGGTACACCTTGACAACCACTCTAGCTAGAGTTTTTGGTTCATGCTAGTGCACCATGATTCCAAAACCAGAAACAACTCTAGCTATCATCGGAGCATTGCGCAAATCTTCTGGAAAACCAACAAGCATGATCCAGGCCTCACGATCCAAATCAAAAGTACGGGCATTATCACTTTCATCATGCTTCACAACATTCATGGTGTAGTTGCCTAGACTGAACTCAGGGCCAAGAAAACGCTCTCTCTCTCTAGTGGGGAGATAAAACGAACATAAGCATCCCCAAGAGCACAGGGTTGTACCTCGATGATTCTAGCCTGATGAACATCCTGGAAAAAGTAGCGGAGTGCAGACTCCATGCTGGCGAAATCCTCCTTGTGGACTTGGGGCTAGAGCTTCACTATCGCAAGATCTTCATTGGATAGGGTGTAGCACCCAGTCACATACGCCTTGAGATAGAGCGGCGGGCGTGACACAGGGTCCTCTAGCGCAAACCCCTTGGGGACGTGCGGCAGCGGATCATAAGCCTAGTTGGCCATGGGAGGCGAGGAGCTAGGTTTCTGCATAGTAGGTAGGGGAACAAAGGAGACGGAGGCTTCGAGGGTGGGAGACGGAGCCGAGTTTATAGCGTTTTTCTCAATACCATTGCCCAGCCAAGATATGGGCTGAAAATGCTCTTATTTCTGGACCTTCGAGAGACAGACAGATGATATGTGTCCATAGTTGAAGCAGCAATTGCATCTTACCATGTTAGTGCAATCTTTCCACAAATGATTCGGGCCCAGGCATTTGTAACAGTACCGGTTATTCGAAGGCAGGTGATGGGCCTTAAGCGATGACATGATTTGCAGCATAGATTGAGTATGTAGTAAAGTAACAGATTCAAAATTCGAAAACATCGATGCTTTGGGCTTGGGCTTAGGTGTGAAATGCGCCAGAGAGGCCGGGTACTGATGAGCTCCTATCTGCGGCTTTGGGATCCAGCGATGAATAGATTTTGGCCTTAGAAAAAACTTTGAATCAGATTGGTGGCCAGAATGCGCATGAGTAGAACTCTTCTAGAAATTGGATGGAGTGAGGCATTGAAAAACATATTTTTTCACAAAGGGAGAGGAACAGGCTATTTCAGCATAGCTTTTTTTATTTATGATTAACCAAGGTCCATTTAGCCTCTTGTTCTAAGCACCAGAGATCACACTCTTTCTGCCAATTAGCTCCACCATCCCTCCACAGAAAGAAGAAGATGGCAAAGGATTTGTAATAAAAACATTTCATCTTGTGAACCATAATTCCAACTTTTTTACAAGAAACCAAGAAACCAAACATCCAACCAGAGAGGTGGAAGACATTGAAATCCTTAGCTAACCACCCAGACAGGCTCGTAGAATCAAACCGACAGAATCTTCATTCAAACAAATCGTACAACGGCCAAAACTCACAACTAGATGGAAAGCCATTGAAGGAGGCGATGTGGAAGGACTCACCGAGCAACCAAAGCGCTGTGAAACGACCTTGGCAAACTCATTGCCTGGCTCATAGCACAAATCGGAGAGACCACCCATGATCGATCGGGAAGGACACCAGAGAGATCACCAGGGAGCGCCATGGATAGAGGGAACACTAGGGGAAGAGGGTGGGAGAGCGAGGGAGGATGGTGGGAGAGGGAGTACTCATATTTGAGGCCCTGATACTAGAACTCGTCCTAGAAAATTTTTAGAATGTATTCTATATCTCTATAAGTGTCTATAACATGGAAATCTCTAAATTTTGAATATTTGTGTTGGATGTTAGATGTATGGAAGAGGAAGAAGCTGAGGTCATGGAGGTGTTCCCCCACATCCACCACCACCGCCGCCACCGACTATTGAGCAACTTTTGGCAGTGCAGACACAACTTATGCAAGCTCTAGTGCAGAATCAGTAGAATCAACCAATTGGTGGAGCACCATGTGATAAGTGTGGTGAATTCTTGATAGGCCACCCTAGTGTTTTCACATGCCACTGATCCACTAGAAGCAGATGATTGGCTTCATGCAGTGGAAAAGCAACTTAACATAGCGCAGTGCGACGGCCCAACAGAAGGTGTTGTATATGTCAGGACAACTCCAGGGAGAAGCTCAAGACTGGTGGGAGGCATATGAGTATGGACATCCCAATAATGCTCCTGTTGTCACTTGGTAGGAATTTAGAGAGAATTTCATATCATACCACATACCCCAAGGATTGATAGAGCTGAAGTAGGAGGAATTCAGGGCTCTAAAATAGGGATCTATGTCTGTAGCTGAGTATCATGACAAATTTGCTCAGTTGTCACGCTATGCTCCGAATGAGGTGGCTAATGATGCTGATAAGCAGCGTCATTTTCTCAAGGGTCTATATGATGGCATGCAACTCCAACTTATGTCCAATACATACCCCAATTTCCTGATGCTGGTCAATTGCGCTATTGTTATTGATAATAAGTGCAAAGAGATAGAGGCCAAGAAGAGGAGGCTTTAGGGACAGGCCTCTGGGAGTAATACTTGTTCGTGCACCAACCATCAGCAATGCTTCCAGCAGAGGTACCAGGGACCCCCTAATCAATGGAATCGACACCCGAACCAGCAGTGTCCACCGTACCAGTAGCAGAGTAGCCAGCAGACACCACGACAGGGAGTGCTTAACAATACTCCCATGAAGACCAGTGCACCCAGCACCTCCAATGTATGTTATTGTTGTGGAGAAGTTGGGCATTATGCCAACCATTGTCCTAGGAAGCAGAATTAGCTAACACCCCAGGGTTAGCACAGTAATAAAAAAGGAACGCCTTAGAAGCCTGCACCCAACACGAGGGAGGTGAATCATGCATCTACAGAGACAGTGCTTGTGGAACTAGAAGTCATGCTCGGTACATTTGATGTCAATTCCACTTCTGCCACCGTTCTTTTTTATTCTGTGGCTTTGCATTCTTTCATATCACAAGCATTTGTTAGAACGCATAGCATACCCTTATGTGCCATGAAAAATCCTATACTAGTAAACTCACCAGGAGGTAGTATGCAAGCTTCTTATCATTGTCTTCCAACTAGTCTATCTTTAAGGGGGGTAGAGTTCAAAGTGAGCCGCATTATGTTGAGAACATCTGACATTGATGTGATTCTGGGTATGGATTGGATGAAGTAAAACCGAGCAGTAATTCAGTGTCAGGAGAAGGTAGTTGTTGTGACCACACCGAATGGGGATAAAATCATTGTCGATGTTGTAGTGTAGAAGCAATCGACAGCCACAGTGAACCAGCTTGATGATAGCACCAACAAGGAGGACCCAGTAGTAGATTAGTTTCCAGATGTGTTTCCCGATGACTTGTCAGGTATGCCACCAAACCGTGACATTGAGTTTATTATTGAATTATTACCTAGAACTGCACCTATACCTAAGCGTCCATCTAGAATAGGGGTTAATGAATTAGAGGAACTTAAGAAACAAATAAAGGAGTTGCAAGAGAAAGGTTTCATTCAGTCCTAGTTTATCACCTTGGGGAGCACCAGTTATATTTGTTGACAAGAAGGATGGTACCCAGAGGATGTGTGTTGATTATCGATCACTAAATGAGGTTACTATCAAGAACAAGTACCCGCTACCTAGAATTGATGACTTGTTTGATCAGTTGAGACATGCTTGTGTTTTCTCTAAGATTGATCTTGGTTCTGGTTATCATCAGTTGAAGATTTATGCAACTGACATACCCAAGACAGCTTTTACTATGAGGTATGGTTTGTATGAGTACACTATTATGTCCTATGGATTGACCAATGCACCTGCATACTTTATGTACTTGATGAATAAGGTGTTCATGGAGTTTTTGAATAAGTTTGTGGTGGAATTTATCGATGATATATTGGTATTCTCCAAAATAGAAGAAGAGCATGCTGAACATCTAAGGTTGGTCCTATGGAAGCTTAGGGAACATCAGTTATATGCTAAGCGGAGAAAGTATGAGTTTTGGTTGAAGGAAGTTTCTTTCCTAGGTCATGTTGTCTCTAATGGTGGAATAGCAGTAGATCCAAGCAAGGTGAGAGATGTGTTGAACTGGAAGCCACCGATCGATGTGGGAGAGATTTGTAGTTTCTTGGGATTGGCTGGATACTATAGAAGGTTCATAGAAGGCTTTTCTAAACTTGCCAAGCCTATGACAGCTCTGTTGGAGAAGAATGCTAAGTTTGTGTGGTCTGAGAAGTGCCAGGCTAACTTTGAGGAATTGAAGAAGAGGTTGACTATAGCCCTAGTATTGGTTTTGCCAGATTTGAGCAAGAACTTTTCTATGTATTGTGATGCATCTCGTCAAGGTATCAGATGTGTTCTTATGCAAGATGGAAGAGTAGTGGCCTATGCATCCCAACAATTGAGAAAGCATGAGCTAAACTATCCTACTCGTGATTTGGAATTAGCAGCAGTGGTTCATGCTTTAAAAATATAGAGGCATTATCTTATCGGACATAAGAGTGATATCTATACTGATCATAGGAGTTTGAAGTACATTTTCACTCAGACAGATCTAAACTTGAGACAGCGTCGATGGTTAGAGTTGATTAAGGATTACAATCTGGAAGTACACTATCATCCTAGAAAGATGAACGTTGTTGCTAATGCTCTTAGTAGGAAGAGTTGCACCAATGAGGTGCAAGTGACATCTATGTCAAGTGAGTTATGTGCTGAACTTAAGCAACTAAACTTGGGTTTCATCACTAATGCAGTAGAGTTGGTGATAGAGCCTATGAAAGGATCAAGATGCCCAAGAGGGGGGTGAATTGGGCCAATTCTAAATTTCTTTGCAATAATTAAAACCTATTGTTAGCCCAATTAACCCCTTGTGCCTAGAAACTATTTCTAATGTTCTTTTGCACAAAAAGTCTTACAACCTAAGTTCCAATCCTACTCTAGCATGACAATTCTATGAATGTAAAGACAAGTATTGAATTGCTCAAAGTAAATGCTCAAGGTAAATGCTCAAAGTAAAGAGAGAAGGAGGAACACGGTGATGTTTTGCCAAGGTATCGGAGAGTCTCCACTCCCCACTAGTCCTCGTTGGAGCACCCACGCAAGGGTGTAGCTCCCCCTTGATCCGTGCAAGGATCAAGAGCTCTCTATGGGTTGATTCTTCGACACTCCATCGTGGTGAATCACCCACAACCGCTCACAATTTGAGTTGGGTCATCACAAGCTCCGCCGGATGATCACCAAGCTCCCAATCACCACCAAGCTATCTAGGTGATGGCGTTCACCAAGAGTAACAAGCACGAACTCTCACTTGACCACGACAAGCCTAATGAGAAGGGTGGATGCGCATTTTGCTACTCTTGATCTCACTAATGAGGGCTCTCTTTGGGATTCTCAAATCTCAATCGCCTCACTAGGACCTTGCTCTTCTTAGCACTCTCAAAGGTGTTTCTTAGCTGATGAAATGAGCAAAAGTACCCCCACACATGAATGGAGGAAGTATTTATAACATGGGCTAAAAACTGAATCGTTATGTGCCTCTATGGGATGACCGGACGCTCCAGTCATGTTGATCGGACGCTCCCCAGTCAGTTCACCCCAAACTCCAGTGTTTAAAGTGTGACCGGACGCTGGCCAGCGTCTAGACAACACTGACCGAACACGTCCGATCGTGATTTTCCCTCTCTGGAACCTTACTGGAGTCGACCGGATGCTGACCCTCAGCGTTCGGTCACTTCACCTCTCAGTGTCTGGTCACTTCCAGACGACTTCACCTTGATCAAATAAACTGACCAGACTCTGTGCCAGTGTCCGGTCACACCGAAACCAGCATCTGGTCATTATTTGACTCTCCATTCACTTCCAACTTTCAAATGTACATGAATGAAGTTTGCTCCAATGGATCTAAGGGCTTTTTAGGAGCTACCTAGTGCTAGGTTTAGCAAGTGTGCACCACACCTAACTCATTAGACTCACATAGGTCAAGCTACCCATCCATACCCCTCCTTGATAGTACGGCCAAAAGAGAAACAAAGTCCTAAACTATTCTAAGTGTCTCTTCAATTCCAATCGACACTTAGAACTAGTCCATCCTTAACCTTGTTGTCCATCTTTTGAAAAACTAAAACGATTTCCATCATAGGGGCATGACCACCATGATAGCCCAATCGATCTCCATTACCATGACCTAACTTAATTGCCTCTGCAAAACACACATTAGTCATAATAATCGCGTATTGTCATTAATCCACTGAAACCCAACTAGGGGCCTAGATGCTTTCAATCTCCCCCTTTTTAGTGATTGATGACAATACTACCTTGAGTATGTGAAAGAGTTGAGGTTTTTGACATGCTTGGTTCATATAAGCTTTTGACAATAAGAACAAAAGAGTTAGGCAAGCTTATATGACCCAAGCCAACATGATGTACTCAAAGGATATGAAATAAGCATGAGTACAAGTAATAAAGCTCATTTGCATCGGAGTGAAACAGTAGAAGCAAAGCAAATGAGCATAGCATAAGTGATATGATATATAAATAATTCAAAGTAGAGAGCACACATGTCATATATCACGATTACATAGATATCACTATCACATAGATATAGTTTGATGCATAAAGGTAAACACATGAATGCATAATAGTGTATCACACATAAAAACCAAATATAATAGATAGTCAAATAGGTAAACTAAGCTCCCCCTAAGTCTAGCATACTCGATCACACTCCCCCTTTGGCGTCAAACACCAAAACCTAAGGGTCGGTCGGCGGGGCTGTAGTGGACGAGTCGGGTGCTAAGGTATGAGGAGCAAGCTAGAACTGAGTGCCATCATCATCTGAACCAGAGCTCTGAGCTGTCTGACCCTCTATAGCTGGAAGCGATGCTGAAGCGATCTAGGGTCGGATCGACAACTGGAGTTGTTGTAGACTGTGCAGGTATGACTGGAGCAGCCTGGCTCTGATGATGCCTGTAGTCCTGGTAATAGGTGCAACTATAGAAGGACCTAGGACATGCAAATATGGTGAAGTAGGCTACCCTTTCAACTCACTAAAAGTCGCTCCAAGACTTCTGGAGACTGAAGTGTCTAGGACTAGTACCGAGGAAGTCTGAGACAGGTGTGAAGCCCGTCTAGAGAGGTGTGAACTACGGGGCTAACATGGGCAAAGCAAACCACTGGGACACTTGCTCTGTAGGTGAAGCAAACTATGCTGGTGGCTATCCCTGACTCTAAAGCCCACTAGGCTATAAAGCTAGAGTCATAGAAGTGGTGGCAGGCTTGACCAAGCTAGGGGTAAAGGCTATGGCGGTGGAACCCCAAAAGTTGACACAACATGCTGCATAAACCCAAGTAGTTGCTGCTGCATGAGAAGCTGCTGCTCATGCATGGCCTGCTGCTGCTGCTGTATGGCCTGCTACTGCCGCTGAAACTCATCCTGTCGAGTCTGGAACTGTGCAAAAGTGGCGGCGGTCACCTGAGCCTAACAAGTCTGATCCTGCCTCATCTGCTCAAGTATGGCAAGTAGAGCGAGGTCTGTCTGTGGTGCAGATGGAGCTAAACTAGAGTTACCAGGCCTCATGATCATGTCGTCGAGGAGGCATCTGAGGGATATCATGGTAGTCCTCATCTAAGCTATCACCGGGGTCGCTCTCGACCATCCCCTCCTACTGAGCGTCAAGTTGCTCCTCCTCTGTAGCTACTATGCCTTTGATAGTATCATCCTGCTGGGCTGTAGTCTCTGGCACCTCTAGACGATGACGCAGCTGGCTATGTGCACTTGGTGTACTATGGCGGATCATCTGAGTTAGGTTATATGCAGGAAACTCTGTAGTAGCACAACTATACTCAGCTAGCATCTCAGGCGGCCTCACTATAACTGCCCTATGAATAAGAAATGTGATCCAGTGAGCATAGGACAACTGACGATGACCCCTAAACCCCTCTGTAATAGTATCCTCCATCTCTAATAGAAGGAGATCTCAAATATCAAACAATGTCTACTGCATTGGACAGTTCAGTAACCACAACTATATGTGAGTCAAGCCCTCATGATAACCCATCCTCGGAAGCAGTGTCCTCCTCATAATAGCATTAAGCACTCTAGCAGTGGGAGTAAGATCACTAGGGTGTCCTGCTAGACCCCTTGCCGAATGACTCTGTGAAGCAGTGGCTAGACTAGATCTCTAGGGGGCACCATATCCGCCATGAGGGCGTCTGAGGAGCACTATCTGTCCATAGAAAACCTCATGTAGCCAGATGGGCTGCTCTTGAAGCCTGAGTATCTCTCTGACCCTAGTGTTCATTAGCCTAGTAATCTCTAGCCACTGAATGCAAAGTGTATGAATCTGTGCCGCGTGTCAATCTAGAGAGAAGCATAGAACTGACAGACCCAAGATGGAACATATAAGCATGTCTGTCCAAGTAAATCTGACAGTCCTAGCAGGTAAGATAGGTAGGGGCAAATGTGCTCTCCAGCTACTGCTATAATGGTCTCAATGTTACACACCCTCTGAGATCTGAATACAGCTCCACTGTTAAGATATGCATTATAGAAATCTTCCTGCACAGGTGTACAGAAACCCTCTAAAGCACGCTCATCTCGCCTCGGTGGAAACCGCTGCTCAAAGTTCACAAATCTGAGCTGTTGAACCTGCTTGGCCGTGGTGGCTCTCAAATCTAGGTGGGTCACTGGAGGAGGACCCTATGGTCTAGGTGGTGGACGTGAACCCCTCCGCTGAGTCTGAGACCTCGGAGTGACTAGCACATGGGTATGTCTAGAGTGGCGAAGCTACGGCTGAGGTACCTACTCTGTCTCCACGACCTGCTCTCCCTCCTGAGTCTGTGCTGCTGGTTGTGGCTCCTGCTATGACCCCCCTTGAGGCTGACTCTCATCTAAGACAACTCACTGTCCTGCAACCATCACAGTCCCAGCTAGGTCCACCATGACGGCGCTCAACCTGCTCTAGTGTAGCTCTAGTAGAAGGAGAGAGCTGATCTGCAATCTGGACTCCACTCCTAGCACCTCCTGCCTCTGCATGCTCTGCTGCTACTACAACTATGGCTGCTCTAGCTGTATCTGCATCTGGATACTTCCGCTTCTTTGCTACAAGCTTCTTCGTCACCTTGCCTTTTGGATCTATAGGCAAGTGAGGCGGGTGTCTCGGATCCTCATCACTGGGACCACCTCCAACATTCTTGACACAAACCATCTGATGGATCTGAAAAGAACAACTACCGCTGACAAGAAACAACTATCAACTATCACTTCCGAAGCTTGGCCTCGATCCGTACTCACGAGCTTGGCCCTGAGCTGACTGACAACTGCAAATAGGACCTCAACAGCATCGACTAGTTGCATAATAGAATAGAGAATATATAGATAATCTTAATTATTTATCTAGAGATACGAAACCCTAGGAAGCAAGCAATTAGGTACGAAATTAGAAACGAGGGCTTGCTACCTGACGAACCGGCGAAACGACGAGAAGAGATGGATCGGGGAACCACTGGGTCGGTAACTGAAGATTAGGGTTCGCAATGCACAGTGGATCGACGGCTAGGGTGCGGGAGCTCGGCAGCGTGAATCAAAATGGTGATGCAACTAGGGCAAGCTCGGTGGCGCGCACGGCGACGTGAGCAGCGGCTGCGCACGGCGCGCGGCATGGAGCAACATGGGCTATGGCGCGGGCAGCGGTGGCACGCAGTGCGGAGCGGCGGGCAGCGATGTGGGTAGGGCATAGGGAGTGGCAGTGTGGGCATGGGGCAGAGAGCGGCAGCGCAGGCACGGGGCAGAGAACGGCAGTGCAGGTGCAGCGTAGGGAGCGGTAGCGTGGGGGCATGAGCAGGGCTCAGCGGCGGCGACGAGCAGCGAAGCGGGGACGATGGGGGCACGACGGTGATGTCGATGAAAGTGGCTTGGTCAGAACACCAAAGCTGAGATTAAATACGGTGGCCCCCGAGTTAGATAAGGAAACAAAGAAAAGAGATTGAATCCCACACGTTTTCTACTGACCGGACACTCCAGTGGCAGCGACCGGATGCTGCCACCCAGCATCCGATCGATTCCAGAGAGGTCCAAATCCCCTGGAATCGGGACCGGACATGTCCGGTGAACACCGACCAGACGTTGCCAGAGTCTAGTGCAAGTTGACTTCATCGTCTTCGATCGATCGGACGCTGGATCACCACCTGATCGGACACTGGGAGAACACTATTTCAGCATTCGGTCACTCCTTCGCAGCAGATTCACCTTCTATGAACTGACCGGATGCTAGACATTAGAGTCCGATGCAGCGTCCGGTCACTCCTTTTCCAGCGAATCTTCAAAGTCCTTCATGCTGCCTGTTCCCAATCAAGTCCCAACTCTAATAAGATCCAAATAAACACCAATCAGGACTGATGTGAGTGACCTCCCTCAAACCCTCAAAATTTTGAAAATATTTTGCCTTAGGCTATAATTCTTTTTAAGAAAATAGGCAATAAGAGGGTAATTGAAGATAAACGACAAAACAACATTTATGCATATGCAATGCAATAATTGAAAGTAAATCTAGTTGCTTGTCAAGTTTGATCCAAGGTTAAGCTTCTTCACACGCTTTACGGCGGTTATCTTAACCATGTTAGACAAGCCCTATATGCATCACCAAAAATTAAACATGTTGTATATTACAATGCAATGCAAGGGACAACATAAGCTCATTTTTTAGTAAAGTTGCTAAAATCAAGAACATTGAGCTCATTCCGCAATCTACAAAATGTTGCCTCATCTAGCGGTTTAGTGAAGATATCCGCCAATTGATCCTCGGTCCTTACACCTTCTAATGATATATCATTTTTAGCAACATGATCTCTAAGAAAGTGATGGCGGATATCTATGTGCTTGGTGCGAGAGTGTTGAACCAGATTATTTGCAAGTTTTACCGCACTTTCATTCTCGCACAAAAGAGATACTTTATCTAGAACTATACCATAGTCTAGCAAAGTTTGTTTCATGTAAAGTATTTGTGCATAACAAGCACCCACGGCAATGTATTCCGCTTCGGCGGTGGACAAAGCCACACTATTTTGCTTCTTGGAGTACCAAGACATAAGTGATCTACCAAGCAAATGGCACCCTCTGGATGTGCTTTTTCTATCAACTTTGCAACCGGCATAATCCGAATCGGAATAGCCAACTAACTCAAAAATAGCTCCTTTGGGATACCAAAGGCCAATGCTTGGTGTATGCTTAAGATACCTAAGGATTCTTTTTACGGCAATTAAATAAGTTTCCTTAGGATTAGCTTGAAATCTTGCACACATACACACACTAAACATGATGTTGGGCCTAGATGCGGTTAGATATAACAAGCTACCAATCATAGAGCGGTAGATAGTTTGATCGAACTGTGTTATCTCCCTCATCTAGGTCGAGATGTCCATTAGTTGGCATTGGTGTCTTGATTGGCTTACATTCATCCATCTTAAATTTCTTAAGAAGATTATTTGTGTATTTCTCTTGAGAGATGAAAATCCCTTCTCTCATTTGTTTGATTTGAAAACCAAGAAAGAATGTAAGCTCTCCAATCATTGACATCTCGAACTCCTTTGACATCAATTCACCAAACTCTTTGCAAGAATCTTATTTGATGATCCAAAGATGATATCATCAACATACACTTGACAAATGAAGATGTGCCCATCAAGCTTCTTGGTGAATAGTGTGGTGTCGACCTTTCCAATGGTGAAGCCCTTCTCAATGAGGAAGTCTCGAATGCGCTCATACCAAGTTCTTGGGGCTTGCTTAAGCCCATATAATGCCTTGGACAACCTATAAACATGATTAGGATATCTAGGGTCTTCAAACCTAGAAGGTTGATCAACATAGACTAGTTCATTAATAAAGTCATTTAAAAATGCACTTTTCACATCCATTTGATATAGTTTCATTTCATGATGTGATGCATATGCAAGGAGGATACGAATGGCTTCTAGTCTTGCAACCGGTGCAAAGGTCTCTCCAAAATCCAATCCTTCAACTTGAGAGAACCCCTTTGCAACTAGTCTTGCCTTGTTCCTCCCAACTATGCCTTGATCATCTTGCTTGTTGCGGAACACCCACTTTGTTCCAATGACTCTTGCACCTTTTGGCCACTCTTCAAGAGTCCAAACTTCATTGCGGGTGAAGTTGTTCAACTCTTCATGCATGGCATTTATCCAATCCAGATCTTGAAGAGTTTCTTCTACCTTGGTAGGCTCATAGCAAGAGACAAAAGGGTGATGAGCAATAAATGAAGCAAGTTTTTGTGAGTGAGTCATTACGCCCTTTGATGGACTCCCTATGATGAGATCTTGTGGCTGATCTTGTAGTAGAGGTGTATTTCTTATATTGACCACTTGAGGAGGAGGTTGTGGAGCATCAACATCTTGTGCTTGTACCACCATTTGATCATGGGAGATATGAGTATCTTTATTTTCTACTATCCCATCTTTGTCACCATCTTGTGGTGCACTTGATGAAGAAGGTGGATCAATCACTTGTACATCATCTTTAGGCTTGATGTCTCCAACTGGCATGTTCTTCATAGCCTCCCTCAATAGTTCATCACCTACGTCATCAAGATTCTCATGTGGTCCTTGGGAGCTGTTAGATTCATCAAATTCCACATCATATGTTTCTTCAACCACGCCGGTGGCATTATTAAATACTCTATATGCTTTAGACTTTGATGAGTAACCAACAAGAAAACCAATATCATAACTGAAAGCATCTAGGCCCCTAGTTAGGTTTTCGGTGATTAATGACAACATGTGATTACTGTGATTAACTTGTGTTTTGCAGAGGCAATTAAGTTAGATTACGGTAATGGAGATCGATTGGGCAATCATGGTGGTCATGCCCCTACGATGGAAATTATTTCGGATTTTCAAAGGATGGACGACAAGGTTAAGGATGGACTACTTCTAAGTATTGTTTGGAGTTGAAGAGACACTTAGAGTAATTTAGGACTTTGTTTTTCCTTTGGCTGTACTATTAAGGGGGGTATGGATGGGTAGCTTGACCTAAGTGAGTCAAGTGAGTTAGGTGTGGTGCACACTTGCTAAATCTAGCACTAGGTAGCTCCAAAATAGACCTTAGATCCAATAGAGCAAACTTCATTCACGTATGATCGAGAGTTGGAAGTGAATGGAGGGTCAAATACTGACCGGACGCTGGCTCCGGTGTGACCGAACACTGGCTTAGGGTCTAGTTAGTTCATTTGACTGAGGTATTTTCGTCTGGTGCGATCCGGACGCTAAGAGGTCAAGTGGCTAGACTGCTAAGAGCCAGTGCCTGGTCGACTCCAGTAAGGTTCTAGAGAGGGAAAATCTCGACCGGACGCGTCCAGTCAGTGCTGACTAGACTGCTGGCCAGCGTCCGGTCACACTATAAACACTAGAGTTTAGGGTGAACTAACCGGCGTGTCTGGTCAACATGACCAGAGCATCCGGTCACCCCGCAGAGGCACATAACGGTTTGTTTTTCAGCCCATGTCAAAAATACTTCCTCCATTTGTGTGTGGGGGGTACTTTTGCTCATTCCAATAGCTGAGAAACACCTTTGAGAGTGCCAAGAAGAGTAAGGTCCTAGTGAGGTGATTGAGATTTGAGAATCCCAAAGAGAGCCCTCATTAGTGAGATCAAGAGTAGCAAAGTGTGCATCCATCCTTCTCATTAGGCTTGTCATGGTCAAGTGAGAGTTTGTGCTTGTTACTCTTAGTGATCGCCATCACCTAGACAGCTTGGTGGTGATCGGGAGCTTGGTGATCATCCAGCGGAGCTTGTGGATGACCCAACTCAAGTTGTGAGCGGATTGTGGGTGATTCACCGTGACAGAGTGTCGAAGAATCAACCCGTAGAGAGCACTTGATCCTTGTGCAGATCAAGAGGGAGCTATAGCCTTGCGCGAGTTCTCCAACTGAGGACTAGTGGGGGGTGGCGACTCTCCGATACCTCGGTAAAACATTGTCGCATTCCTCCTTCTCTCTTTACTTTGAGCATTTACTTTGAGCAATTCAATTCTTGTCTTTTACATTCCTAGAATTGCCATGCTAGAGTAGGATTGGAACCTAGGGTGCTAAACTTTTATGTGTTACATCAATAGAAACACTTTCTAGGCATAAGGAGTTAATTGGGCTAACCGTAGAGTTTAATTATTGCAAAGAAATTTAGAATTAGACCAATTTAGCCCCCGCCCCTCTTGGGCATCTTGATCCTTTCAATTGGTATTAGAGCCTCATGCTCATGTATTTAGGCTTAACCGCCTAGAGAAAGATATCTCACAGGGATGGACCTCCTCCTATCTTTGAGGGGAATGATTTTTCATATTGGAAAATTTGCATAGAGGCGTACTTAGAAGCTCTAGATGTTGGAATACTTAGAGCCGCCTCATAAGGCTTCCCAAAACCTTGGGATGCTACTAACCTATAAGGCGATGAGTTGAATTATGAAAAATGGAATGCAAAGGCTAGAAACACCATATTTACAGGCCTTTGTAAAGATGTGTTCAACCGGGTGAGGAACCACAAAGACGCACATGCACTATGGTCGAACATTTGTGCGCTCCATGAGGGAACAAAGAGTGAGCGTGAGGAACGCTATCATCTCATCATGAAAAAGCTTAACTCTTTTGAAATGATTCCTAAAGAATGTGCCAATGAAATGTATTCATGTTTGAATATTCTTATAGAGGAAGTCAATAGGCTTGGACTAACTCAAATGCAACCATCTGATGTTGTAAGAAAGATCTTGAGTGTCCTCCCCATTGATAAATATGGGCATATTGTGACCGTGCTTCATCAAGGTGATCTTTCCACCGCTACACCGACACAAATCTTGGGAAAGATCAATGCTCATAAAATGTACATGCACATCACACCTCAAGATGACTCATCCTCTAACAAGAAGAAAGAAAAAGACTTAGCATTCAAAGCTAGTCAAGAGAAGGTCAAAGCAAGGCTTGAGTATGAGAGCTCAAGTGATGATGAAGTTGATGATGCAAGCCTTGCTCTCATGGTGAGAAAAACCGCCAAGATGCTAAAGAAGCTCAACAAGAGTGGCATCAAGTTTGATGGCAAGAAGAAGAAGTTCTTCACTAGCTCTAGAAGGAAGCCAATCTCCGAGATGGATTGCTACAATTGTAGAGAACTTGGTCATCTAGCTCACCAATGCATAAAGCCCAAGAAAGACAAGTTCAAGAACAAGAACAAGGGCAAGAAAGATGACTCAAGTGATGAAGATGAGAAGAAGAAAGACAAGCCATACAAGAAGAGAGATGGCTAAATGTGATATAGCTGAAAAGGCTAGTGTTGAGCTTAGAGAAGCAAATAAAGTTATGTCATCCAAACTCAAAGAGCTCAAATCCTCTAAGAAAGAGCTTAAAGATAAACATGATAAACTTGAGAGGATGCATAAAGAGCTCATCACTAGCCATAATATGCTAAAAGATGAATATACTACTCTTAAGATTAATCATGATAATCTAGTTATTGCTCAAGAATATTTATTCAATGAGCCACATGATGCTACTAACAATGTTGTTAAGATTGATATAGCTACATCATGTGATGATTTGATTATTGAGAGCATTGAGTAAAGTTCTAGTAGCAAGGGCAAGCAAGTGTTTGAGGTCCGATGATTATGATGAGTTTGTCAAGCTCAAGAATGACAATGAAAAGCTTAAGAAAGATCTTGAAGAACTCAAAACCACCAAGTCTGTTGTGCTAGAAACTCTTGATCATGATGGTGAGTTGATGCTTGAGAATGAGAAGCTCAAAGAAGAAAGCAAAAGGCTCAAGGAAGAGAAAAATAATGATGCTCTTAAGGAAGAAAACAAGAAGCTCAAGTTGGAGAAAGAGCATCTCAAGATTGGATTGAGCAAGTTCACTAGAGGCAAGTATCTTCAAAGTGAGCTACTAATAAACACTGTCATGAAGATGGATAGAAGTGGCATTGGGTATATGGCAAACAAAGAGAAGATTTGCTCAACAACAACAAAAGCCAAAGAAAAAGAAGTGTTTTGAGTGTGGACAAGAAGGCCACTTTGCTCATGAGTGGCAAACTCCACCACCACAACCCTTGTCCAAGCATGCTAGACCTTTTGCCTTCAATGCTCACTACATGCTTAGAAAGAACTCTAGTGGAAAGATGAAAGTCATGTTCTTAGGACCCCCAACAAGAATAGGCCTAAGAAAATTTGGGTTGCTAAGTCACTTGTTGAGAAGGTGAAGGGCCCTCAACAAGTTTGGGTTCCTAAAGCTTGATCTCTTATGTGTAGGTGAACTACAAGACTGATGGAAGTCATTGGGTTATTGATAGTGGTTGCACACAATATATGACCTGGTGATCCTCATATGTTCACCTCACTAGATGAAGAAGTAGATGGACAAGAAAGAATCACATTTGGAGATAACTCAAAGGGCAAGGTTAAAGGATTGGGCAAAGTGGCAATATCAAATGATCATTCTATCTCAAATGTGCTATATGTTGCTTCATTGAGCTTCAACTTGCTATCCGTTGGACAATTGTGTGATCTTCGCATTCCAATGCTTGTTCACCGAGAAGGAAGTTGTATCTAAGAAGGATGATGACGAAGTGATATTCAAAGGATTTAGATACAACAACCTATATCTAGTGGACTTCACCTCCGAAGATGCAAATTTGAAGACTTGCTTTTTCACCAAAACAACACTTGGGTGGCTATGGCATAGAAGACTTGCTCATGTTGGGATGAGCTCACTCAAGAAGCTAATGAAGAATGATTTGGTGAGAGGGTTGAAGGATGTGAAGTTTGAGAAGGACAAGCTTTGTAGTACATGTCAAGCCGGCAAGCAAGTTGCAAATACTCATCCAACCAAAGCTTTCATGTCAACCACAACAGTGCTAGAACTCCTTCACATGGACTTATTTGGGCCAACAACATACAAGAGTTTGGGAGGAAATCTTTATTGTCTTATGATTGTTGATGAGTATTCAAGATATACATGGGTATTCTTCCTTTATGACAAATTCAAAGTTGCATCATGCTTCAAGAAGTTTGCCAAGAGAGCACAAAATGAATTTGAAGTGAAGCTCAAGAAGATAAGAAGTGACAATGGGAAGGAATTGACAACACAAACATAGAAGCCTATTGTGATGAAGTTGGAATCAAACATGAGGTCTCCGCAACATATACTCCTCAATAAAATGGTGTAGTTGAGAGGAAGAACCGGACTTTGATCACTCTTGCAAGAACAATGCTTGATGAGTACAACACCCCCAAAGCTCTATGGGTAGAAGCTATCAACACCAGCATACTATGCATCCAACCGCCTATTCCTTCAAAAGTTCCTTGGCAAGACATCCTTATGAGTTGCTCAATGGGAAGAAGCCAGACGTCTCCTTCTTTAGGGTGTTTGGTTGCAAATGCTACATCTACAAGAAGTGGCAACACCTAGGAAAGTTTCAAAGATGTTGTAATATTGGTTTTCTTGTTGGTTACTCATCAAAGTCCAAAGCATATAGAGTATTTAATCATGCCACCGGCTTAGTTGAAGAAACATATGGTGTGGAATTTGATAAATCTAATGGCTCCCAAGGAGCACATAAGAATCTTGATGATGTAGGTGATGAACCATTGAGGGAGGCTATGAAGAACATTCCGGTTGGAGACATCAAGCCTAAAGATGATGAAGATGATATACAAGTGATTGATCCACCTTCTTCATTAAGTGTGTCACAAGATGATGATAAAGATGGGAGAGTAGAAAATAAAGACACCCATGTCTCCCATGATCAAATGGTGGCACAAGCACTAAGATGTTGATGCTCCACAACCTCCTCCTCAAGTGGTCAATAGAAGAAATACACCTCTACTACAAGATCATCCACAAGATCTCATCATAGGGAGTCCATCAAAGGGAGTAATGACTCGCTCACAAAAACTTGCTTCATTTATTGCTCATTACTCTTTTGTCTCTTGCTATGAGCCTACCAAGGTAGAAGAAGCTCTTCAAGATCCGGATTAGATAAATACCATGCATGAAGAGTTGAACAATTTCACCCGCAATGAAGTTTGGACTCTTGAAGAGCGGCCAAAAGGTGCAAGAGTCATTGGAACAAAGTGGGTATTCCGCAACAAGCAAGATGATCAAGGCATAGTTGTGAGGAACAAGGCAAGACTAGTTGCAAAGGGGTTCTCTCAAGTTGAAGGATTGGATTTTGGAGAGTCCTTTGCACCAGTTGCAAGGCTAGAAGCCATTTGTATCCTCCTTGCATATGCATCACATCATGAAATGAAACTATATTAAATGGATATGAAAAGTGAATTTTTAAATGGCTTTATTAATGAACTAGTCTATGTTGATCAACCTCCCGGGTTTGAAGACCCTAGATATCCTAATCATGTTTATAGGTTGTCCAAGGCATTATATAGGCTTAAGCAAGCCCTAAGAGCTTGGTATGAGCGTCTTCAGGACTTCCTCATTGAGAAGGGCTTCACCATTGGGAAGGTCGACACCACACTATTCACCAAGAAGCTTGATGGGCACATCTTCATTTGTCAAGTGTATGTTGATGATATCATCTTTGGATCATCAAATGAAGATTCTTGCAAAGAGTTTGGTGAATTGATGTCAAAGGAGTTTGAGATGTCAATGATTGGAGAGCTTACATTCTTTCTTGGTTTTCAAATCAAACAAATGAGAGAAGGGATTTTCATCTCTCAAGAGAAATACACAAATGATCTTCTTAAGAAATTTAAGATGGATGAATGTAAGCCAATCAAGACACCAATGCCAACTAATGGACATCTCGACCTAGATGAGGGAGGATAACACAGGTTGATCAAACTATCTACCGCTCTATGATTGGTAGCTTGTTATATCTAACCGCATCTAGGCCCAACATCATATTTAGTGTGTGTATGTGTGCAAGATTTCAAGCTAATCCTAAGGAAACTCATTTAATTGCCGTAAAAAGAATCCTTAGGATATCTTAAGCACACACCAAGCATTGGCCTTTGGTATCCCAAAGGAGCTATTTTTGAGTTAGTTGGCTATTCTGATTCAGGATTATGCCGGTTGCAAAGTTGATAGAAAAAGCACATCCAGAAGGGTGCCATTTGCTTGGTAGATCACTTATGTCTTGGTACTCCAAGAAGCAAAATAGTGTGGCTTTGTCCACCGCCGAAGCGGAATACATTGCCGTGGGTGCTTGTTATGCACAAATACTTTACATGAAACAAACTTTGCTAGACTATGGTATAGTTCTAGATAAAGTACCTCTTTTGTGCGACAATGAAAGTGCGGTAAAACTTGCAAATAATCTGGTTCAACACTCTCGCACCAAGCACATAGATATCCGCCATCACTTTCTTAGAGATCATGTTGCTAAAAATGATATATCATTAGAAGGTGTAAGGACCGAGGATCAATTGGCGGATATCTTCACTAAACCGCTAGATGAGGCAACATTTTGTAGATTGCGGAATGAGCTCAATGTTCTTGATTTTAGCAACTTTACTAAAAAATGAGCTTATGTTGTCCCTTGCATTGCATTGTAATATACAACATGTTTAATTTTTGGTGATGCATATAGGGCTTGTCTAACATGGTTAAGATAACCGCCGTAAAGCGTGTGAAGAAGCTTAACCTTGGATCAAACTTGACAAGCAACTAGATTTACTTTCAATTATTGCATTGCATATGCATGAATGTTGTTTTGTCGTTTATCTTCAATTACCCTCTTATTGCCTATTTTCTTAAAAAGAATTATAGCCTAAGGCAAAATATTTTCAAAATTTTGAGGGTTTGAGGGAGGTCACTCACATCAGTCCTGATTGGTGTTTATTTGGATCTTATTAGAGTTGGGACTTGATTGGGAACAGGCAGCACGAAGGACTTTGAAGATTCGCTGGAAAAGGAGTGACCGGACGCTGCACCAGACTCTAGTGTCCAGCGTCCGGTCAGTTCATAGGAGGTGAACTTGCTGCAAAGGAGTGACCGAACGCTAGAACAGTGTTCTCCCAGCGTCTAGTCATGATGGTGGCTCTGCGTCTAATCGATCAAAGACGATGATGGCTGCTTGCACCGGACTCTGGCTACGTCCAATCGATGTCCACTGGACGCGTCCGATCTAGATTCCAGGGGTTTTCGAACCTTACTAGAATCGACCGAACGCTGGGTGGTAGCGTCCAGTCACTGCCACCGGAGCATCCGATCAGTAGAAAATGTGCGGGACCTGGATTCTTTCTCTATTTCTTTATCTACTCCATGGGGGACCCCCATATAATCCAAGCGCGCATTGACCTAATCTTTATTATCGCCGCGTCGTCATCCCTAAGCCAGCCGCATCACGCCATAGCCACCGGATTCGTCACCGCAGACCCTAGCCCGCGCCGTCGAGCTCGCCACGTCGCCTTTCGCGCCAGTGCTGCCCGTGCGCCACCACGCCAACCACGCTCGCGCCCGCAAGAATCTCACGCCGCCAGTGACCGCTAGCTGCCACACCTGCCCGTGCCCTCTACTCCACCCTCACCGTAGGCAAGCTCCAAGTCCTCCAGTGTTGCCATGATCAAGCCCTAGCACCCGCACTACCTTCCATTGTCCTTTCACAGCCGATCCCAAGCTACATTGCTTCACTGCAACCCTAACCCTAGGATTCCTGGTGGTTTCCCCCGCGTATCGTTCCTCTGCTTCTCAGGTCAGCCGGTTTGTTAGGTAGCAAGCCTCCATGTTTCAATTTCGTACCTAATTACTTGCTTTCTTAGGGTTTTGTATCTCTAGATGAATAATTAAGATTATCTGTATATCCTCTATTCTATCGTGCAGCGAGTTAGTGTCATAGAGGTCATACTTGCAGTTGTCAGTCAACTCGGGGCCAAGCTCGCGAGTACGGATCGAGGCCAAGCTTTGGAAGTGACAGTTGGCAGGTTGTTTCTTGTCAGCGACAGTTGTTCTTTTCAGATCCAACCGATGGTTCACAGTCAAGAATGTTGGAGGTGGTCCTAGAGATGAGGATCTGAGGCATCCGCCTCACTTGCCTGTAGATCCAAAAGAAAAGGCGACAAAGAAGCTGGCAACAAAGAAGCACAAGTATCTAAATGCAGATACAGCTAGAGCAGCCGCAATTGTAGAGGCTGTAGAGCATGCCGAGAGAGGAGGTGCTCGTAGTGGAGTCTAGATCATAGATCAGCTTTCAGCAGAAGCAAGGGCTACACTTGAGCAGGTTGAGCGCCTTCATGGTGGTCCACCTGGGACTCTCATGATTGGAGGATGGCATGTTGCCATTGATGAGAGATAGACTTAGGGGGAGCCATAGTAGCAGGAGCCATAGGCAGTAGAGCAGACTCAAGAGGGATAGCAGGCCCAGGAGACAGAGCAGGCACCTCAGCCATAGCTTTGCTGCTCTAGTCGTACCCGTGTTCTAGTCACACCGAGGGTAGATACACAGCGGAGGGGTTCTCATCCACCGCCCAGACCATAGGGTCCGCCTCTAATGACTCATCTAGATCTAAGGGCCGCCACGGCCAAGCAGGTGCAGTAGCTCAGATTTGTGGAGTTTGAGCAGTGGTTTCCGCCGAGGCAAGATGAGCATGCATCTGAGGGCTTCTACACCCCGCTGCAGGAGGATTTCTACTGATGCATATCTTAACAGTGGAGCTGTCTTCAGATCTTAGAGGGTGTGTAACATAGAGTCTATTGTTGTAGCAGCTAGAGAGCACATTCGCCCCTACCTTTCTTACCTGCCAGGGTTGACAGACTTACTTGGATGGACAGGATTGTATGTTCCATCTTGGGTCCATCAATTCTATGCTTCTCTCTGGATTGACCCACAGCACAGATTCATACACTTTGCATTCAGTCACAGAGATTATAGGCTGATGAGCACTAGGGTTAGAGAGATACTCAGGCTTTAGGAGTAGCCCGTCCAGCTACATGAGGTTTGCTATGGACAGACAGCGCCCCTCAGACAGTCCTCATGGCAGGATGGTGCCCCCTACTGATCTAGTCTGCCACTACTTCATAGAGCCATTCATCGAGGGGTCTAGCAGGACACCTAGTGATAGCTTAGATGAGGACTACCACGATATCCCTCAAATGCCTCCTCGACGACATGATCATGAGGCCTGATAGCTCTAGTTCAGATCTATCTACACAGCAGACAGACCCCGCTCTACTTACCATACTTGAGCGGATGAGGTAGGATCAGACTCGCTAGGCTTAGGAGACCACCGCTACCTTTGCATAGTTCTAGGCTCGATAGGATGAGTTTTAGCGGCAGCAGCAGGCCATATAGCAGCAGTAGTAGGCCATGCATCAGCAGCAGCTCCTTGGATTTATGTAGCATGTAGTGATAGCTATTGGGGTTCCACCACCACAACCTTCACCCTAGCTTGGTTAGCCTGCCACCACTTCTATGACTCCAGCGTTACAGCCTAGTGGGCTTTAGAGTCAGGAACAACCACCAGCACAGTTTGGTTCACCTACAGAGCAGGTGTCCCAGTGGTTTGCTTCGCCCATGATAGCCCCATAGTTCACACCTCTCCAAACAGGCTTTACACCGGCTCAGACTTCTTCGCTGCTAGTGCTAGAGACTACAGTGTCCAAGAGCTTTGGTGCATCCTTCAGTGAGTTGACAGGGCAGCCTACTCCCCCATATTTGCATGTCCCAGGTCCTTCTATCGTTGCACCTATTATCAGGACTACAGAGATGCTCCCTTCGTTAGTGGCATCATCAGAGCCAGCTGCTCCAGTCATACCTACACAGTCTACAATAGCTCTAGTTGTTGATCCGACCTAGACCGCTTCAGTGTTGCTTCCAGCTACAGAGGGTTAGATAGCTCAGAGCTCTGGTTTAGATGATGATGGCACTTAGTTTTAGCTTGCTCCTCGTACCTCAGCGCCCGACTCATCCGCTACAGCCCCGCCGACCGACCCTTAGGTTTTGGTGTTTGACGCCAAAGGGGGATAGGGTTCGAGTATGCGATACTTAGGGGGAACGACTTAGGGGGAGCTTAGTCTACTTAGACTATCTATTATATTTAGTTTTCATGTGTGATACACTATTATGCATTCGTCGTGTGTTTACTTTTATGCATTAAACTATTTATGTGATAGTGATATCTATGTGATCATGATATACGACCTGTGTGCTCTCTACTTTGAATTATTTACATGTCATATCAGTTGTGCCATGCTCATTTGCTTTGCTTTCGTGTTTCACTCTGATGCAAATGAGTTTCATTACTTGTACTCATGCTTATTTCATATCTTTTGAGTACATCATGTTGGCTTGGGTCATATAAGCTTGCCTAACACTTTTGTTCTTATTACCAAAAGCTTATATGAACCAAGCATGTCAAAAACCTCAACACTTTCACATACTCGAGGTAGTATTGTCATCAATCACCAAAAAGGGGGAGATTGAAAGCATCTAGGCCCCTAGTTAGGTTTCGGTGATTAATGACAATACGTGATTACTATGACTAACGTGTGTTTTGCAGAGGCAATTAAGTTAGGTCATGTTAATGGAGATTGATTGGGCAATCATGGTGGTCATGCCCCTACGATGGAAATTGTTTTGGTTTTCAAAGGATGGATGACAAGGTTAAGGATGGATTAGTTCTAAGTGTCGTTTGGAGTTAAAGAGACACTTAGAGTAGTTTAGGACTTTATTTTTCCTTTGGCCGTACTATTAAGGGGGGTATGGACGGGTAGCTTGACCTAAGTGAGTCTAGTGAGTTAGGTGTGGTGCACACTTGCTAAATCTAGCACTAGGTAGCTCCAAAATAGCCCTTAGATCTAATGGAGCAAACTTCATTCACGTATGATCGAGAGTTGGAAGTGAATGGAGGGTCAAATACTGACCGGACACTGGCTCTAGTGTGATCGGACATTGGTTGAGGGTTTCGGTCAGTTCATTTGACCGAGGTATTTTCGTCTGGCTGCAACTAGACGCTGAGAGGTCAAGTGACCAGACGCTGAGAGCCAGCCTTCGGTCGACTCCAGTAAGGTTCCAGAGAGGGAAAATCTCGACCGAATGTGTCCGGTCAGTGCTGACCAGACGCTGGCCAGCGTCTGGTCACACTATAAACACTGGAGTTCGGGGTGAACTGACTGGCGCGTTCGGTCAACATGACTGGAGCATCCGGTCACCCCGTAGAGGCACATAACGGTTCGTTTTTCAGCCTATGTTATAAATACTTCCTCCATTCATGTGTGGGGGGTACTTTTGCTCATTCCAATAGCTAAGAAACACCTTTGAGAGTGCCAAGAAGAGCAAGGTCCTAGTGAGGTGATTGAGATTTAAGAATCCCAAAGAGAGCCCTCATTAGTGAGATCAAGAGTAGCAAAGTGTGCATCCATCCTTCTCATTAGGCTTGTTGTGGTCAAGTGAGAGTTCAGTGCTTGTTACTCTTGGTGATTGCCATCACCTAGATGGCTTGGTGGTGATTGAGAGCTTGGTGATCATCCAACAGAGCTTGTGGATGACCCAACTCAAGTTGTGAGCGGTTGTGGCTGATTCACCATGACAGAGTGTCAAAGAATCAACCCGTAGAGAGCAGTTGATCCTTGCGTGGATCAAGTGGGAGCTACACCCTTGCGCGGGTGCTCCTAATGAGGACTAGTGGGGGGTGGCGACTCTCCGATACCTCGGCAAAACATCGCCGCATTCCTCCTTCTCTCTTTACTTTGAACATTTACTTTGAGTAATTCAATTCTTGTCTTTTACATTCCTAGAATTGCCATGCTAGAGTAGGATTGGAACCTATGGTGCTAAACTTTTATGTGTTAGATCAATAGAAATACTTTCTAGGCACAAGATGTTAATTGGGCTAACCGTAGAGTTTAATTATTGCAAAGAAATTTAGAATTAGCCCAATTCACCCCGCCCCTCTCTTGGGCATCTTGATCCTTTCAACAACATCTTTGAAACTTCCCTAGGTGTTGCCGCTTCTTGTAGATATAGCATTTGCAACCAAATACCCTAAAGAAGGAGACGTCTGGTTTCTTTCCACTGAGCAACTCATAAGGTGTCTTGCCAAAGAACTTTTGAAGGAATAGGCGGTTGGATGCATAGCATGCGGTGTTGATAGCTTCCACCCAAAGAGCTTCGGGGGTGTTGTACTTATCTAGCATTATTCTTGCAAGAGTGATCAATGTCCGATTCTTTCTCTCAACTACACCATTTTGTTGAGGAGTATACGTTGCGGAGACCTCATGCTTGACCCCAACTTCATTAAAATAGGCTTCTATGTTTGTGTTGTCAAATTCCTTCCTATTGTCACTTCTAATCTTCTTGAGCTTCACTTCAAATTCATTTTGTGCTCTCTTGGCAAACTTCTTGAAGCAAGATGCAACTTCAGATTTGTCATGAAGGAAGAATACCCATGTATATCTTGAATAGTCATCAACAATCACAAGACAATAAAGATTTCCTCCCAAACTCTTGTATGTTGTTGGTCCAAATAAATCCATGTGAAGGAAGTTCTAGCACTCATGTGGTTGACATGAAAGCTTTGGTTGGATGGGTATTTGCAACTTGCTTGCCGGCTTGACATGCACTACAAAGCTTGTCCTTTTCAAACTTCACATCCCTCAACCCTCTCACCAAATCATTCTTCATTAGCTTCTTGAGTGAGCTCATCCCAACATGAGCGAGTGTTCTATGCCATAGCCATCCCAAGGGTTGTTTTGGTGAATAGGCAAGTCTTCAAATTTGCATCTTCGAAGGTGAAATCCACTAGATATAGGTTGTTGTATCTAAATCCTTTGAATATGACTTGATCATCATCCTTCTTAGATACAACAACTTCCTTCTCAGTGAACAAGCATTGGAAGCCAAGATCATATAATTGTCCAACGGATAGCAAGTTGAAGCTCAATGAAGCAACATATAGCACATTTGAGATAGAATGATCATTTGATATTGCCACTTTGCCCAATCCTTTAACCTTGCCCTTTGAGTTTTCTCCAAATGTGATTCTTTCTTTTCCATCTACTTCTTCATCTAGTGAGGTGAACATATGAGGATCACCGGTCATATGTTGTGTGCAACCACTATCAATAACCCAATGACTTCCACCGGTCTTGTAGTTCACCTACACACAAGAGATCAAGCTTTAGGAACCCAAACTTGTTGAGGGCCCTTCACCTTCTCAACAAGTGACTTTGTAACCCAAATTTTGTTAGGCCTATTCTTGTTTGGAGGTCCTAAGAACATGGACTTTCATCTTTCCACTAGAATCCTTTCTAAGCATGTAGTGAGCATTCAAGGCAAAAGGTCTAGCATGCTTGGACAAGGGTTGTGGTAGTGGAGTTTGGCACTCATGGGCAAAGTGACCTTCTTGTCCACACTCAAAATATCTCTTTGGCTTTGGCTTTGACTTGTGTTGTTGTTGAGCTTGAGCCTTCTTCTCTTGGTTTGCTAAATATCCATTGCCACTTCTATCCATCTTCATGACGGTGTTCATAAGTAGCTCACTTTATAGATACTTGCCTCTTGTGAACTTGCACAATCCAATCTTGAGATGCTCTTTCTCCAATTTGAGCTTCTTGTTTTCTTCCTTGAGAGCATCATTGTTTTTCTCTTCTTTGAGCTTCTTGTTCTCTTCTTTGAGCTTCTCATTCTCAAGGATCAAGTCACCATCATGATCAAGAGTTTCTTGCATAATAGTGTTGTGGCTTTTGATCTCTTCAAGATCTTTCTTGAGCTTTTCATTGTCATTCTTGAGCTTGACAAACTCATCATAATCATCGGCCTCAACCACTTGCTTGCCCTTGCTACTAGAACTTTGCTCAATGCTCTCAATGATCAAATCATCACATGATGTAGCTATATCAATCTTAACAATATCGTTAGTAGCATCATGTGGCTCATTAGATAAGAATTCTTGAGCAATAATAAGATTATTATGATTGATTTTTAGAGTTGTATATTCTTCTTTTAGCTTGTTATGGCTAGTGATGAGCTCATTGTGTATCCTCTCAAGTTTATAATGTTTATCTCTAAGCTCTTTCTTAGAAGATTTGAGCTCCTTGAGTTTAGATGATATAGCATCATTTGCTTCTCTAAGCTCAATACTAGCCTTTTCGGCCATATCACATTTTGCTAAAAGTGAATCATTCTTAGCTTCTAGCTTTTCATTCTTAGCTCTAGTCTTTATAATGATCTTAGTGTATTGTTTTAGCAATCTAGCAAGATCATCATAAGAAGGTGATTCATATTCATCATCATCACTATCACTATCATCATTACTAGCATGTTCATCACTACTACTATCATCATCATTTGATACCTTGCGTTCACCCTTGGCCATGAGGCATAGGTGTGTAGAGGATGATGGCAGGTGGTGGCAGGTGAAGATGATGAAGAGTCAATAACAATTGCGGCCACCTTCTCAGTTGTCACTATCATCATCGGATGAGCCACTAGAAGAATCAATGTCCGTGAGCCAATCACCGACGATATATGCCTTTCCACTCTTCTTGTTGTGGAAGTCTTTCTTCTTGCCATCTCTCTTCTTGTATGGCTTATTTTTCTTCTTCTCATCTTCTTCTTCATTACTTGAGTCAGTCTTTCTTGCCCTTGTACTTGTTCTTGAACTTATCTTTCTTAGGGCTTGGTGCATTGGTGTGCTAGATGAGCAAGTTCTCCACAATTGTAGCAATCCATCTTCGGAGATTGACTTTCTTCTAGAGCTAGTGAAGAACTTCTTCTTCTTGCCATCAAACTTGATGTCACTCTTGTTGAGCTTCTTTAGCATCTTGGCGGTTTTTCTCACCATGAGAGCAAGACTTGCATCATCAACTTCATCATCACTTGAGCTCTTATACTCAAGTCTTGCTTTGCCCTTCTCTTGGCTAGCTTTGAATGCTAAGTCCTTTTCTTTCTTCTTTATAGAGGATGAGTCATCTTAAGGTGTGATGTGCATGTACATCTCATGAGCATTGATCTTTCCCAAGATTTGTGTCGGTGTAGCGGTGGAAAGATCATCTTGATGAAGCACGGTCACAATATGCCCATATTTGTCAATGGGGAGGACACTCAAGATCTTTCTTATAACATTGGATGGTTGCATTTGAGTGAGTCCAAGCCTATTGACTTCCTCTACAAGAACATTCAAGCATGAATACATTTCATTAGCACATTCTTTAGGAAGCATCTCAAAAGAGTTAAGCTTTTTCATGACAAGATGATAGCGTTCCTCACGCTCACTCTTTGTTCCCTCATGGAGCGCACAAATGTCCAACCATAGTGCAGGGGCGTCTTTGTGGTTCCTCACCCGGTTAAACACATCTTTGCAAATGCCTCTAAAGATGGTGTTTTGAGCCTTTGCATTCCATTTCTCATAATTCACCTCATCGCCTTGTAGGTTAGTAGCATCCCGAGGTTTTGGGAAGCCTTGTGAGGCAGCTCTAAGTATTCCAACATCTAGAGCTTCTAAGTACGCCTCTATGCGAATTTTCCAATATGGAAAATCATCCCCCTCAAAGATAGGTGGAGGTCCTATCCCCGTGAGACATCTTTCTCTAGGCGGTTAAGCCTAAATACGTGAGCACTGAGGCTCCGATACCAATTGAAAGGTCAAGATGCCCAAGAGGGGGGTGAATTGGGCTAATTCTAAATTTCTTTGCAATAATTAAAACCTATTGTTAGCCCAATTAACCCCTTGTGCCAAGAAAATGTTTCTAATATTCTTTCGCACAAAAAGTGTTGCAACCTAAGTTCTAATCCTACTCTAGCATGGCAATTCTATGAATGTAAAGACAAGTATTGAATTGCTCAAAGTAAATGCTCAAGGTAAATGCTCAGAGTAAAGAAAGAAGGAGGAACACGGCGATGTTTTGCCGAGGTATCAGAGAGTCGCCACTCCCCACTAGTCCTCATTGGAGCACCCATGCAAGGGTGTAGCTCCCCCTTGATCCACGCAAGGATCAAGTGCTCTCTACGGGTTGATTCTTCGATACTCCATCGCGGTGAATCACCCACAACCGCTCACAACTTGAGTTGGGTCATCCACAAGCTCCGCCGGATGATCACCAAGCTTCCAATCACCACCAAGCCATCTAGGTGACGGCGATCACCAAGAGTAACAAGCACGAACTCTCACTTGACCACCACAAGCCTAATGAGAAGGGTGGATGCACACTTTGCTACTCTTGATCTCACTAATGAGGGCTCTCTTTGGGATTCTTAAATCTCAATCACCTCACTAGGACCTTGCTCTTCTTAGCACTCTCAAAGGTGTTTCTCAGCTGATGAAATGAGCAAAAGTACCCCCACACACGAATGGAGGAAGTATTTATAACATGGGCTGAAAAACGAACAGTTATGTGCCTCTGCGGGGTGACCAGACTGCTCCGGTCATGTTGATTAGACGCGTCGGTCAGTTCACCCTGAACTCTAGTGTTTAAAGTGTGACCGGACACTGGCCAGCGTCCAGGTCAACACTGACCGGATGTGTCTGGTCATGATTTTCCCTCTCTAGAACCTTACTGGAGTCGACCGGACGCTGGCCCTCAGCATCCGATCACTTCACCTCTCAGCGTCCGGTCACTTCCAGACGACTTCACCTTGATCAAATGAACTGACCAGACTCTGTGCCAGCATCTGGTCACACTGAAGCCAGCATCCAGGTCAGTATTTGACCCTCCATTCACTTCCAACTTTCGAACGTACATGAATGAAGTTTGCTCCAATGGATCTAAGGGCTTTTTAGGAGCTACCTAGTACTAGGTTTAGCAAGTGTGCACCATACCTAACTCATTAGACTCACCTAGGTCAAGTTACCCATCCATACCCCCCCCTTAATAGTATAGCCAAAAGAGAAACAAAGTCCTAAACTATTCTAAGTGCCTCTTCAACTCTAATTGACACTTAGAACTAGTCTATCCTTAACCTTGTCGTCTATCTTTTGAAAAAACAAAACGATTTTCATCATAGGGGCATGACCACCATGATAGCCCAATCGATCTCCATTACCATGACATAACGTAATTGCCTCTGCAAAACACACGTTAGTCATAGTAATCACGTATTGTCATTAATCCACCGAAATCCAACTAGGGGCCTAGATGCTTTCAGCCTACATTGGAGCTAGAGATACGCAAGGGTCAGTTATAGGATAAGAGGTTAAAGGAAATCACGAAGAACATAGTGATTGGTAAGGCACCAGGTTTCTGTATGGATGATAATGGAACTCTATGGTTTGGGAAAAGACTATGTGTGCTTGAGAATAAGGCCATACGAGATGCAATTCTTCATGAGGCACATGAGTCTGCTTACTCTATTCATCCCGGGAGTACCAAGATGTACTAGGATCTGAAATAGAAGTATTGGTGGTATGGACTTAAGAGGGATGTGGCTAAATATGTTGCTATATGTGATACATGTTAGAGATTTAAAGCGGAACATCAAAGACCTGTAGGATTATTGCAACCAATGAAGATACCAGAATGGAAGTGAGAAGAAGTTGGTATGGATTTTATTGTTGGCTTACCACGCACTCAGAGAGGTTATGATTCAATATGGGTGGTAGTAGATCGGTTAACTAAGGTTGCTCACTTTATACCGATCAAGACTCATTATAAAGGACCGAAGTTGGCCCGATTATATATGGAGAAGATAGTGTGTCTACATGGAGTTCCTAAGAAAATTATGTCTGATCGAGGTACTCAATTTACTTCTTATTTTTAGCAACAAGTATATAGTTCATTGGGAACAAAGTTGAATTTTAGTACAGCATATCACCCTCAAATAGATGGACAAACCGAGAGAACTAATTAGATTTTAGAGGACATGTTGAGAGCTTGTGCATTGCAGTACGGTACAAGTTGGGACAAGAGTTTGCCTTATGCAAAGTTCTCATATAACAACAGTTATCAAGAGTTTCAATATGGCACTTTTCGGGGCTTTGTATGGACGAAAGTATAGAACCCCGTTGTTTTAGAATCAAACGGGAGAAACTCAAATGTTCGGACCGGATGTTTTAAGGTTCAGTGGAATCGGTATACAGAAGATGAGGTTACTTGGGAAAGAGAAGAGGATCTGAGGAAAACATACTCGTAGTTTTTTGAGTAAGCATCGTCCGAATTTCGAGGACTGAGATTCATTTTAAGGGGTAGAATTGTAACACCCTAAAATTTGCAAGATTTTAAAATAGGAGAAAATAATTCAATTATACATTTTGTGAGCATTTAAATTTAGAAAAATGATAACTTTATTAAAAATAAAATCAAATATAAGGTTTACATACATGTATGTGCATACATGCTGCTGATGCTTTGGTTTGATCAAAATTTGCAAAAGGATTTAAATTGGATTTGAAATTATGTTGAGAAAATTAGAAAAGGAATTTTATTTTCTCTCTTGCATCTGGCCCAGCTCGGCCTTGCTTTCTTTTCGCGGCCCAGCAGCTGCTAGGCCCATCTTCCTATAGCAGCCTAGTCCCCCGCGCCACCGCTCTTCTCTCCCGCAACGGCGCAGCAGGCCGGCCCAGCACCGCGTCGCCTGCTCCTTTCTCTCCCGTGCAGTCTCGCTGACTTGTGGGACCCACGTGTCAGCGATATCTTCAACCTTTAGTCATGTCTAGGCTGGACACTACCGCCACTGCCTGACTCCTGCCGCCGCAATGACTCGGTTAGGCGTGCGCTCCAAGTTTCCCCAACCTTAAATAGTAGCCCCGCACCGCGCCGCCTCCCCATCGAGCCTAGAGCAAGCTTTGTCTCGTCCCGAGTCGCCGCGTCGCTAAACCCTAGCGCCGTCAGTCTGCCTTTTGTCTCGCCAAGCCACGCATCGCCTCCCTTTCTCCCGGTGCCCTCGTTTTTTTTCCACCGTGGTCCGTAGGCCGTGTATTACGTGCGCCGCCCAGTCTCTGACCATGGCGCCCCCTGCCAGCTCGCCACCGGCCACGCCGGTCCGCTCTCTCTCTCTCTCTCTCTCTGATCTATTCCCAGCCGTTCAATCTTGATCCAATGGCTTAGATCGGCTGGTACCGATTCGGCCGACCGTCTTGCAAAAGAGCCCCGCATGTTTGTAGATTCGAACCCGTGGTCCAAAGTGTATTCCTAAAATACGTTTTCTTCTTTTGAAAACATAATTTCTTCGGTTAGATCCAAAATACGCTTTCATCTATTTACAGTTTTGTCACTAGTTTTATTTAGGCCATAAAATCTTCATTTTAACTCCTATTTGATCTGTTCAAGTTGCGTTAGATTCGTAATTGCGTAATCTACATGTTTATACTACTGTTAAGTATGTTTTCAACTTTTAAAATTCGAGGTTAGATTTAATCTATTATTTTAATAAAAGAAATCTTGTTTAATTCATAACTTCTTTGTTTTAGCTCCGACTTTCGTGATCTTCGCGTCTGTGTGTTCGTAGCAAGACGTAGATTTGTTTTACAAACTTTTCATCTTGATTTATGCAGAGTGGTGTACTGTTCTAATCTATAGCCTTTGTTTGCTATGCATGATTGCTTCTGGATACTTGTATATTGCTATGATTATCGAGTATAGACGGTGAGCAATTCATCGATGATCAGGAGTACTACTTTGACGAGCAGAATCAGCAGGAAAACTTTGTTCAAGGCAAGTATAGCATGGGATCATCCTTGTTTCCTATCAACTTTAATACATTTAATTTATATTACATGTGTCACCTTGATAGGGATTCCCTAGAATTGAATTTATACATTGTCTCCTATGGGATATGCATTGGGTAGCTTTGCTAGTGCTCAACTAAACCATGATCTTGTAACTTGACTACTGGTATATGCAATAAACATTAAAACATGACTTTTTAGCAACTTGGAAACAGGGGGCTGGAGTGTTTAGCTACTTTCTAAATGCTTCATATTCCTCTCCCTAAGGACTTATATGTAAGCGAACATCCAGGACTTACAGTACAGCTGTGAGGGCTACATGGCTCTGGCTTTAGCTCAGTATGAGGACCTTTTTTAGCTTGTAGGTTACCTTTATGGCGTAAGAATGGCTTGCCGAATTAGGTATAGGACAACCTCTACTCTTATGTGTGTAGCCGTGATGGAATTGTGTCATTCGACAGGGGGTTCCTATATCTGTTTGCCGAGTGAATCTAATGACCCTAACTTGTTAGACGAACCTTTGAAATACTTCATAGTGAACCCTGTCTGCTCACCTTGGAAGTGTTTTGGGAGTTATAAACCCAGGCATATGGGTATCACGACTCACACTGAAAATGTACAACCTCTGTAGAGTGTAAAACTGGTATATCAGTCGTGCTCACGGTCACGAGCGGCCTTGGACCCTTATGGAATAGATGATCACTGTTAAGTAATTGTTTTTGCTATATATTACTCATGTTTACATTGATCATGTGTTTTACTTTGGGATTAAAACAACTTGTTGCTACTCTTATACTAAAACTATGACAACTAAAAGCTAAATGATGTTAAATCTGTGTCAAGCCTTTGAGCCTCATGAACCCCATGTTACACTTGTTGAGTACGAGATATACTTACGCTTGTTTATTTTCATTATTTGGATAAAAATCCTAGATGGGTAACATACTGCAATGGTAATGACGACTTTCCTGGGAATTACTAGACTTGTGGTCAACCAGTTGACGTCCTTGTGCTATGGAGCTTCCACGAGAGAGTTATCTTTATACTCCCGCTGTATTTATGTGAAGACTATGTCATATTCTTCGTGATGTAACAAACACTTGTGATGATACTATCTATAATTTGTTGGCTTATGTGTGTGACTGATCTCTAGGCACAAATAAGATTATGCATCCTATTTTATCCTTAAAATCGGGTGTGAGAGGGGCTATTCAAGATGACAACAATCATACATAACAAAATACATGCACAACAAAAGTATACATAACAACCAAGTAAGCATTTTTGTTACATTAAAAAAACTTAAACTAAAAACGAAATTGAATATTATAGACAGAAAGGAACAAAATTAATTAGCAGGTCCCTACTCTCCATCTGATTAATCTAATTTTTAGATAATAAATAGAACACGGTAATAACAAGAACAAAGGAGATAAGAAAAATAACAGGAAGACTAATCCTAAGTAATACAAATGTCATTGGAGATCAACTCGGAGAGATCGCATAAGAGAAACACTGATTACAATTAACTAGCTCTTAGAGGGTGTAATGTGCAGACAGACTAGATGTTTAGTAAAATACACAAATAACATCATTAACTAGCTAATTATATAAGATGCTATTAGAGATTATAATACAGAGAAACAAAATAGATGGAGATAAAAATAGGATGGTCTAATTCATGATTATATAAGATGCTATTGGAGGCTAATATAAACAAACAACATGGAATCAAAATACAAATAGCATCATTAACTAACTAATTAGACTATTGATAGCTAATTAAGAAGATATATTAGGGGGCATAGAAACGTTGGGGGTGCTTGGCCCCCTAGCCTCACACTGCTACTCCTATCAGCAGCTATTGTATAAAGGGGGGTGGTATCTCACGTTGAAATCCTGAGTTTCCTAGTTTTTGGACTTGAATTCTACAAAAGTTGACTTAGCCTACCTCAAAGTTGGTTTAGCCGATTTTCTCTAGCAAAATCGGTTATCACAACCTCTAAAGTTGGCTATTCCAACTTCTAAGTTCGGCTATCTCAACTTTTTGTGGGGGAGTTTTTCCAATATTGTAATTCTCTCATCCAGATTCCAAATCTGATGTTCTATCACTATTGCAGAAATGTCATCGACGCCGGTTTTGACCCTCGGTGGTGATATATTCTTGGTGATAACCGCTAGCTCGTGTCACCGACTGGCAGTGATAATCATTTCCCAGAAAAATGTAAATCACTGTAAAGAAAAGCAAAAAAGAAATAATCCTAGGCAAAGGCCCCACCAGGCACCCCCTCATGCTCGAATGTCATAAACCATGCATGTACGGACAATGTAATTCGAACCGGCAACATGTGTCCTCAAGCGCAACTCCCCAAACCACTCCACTCCAAAGTCATTTATGTCTAAATAGATGATATTTTTCTTTTGTACTGACTTTTTAGATATTGTAATGAATATTTGGGATCCTAAACAAATTTGAATGGAAAAAGTTTCAACGGAAAAGTTCACCAAGATCTACAGCTTTGCCTCCGTCATTTTTCAACCCAAGTCGTTTGAAATTTTGAATTTTAAAATGTAAGAACTTTAGATAGAATTTTGTG